>NC_084476.1:8914054-9238804 GCF_027409185.1 Cynocephalus volans | reverse complement strand
TAAGTTACCTAAGCTCACATCCCCCATTTGTGCTCCTTTCTGTCCTTTCAGACATGGTTGCAGTTCTAGGGGAGACCACAGGACACCGTACCCTGAAGATCCTCAGGGACCAGATGAGGAGGGATCCAGAGGGTGCCCAGATCCTACAGTACGTGCCAGCTCTGCGTGGGGGATTGGGGGAATTCTCTAGGGATCCTGACCTCTCTAGAGTTACAGTGTATCAGTCCTGTTCCTCTTGGGAGCTCTTCTTGTTACCCTGGCAATGGATAGTTTCACAGGCTGGGCACCACCCAACTGTAGGGGTGTCATTCACATATATGTGTATGCACTATGATGACCTCTGGGTTATGCAATGTGGTGGTCTCCTCCCAGTTCCAGCCAAAGAGCTCTGTGCCTTCATTAAGCTCCCATAATATGTGCTAGCTGTATCCTTCTCCTGCAGTACTTTTTGTGAGTACCCTGATCACATCCTGCAGGCAGGAATCATGTCCTTGGTTTGTAGTAGTCTCTTCAGTCCCTCACACTGGCCTGGCCTTTAGTAGGTGCTCCATTAAGGCTTGTGGCCACAGTGCTGCTCTGTGCACCCCTTCCCTCAAGCTTGCAGTAGTCGGCCTTTTACCTGCCTTTGTTGGTACCCTCCCAATACCAAAGTACTGCCTTCTGCCTTTCAGGGAGCGTCCCAGAATCTCTCTGTCCACCCTTGACCTGGGCAAGCTCCAGAGTCTGCCTGAAGGCTCCCTTGGCCGCGAGTATCTCCGTTTCCTGGATGTGAATGTGAGTTTCCAGCTTCTGTGCATCTGCCAGTCACTAGGAAGGGCAGAGGAATGGTACAGGAGTGACACCCTGAGCTGCTGCCATGGACAGGAGTACTTTTCAGTCTCATGCCAAGGCTTTGTCATTTTTTATCAGACAGGCACATGGGGTGGGAACATTGCTCCAAATTATAATACTGGCCAGTGTTTATTAACCTCTTACTGCATGCCAGGTGCCAGGCTCATACGTGATCTTGCTGAATCCTGTCACAAACCCTGTCAAGTATGTTCTCTTATTATCCTCTTTTAATAGATGAGGAAATGGAGGCTCAGAGCAGTTATGCAGCTTGCCAATTTCATACAGCCAGTATTAATGAAGTCAACATTCAACTCCAGATCATGCTTTAACTGCTGCACTGTGTCCCCTATTCTAGGGACATTTGCTTTTCCTAGGGTATGACTAGCGTGGCACTCTCCAGCCCCAAGCAGGGGGACAGGGCTAGTGGTGGGGTGGGGAAGGTGTGTTTCCAACAGTGAAGAACTCATTCATTTATTCAGCATCTGCCATGTGTCCTCCACTGTCCCATGTGCTGCGGATATAATGGTGAACTAGCCAGCCAAGGTTCCTGCCCTCACTGAGTTTATACTCTAGTTGGAGAAGTAGTAAAAAAATTTTTTCATATAAAAGTTCAAGTAAAATATTTACTGAGTACTTAGAATGTACCAGGCACTGTTCTCAGCGACTGGGACACAGTGCACAAAACCAGTAAAAAGCCTGCCTTTATGGAGCTTATGTCCTAGCAGATGGGTCCTATGAAGAAAACAAGTTAGTGGGATAGAGGACAGCTTTGGTGGGGAGAGGGCACAACCGCATCTGATAGGGTGGTTGGAGTGGCCCCTCCGAGGAGACTTGCAGGATGAGGAGGCGGCAGCCCTGTCGAGTGCTGGGGAAGAGCATTCCAGACAGAGGGAATAGTAGGTGCAAAAGCTCTGTGTGTTCAAGAAAAGGAAAATCAACCAGTGTGGCCACAAGGAGTGAGTGGGGCCACGTAGCAAGTGGGCTGGGAGGTCAGCCAGGGCCAGGCTCTGCAGACCACCTGGACGAGTCTTTTTTTTTTTTTCTAGTGGCTGGTGGGTTTGGGGACTCAACCCATAACCTTGGTATTATAAGGCTGGACTCTAATCAACAGAGCTAACTGGCCAGCGCTGAGGAGTCTATTTTGTAATAGGAATAATAGGAAGCCATCAGAAGGTTTTGAGCAGGATGACAACATGACCTGGTTTATAAAAGGACCTTAGGATCCAGCTGGCCCACCTTTCCTGTCCCTGCCCCAAACCTGCTCCTTCCAACACATACACAGTCCATCATAGCACCTCTGCCAGGTGACTATCCACCCCTGCTGCAGGAGCCAGCTAGGCTGGAGGAGGTAAAGGACTGACCTAAGATTGCTCTAGAATAGAGTTTCTTAGCCTTTGCACTATTGATGTTTAGGGCTGGATAAATCTTTGTTTTGGGGGACTGTCCTGTGCATTGTAGGATATTTAGCAGCATCCCTGGCCTCTACCCACTAGATGCCAGTAGCACCCCCCAACAATCCCACAAATGTCTCCAGATATTGCAAATGTCCCCTGGTGGGAAGTTGAAAACCACTGCTGTAGAAGGTTATTGTCCCTGAGACTACGATCTGTTCCTTACACTCTCCTGACACTGTTGCCTTGTCAGGGCAATCATCTGCCCTGTTTTATACCATTTCCCTCAGATTTCACTAGGATTCAAGTTATTTCATCAATGGGAAGCCTGCCAAGGGACCTGCCCCAAGTGCCACCCAGGGAGGAACAGCCTTCTGAATTTCCCCAGAGCCTTTAGTCATGTTGCTGTGGAGGGGAGGGGGTAAAGGGATGGGACTGCCAGGGCCACCCTGAGCACTTTGCCCAGCCACAATCCTAGTTGTGGTAACAGCCCTGGAGATTGTGACACTTCTAGAACAAGGAAATTAGCAGTCCACAGAGTGTAAAGGAGTACCTTTGTCCCACCAGAGATAAAGAGTCAAGGTGAGGCCAGCCTCCCTGAGGCTGGCATTGGTAAGGAAGTGGTCATCATGTGGCATGAAGATTACAGGCATGGGCTCTGGAATTAAGAGGAGCCTGAGTTAGAATCCTGCCTCTCTTCCCAGCTTTATCACCCTGGACAAATCCTGCAACCTCTCTGAGCCTCAGAATCCTCATCTGAAGTAAGGGGAACTAATATTTATGTTTCCACGTGTCAGCCAACCACAAAAACAAAACAAAACAAAGTTTATATTTCAGGGTACTATACAACTTATTGATAATGGATGTTAAGGCTACTGGCTTTGGGATCCTGCAGACTTTGTTTCAAATCATGACTCAGCCACTTTAGTAGCTGTGGATCTTTGGCAAGTTACTGTACCTTTCTGAGCCTTGCTGTTCTTATCTATATTTAAGTCTAATAATGGTATCTACCTCCTAGATTGATGTGAGAAAAAAAAAAAAGATTGTTTTTTGGATAAAATATAATAAGGGCTGGCCGGTTAGCTCAGTTTGTTAGAGCTCGGTATTGTAATATCAAGGTCAAGGGTTCTGATCCCTATAGCAGCCAGCCAAAAAGAAAGAAGTACAATAATACATGCAAGGACATTGTACCATGCTGGCACCTAGTAGGTACTCCAAAAAAAGTAGCTGCTATGGCTTTGATCAACTTCAGCTTTCCACAGCAAGTAGAACTACCCAGGAAATTAAATTCTGAGACCCAGTGAGGCCACAGAGGCAGACCCACTGTGGCCCCAAGCCAACATCCCCAAAGCAATGAAGACATTAAATCCCTGGGCCTCTGGACAGACTAAGGCCATGCTTTTGGAATGGGAACACCAGCCTCTTCCCACTCTGTATGTGTGCTGCTAAAGACTCAGAGAGGCAGTGGGTAGGTAGGTCGAAGGAGGTTAGTGGACACCCTGCCTGGGGTCAGAGAAGTACTCAGGGCAGGGCCGGCCCGTGGCTCACTCGGGAGAGTGCGGTGCTGATAACACCAAGGCCACGGGTTCGGATCCTACATAGGGATGGCCGGTTCACTCACTGGCTGAGCGTGGTGCTGACAACACCAAGTCAAGGGTTAAGATCCCCTTACCGGTCATTTCTAAAAGAAATAATAATAATAAATAAATAAAAATAAAAAAAGAAAAGTACCCAGGGCAGGCCTTTTACTCATGCATTCAAGAGCTGATTAAAGGCCAGCCCTCTTTTTTTATTATTTATTTATTTATTTTTAATTGTTAAAGAAGGGTGGGGGAGGGCTGGCCGGTTGGCTCAGTTGGTAGGAACACAGTGTTAGAACAGCAAGGTTGTGGGTTTGGATCCCTGCATGACAGCTGCCAAAAAAAAAAGTATATAACATGCAATTTACCATCTTAACCATTTTAAGTGTACAGTTTAATAGTGTTAATCACATTCACATTGTTGTGCAACCAATCTGCAGAACGTTTTCACCTTGCAAAACTGAAACTCTGTACCTATTAAACACCTCCCCATTCCCCCTCCCCACTAGGGGCTTCTTCTTCGTCATAGGTTCCAACAGGCTACATACATGTGTGAGTTGGGGTAAACCAAGGGCAGCTGCCAATCCCATGTATTCCCTGCTTGGGCCTCTCCTGTTGGCAGACGTGAACAGAAACAAAGTCCCCAGGGTTTTCTGGTGAGGTATGGGTTTGGGAGTGGTTAACAGAATCAAAGAGAAGCTGGCAAGTTGGGCCCTGGGAACTGTTGGGAAGGGGTCTAGGGGAGGCTCATGGTTGTCAGAGGGTCTCTCCAGACACCCGAGTGCCCACCCGCTTTGTGGACGATGAGGAGCTAGCGTACGTGATCCAGCGGTACCGGGAGGTACACGACATGCTCCACACCCTGCTGGGGATGCCCACCAACATCCTGGGTGAGTGCCACCAAGTGAGATGCCTCCAGAGTAGGGGATGGGTCGGGCATGCCAGCCACCCGTCAGTTGGCTCGATGCCTCATTTTCTGCTGTACCTGAACACCCTGAGAGCATCTCTACCACACCTCCCCTCTTCTCCATCCCCACTGCCCCTTTATGGCTTTTACACT
The DNA here is from genome assembly GCF_027409185.1 of Cynocephalus volans. Taxonomy (NCBI): domain Eukaryota; kingdom Metazoa; phylum Chordata; class Mammalia; order Dermoptera; family Cynocephalidae; genus Cynocephalus; species Cynocephalus volans. The sequence continues at coordinate 9,233,942 of NC_084476.1, read as the reverse complement.
GATGTAGCAGTGTCCAAACACCAGGGCTCCCTGCCTCATTCTGGCCTTTAGGTGCCTCCCTGCTCTGAATCCTTCAGCAACTCCCTAAGGCCTGTCGGAACCATCCTGGACTTGTCAGACTGGCTCTTGGGATCCTCTGTATTCTTCCCCCAAGCTTTCTTTCCAGCTCTTATTTCCTCTGCTCGCTCCTGGACCCTCTCCTCCACCTCAATCTGAGTGTCCCAGGGCCCAGCTGACCCCTGGTAGAGATTAGAGAGGACCAGATGGCTTTCTGTGCCCTACGGTGAGCACTACTGGCCTTTCCCTCTGGCACTTGTTCACCTCCCACTCCATTTCTCATCCCCTCAGGGGAGATCGTGGTGAAATGGTTTGAGGCTGTCCAGACGGGCCTGCCCATGTGCATCCTGGGTGCACTATTTGGACCGATCCGACTCAGTGTTCAGTAAGTTTTCAAGTGGTAGGGGATCAGGGGAGATCTCAGAGGAGTTAGGGCTCCAGGAAACAGGAAGGGCAAGCAGGCCCCTGAGTAGCCCCAGATGGTTCTCCAGGAAGCAAGCATAGAAAGAATGGAGCAGAAAGGTGACAGTGGCCTGTGGCAGGTGTCTCTAGGGCAATGAATAAAGCCTGGATGGTTCACAGGACCCTAGGGACCCTCTGTGCTGGTTCAGAATGATTGCAGTCAGTGGGAAAGTAAGTTAGCATTAGTTTCTAGAGTTAGGTAGCCCTTGGTTTACATCTGGGCTTTGGCACGTTCAAGAGAAATGGCTTTGAGCATGAAATTTTACCTCACTGAGCTTCTGTTTTCTCATCTGAACAGTGGGGATAATAACTACCTCCTTCTTAGGTCTGTGTGAGGATTAACTGAGAAAACATATTGCAACTGCTGAGCCCATAGAGTGCCTGGCCCTTGGGGACCTGTGTTTTCTTTTCCTCTGCTGCCCACAGGAGCCTGCACCTGCTGGTTTCCGAGCTGATCCCATGGGCAGTTCAGAATGGGCGCCAAGCCCCATGTGTCCTCAACCTGTACTACGAGCGGCGCTGGGAGCAGCCCCTGAGGGCTCTGCGGGAGGAGCTGGGCATCACGGTGCCCCCTGTTCATGTCCAGGGCCTGGCCTAGGCCTTGTGCTGCTGAGCCAAGAGGGCTAGGCCTCCCTCCCCCACCCTCTGCTTCTCCCGAGACCAGAGGGTTGCTGCACTGCTATCTTTGTTCCTTTTCTTTGAACATTGACCCCGGGACATTGTTATCATAATTTGTCATAACCACTGCCAAGTGGCCTTGAGACCCAGCCCAGGATGGAGCTGCCCAAAGACAACAACATGTGAACAAGGGATCAGTGGTCTGGGCTTGTGCTGGGAAGTCTCAGGTCTGCAACCCCTGTTCTGGATTCCCCCTACCAGTCAGGGTTTTCTGGGGGACAGATCGGGTGTCCTCACAGGAATGAGGGCTGCACCCAATTCCAAAGACCTGAGAAGAGGGACATGGAGGGGGAGACAAGCCTGCTGTCTGAATAAAAGTTCCCATCAGGTCAAGTATCTGCTTGTCCTCCTTGGCCCAATGCTACCCATGACTCCGGCAGCTTTGGATCTTCCAGCGCTGAGGGCAGAAATTCCCCACCCAGCCTGAGCTGCAGCTGCCTATCCCTTCTCCTCTGGCCTGAAGTTGGGCAGACTGGGATTCAAATTCCCAGCTCCTCCACCATTTTCTAGCAGTGTACATAAGGTAAGTCCCTTCCCCTTTCTCAGCCCTAGTTTTACCATCAATGAAAGGGGAATAATAACAGCACCCACCTCCTAGGGTTACCGAGGTGATGACGGGCTTCTGAGAAAGGGCCTGAGAAGCAAGAGCTGTTTTGTCCTTACTGTGTGAAAAGGTGCAAGACTGCAGTTCATTTTGGAGTGGCAAACAGGCATTTTGCTTGGGTCAGCGCCAAGGAGTGGGGACAGGCAGGATGAAAAGTATCATTGGAAGAATGGATGGCCCTGTCTTGGGATTTATTTATTTATTAAGAAGATGATCGGTAAGGGGATTTTAACCCTTGACTTGGTGTTGTCAGCACCACGCTCTCCCAAGTGAGCTAACCGGCCATCCCTATATAGGGATCTGAACCCGTGACCTTGGTGTTATCAGCACTATACTCTCCCAAGTGAGCCACGGGCTGGCCCTTTGTCTTGGGATTTAGAACCAGAAAAACTCCCAAGATGGCAGAGCCTTTAAGTTTTTCAGGGCCAACTCCTCGTGTGGATAAGTTAATTGAAGCCAGAGGTAAGCAAGGAATTGCCTAGAGTAACTAGAACATGGGCTGCAGTCCTCCTGGTTGGTTTTCCTATGCCTCAATTTCCCTGTCTATAATAATGGCTACAGTTCATTTACAACCATACTATGTGCCAGGCAATGCCAAGCACATGAGATGCATTATTGCATTGACACCTCAAGGCCACCACCCAAGGAGAGAGGTGGTACTCTTGCTTGTGTTTTACTAATGAGGCAATAGAAACAGCTGGGGCTGGAACCGGGGGTTGTCCAAAGACCTGCCCAGAAAGCCACACTCTGACCAACCGAACTAACCATCCATCCATCCTGCCTTCTGAATATACCAGGCTTCCTGCGTTTGGCAATAGCATTCTGTCCCCAGGTCATTACATGGTCAGCTCCTTGTCATTCACATCTCTGCTCCAATGTCACTTCCTTCAAGAGGCCTTCCCTGACCACACCATCTGAAGCAGTCCCTCACCCCTCACTCCATGCTATCACCTTCCTTTTTTTTTTTTTCCAGCTGGCCAGTATGGGGATCTCAACCTGTAACCTTAGGGTTATAAGGCTGCACTCCAGTTGAGCTAACTAGCCCGTCCCACCTTATTTTCTTTTGAGCCCTTACCTACCAACTCTGAAATGATGTTATTTCATTTACTTATGAGTTCCGTGTCTGCCCCAGGAGGGCAGGGACCCTTGCCCTTTTCCTTTCCTGTTGTGAACAGTGCTTGGCACATAATAGGGGTTTGGTATTTCATTGTTGAAGAAATGGATACCAAAGCCTGTGCTGAACACCCTACGTGTGAGATTTCATTCGGTCCCCAATGGTAGCCTCACCTTATGATGAAGACCCCAGGTCTTTTGTTCAACGAGTCTCCTAGGATCACAGCTGAGCTGTGGTGGATCCCGGTGTGGGACAGCCAGGTCTTGAGTTCTCTCCTAATAGCCAAGAGAAAGCCCCCTTTCCCTTTGCTTGATAAAAACCGTATATAGCTGACCTCAGAACAGTGTTTGAGGGCCCGGGCTCTGAAGGCAGACAGACCTGGCCCTGCCACTGACCAGCTCTGTGCACTTGCAGTAGTCACATCACCCCTTTCAGCCTGTTTTCTCATCTGTAAAATGGGGACATAGTATACCTACTTCAGAGCAGGGCCGTTATGAGGCTTAGTAAAATGATGCATAGTTAGTGCTTTATTAGTACACCATAAGCACTTAGGAAATGGAAGGTGTTATTTGCCGGGAAGGCCCATCAAGGCCTCTGAAATCACCACGTACAGTGTCAAGCCATGTATTATATGTGGCAATACAGTCATCATGGCTCCTGCCTTCTGGGACTGAGCAAGGATTGAGGGAGGTGATGCACACACTCAGAGTGGGAGGGCTTCTAGAGCTCAGAGGTTCTAATGCCAACTGGAACTGGCATATCTACAGGGTAGACACCTACTGTGTGCCAGTGGCCAAACCACTTTACTGCCCTGGGGTGCCTGAACTCTTTTCATGTGTGTCCAAATGCCAGCTTCTAGTAAGTCTGGAGATTTCAGCACTGACACTCATTTCCTAATGCAGTGGAGATGGGGGACAGGTCAGTGGCAGGGATCCCACTGTGAAATCAGCCTAAGCTAGGCCTGTCCCACAAACAATAGTACTCAGCTTCTGCCCTTCTTAGAAACCCTTGATGGTTCTCCTGATGAGAACCCCCTTGATGGTTGCCCTGGGATAAACTCCTCAGTTTGGCAGACAAAGCCCTTTGCAATCACTTTTATCACCATATGGCCCTCCCCTCCCTATGTATCCTAATGTAATGCACAAGCCTACTAGTCTTCAATCATTTCACTGATATCTTCTGAGCCTTTGCTGAAGGCAGATGCTGGAGGTTCAGCAATGATCAAGACAGTTCCATCCCTGCCCTCCTGGAGTTGAGCAGTTATGCCAGCTGAGGGCCTTTCTTGTGCCAGCCCTGAGCTGATAGCTTGATGTGCATCACCTGCCTGAATCCTTGCTCAGTCCCAGAAGTCAGGTGCTGTTGATGACTGTATTGCCATTCAGCAGGTGAGGACACCGAGGATCCATGGGGAGAGGTGACTTGCTCAAAGTCTTACAGCGGTCCTGAGAGTGCACCCCAGCTGTTTCTGACTAGAAAGCTAAAATGGTTAAATAAATAATCACAATTCTGTGCAGTGAGTGTTACGCCAGAAGTACATGAGCACTTGGTGAGGGACAACCTATTCTAGTCTCATCTCCTTCCGCCCTCTCTGTCCAGCCAGACAGTAAGCAAGTTGAAGGCAGTGTTTTGTTCCCTCTATGTCCTTTTGCTTCTCTCCCAGGCCTGGCCCAGTGTCTGGTGGGTTACTGCCTTGGCTCACCAGTGTAACAAGCCTGGGTGGAAGAGAGCAGGTGGCTGGTCACCAGCACCCTCCCCCAAACTCTCACCTGGCCCATTTTGCATACAACTTCAGCAGTCGATGTGGAAATAATCATGCTTATACCTATGGATCCTGGTGTGGATGAAGTCAGATCCTGCAATTCACTCTCCCTTTCATTCATTCAACAAACATTTATTGAGCTTCTATTAGCCCTGTGGACACAATCAGACATAATCTTCGTGTCTAGATTCTGATCTTGTTTGTGCTTTGTGCTCAATGAGCCTATAAGCTACAATAATAAATATGTCAAGCAGTACTTCAAATGCTCCCTATGAATCTCCATACCAACCCTATGAGGTAAGCACTATGAGTATGTCCCGATTTTTATATATAAGAAACTGAGACTTTGCACTGTCAACAAGAAGTTGAACCCAAGTCTGTTGAATGCCAATGCCCATGCCCATAACCACTGCACATACTGCCCCCTGAATGTGATACCCATGGAGGAGGTGTTAATTGAATTTTCCCAGGTTTCGCAAAAGGAGGCACTCCATACTCCAGAAGATATAGGTCCAAATCCTTATCAAGCTAAAATTTCATCTTTTTTTTTAATTTTTATTATTTTTTGGTGGCTGGCTGGTTCGGGGATCTGAATAAAATTTCATCTTTAAAACCTATAAATAGACCCTGAAAACTGCCCTTCCCCACTTTTAAAGATTTCTACTGGACTAAGGGATTAAGAGATCTATTTAAGGAGCAGTGGCAACTGTGGATGCCCAACAAGTTTGGTTATCAAGGAACCAAGCTTTCAGAGGCCCAGAGCCCCCAAGGGGCTGGGAATCTGGCCGATTGCCTCTGGCTCGCCAGGTGGCATGACAAATAAGGCCATAGGTTTATAGGTTGACTGGTTTACAGCAGGGTTCAGAGTGATCAGAGGAGGAAGTTAACTAAGGGCCTCCAAATCCGTGCCCTTTGTACCAACAGATGTGCTGGGCTGCTTACAAGATACCATGGATGAGAAAGATTTCTACGTAGTAACTCAGACGCCAAGTTTAAGTTTATTGCTGTAGAGAAGCAGGGTGGGGTGCAGAGATGTCAAGCCTGCTGGATGCAACAGCTTCAGGTTTGCAGGAGCTGCGGTTCTTCGTTCTGAACCTTCGAAAGGTACTGGAGGCCGTAAAATATCCCAATGGGAAGTGAGGGAGGGAGCTGTCAAAACTCGACTCTGGTGGGACTCGAACCCACAACCTTTGAATGACCACACCAGGCTCGGCTAGAAGTCCAATGCGCTATCCATTGCGCCACAGAGCCGGCTAATGGGACCTGCCCCCCAGCTCACCTCGCTGCCTGAAACCGCCCTTTTAGCGCTCTTCTAGGCGTGGCGCTGGGCCTTTGTTAAACTCTTCCCGGCCTAAGCGCGAGCTCCGGATTCTCGGCCGACGGTGCAGATGGGGGTGCTCTCCCCCACGTCCGGACGCCCGGGGGAAGGGAGGGCCCAAGCAGAGCCCACCAGTCTCCTCCGGGGCCGCGCGACACGGACTACAACTCCCAGCGTGCTGCACGGCGGCGGCGCCCGAGACCGTCGCGCGCGCAGGGCGGGCTGTGGCTGGGTGGTGTCGGGTGCGGGGGGCTGCGCTGCGCGGCCGGCTCTGTGGCTCGCCGGCACCCGGGGAGGCGCTGGAGGCCGTGCTGGGGCCGGCGCAGCAGGTTTGGGTTGCGGGAGGCAGGGAGGAGCGCGGTGGGCGGGCGGAGCCGGGCGGCGGGCGGGGCTGGCCGGGCGACCGGGCCGTGCAAGGCTCCGAGCCGGCCAAGCGCTGCTGAGACCCGGCTCTGCGCGTCCAGGGACGGCTGATGCCCGCCGCGCTCCCCACTCCGCTGTCGCAACCGGGCCGAATCTGGACGGGGCGTCGCGCGGCGGGACCGACGCCGGGTGAGCACAGGCTGCTCGGTGGGTCCCCGGGCGGGGCAACGTGCCGAGTCAAGTGTGAGGAAGATAGCATTGCCGGCTGGGGTGGGGGGCGCGCCCTGCCGCTCCGTCTCCCTGCCGGAAGCTCTGTTCCTGGCTGTCCAAGGGCGAGGGCGGTACGCAGAACCCGGGACGGGGGCCAGAGGGAACTGGGTAGCCCCTCCTCTCCCCGCCCCATCCCCCAGCCTTCCTGGACGGGCCCCTACCCTCTGCTCTGGCGGGCTCTAGGAGACCAGAGGTCTGAGGACCTGGAAGACCATGGTATTGAGGTTGGGGGCGCTGGTTCAGTCCTCCTGGCCCCAGCTCTTGGTTTTCGTGAGGAGGAGAGAGAGGTGATCTGTAAGGGCTCCCCGTGGTCCAGACCATGTCCTCATCTTGGCTTGCAGGCTCTGAGACTACTTCAAAGCCATGACCTTCAGCTCCTCCCAATAATTAGAAAACCCAAAGAAAGCTCGAGTCCCACCAGCTGTCCCCTTGAGTATGTCCGCAAGGAGCCAGGAATAGAACCGAGGAGTCCTAATCTCAGCCCAGCCCCTGCGGCACAGTCAGCCGTTCCCATCTCCCTAAGCCCCAGTCACGAAAGATTCATCTGAGTGGCTTGTTGTGTGTATATACGGGTATGTGGGTGGAGGGGTGCCTTCAAGGCGCTGTTCTCCCTCAATCACCTTTACCCCCTAAGCGGTCACCTCTCAGGCACCTTCAGCTCTAACCCATTTGCTCCGTCTCCCTCTATCGACCAGCAGAGGCATGACTCTGCCTGAGCCTGTGGGCAGAGGACTGAGCAGGGCTCCCTTCCCAGGAAGCTGCCCCTTTGGCTGCTGTGACTTGACCTGGTCATTCACAGAATCTACCTGGATCTCTGGTTGGGGAGTCAAGCCAGAGGCACTTATGTCAGTAGTCACCACTAGGCCATCTTGGGTAGGGACCCTGGATGTCAGGGGAGTAGACTGCCCTGTTTTGGCTGGAAAGGACTCTGAAAACAAGTCTCACTGTACCTGTTGCACAGAGGGGGAGACTAAGGCCTGAAATGGGAGAGGGACTTATCCAACGTCACTTGGAGAGTGGTGGGTAGAGATGGAATGACAAAGCTAGAACCAACCTCCTGCTTCTCATGCCTGGAACTCCTTATCTTTAGTCCTGCGTCTCTAGCCTGGGTCTTCCAGCCAGCCACAGATCCAAGCCTGGAAAGGGACCCTGTCGTCGGCCACACCACTCAGTATGGCAAAGCCTCGCCACAGGTTGACCCTTTGGGATCACAGTGGGCTGACTGCCTGAGCCAGGAGTGAGAGGGCCAGGGAGCATGACTGTTTAAGTCCACTGACCACTCTGTGCCCGCAGGCCACGATGCTACTTGGGGCCTCTGTGGTGGGGGTGCTGCTCTTCTCCAAGCTGGTGCTGAAACTGCCCTGGACCCAGGTGGGGTTCTCCTTGCTGCTCCTCTATTTGGGCTCTGGCGGCTGGCGCTTCATCCGGGTCTTCATCAAGACCATCAGGCGCGATGTCTTGTGAGTACCTGGTCCAGCCCTTCCTGGGGTCTCTCACACCATGCTGGGCTCCTAATCTAAATCTCCTCAAACCAGACCCATGGTTTCTACTAGCACAGGGTACCTGGACCCCCAAAAAGCAGCTTCTGTTTCATACCCTTCCCCTGGCAGTAGTACCTGGTACCTTCCTGGTATTTCAAAGGTCAAAGTCTTCCCCCAGGGAATTTCTCTAACTTGAGGCTCCTTGGCCTGGGGCAGGTTTGGGAGCCTGGGACATACATCGAACAGTAGGTGTGCTGAGGAGACATCTGCAAGGGACTGAGGACAATCTGTAGTTTATGAGAGGGTGAAGAGGAACCCAGTGGGAAAGGCCTTGTCCTCAGGTTGGCATGAGTCTAAGACATCACAAGGGGCACTGAGTTCTAGAAGAGGGCCCCACGTCAGATGCCTGGGAGAACTGACTCCCCAGAGAAAGCCAGGTATGCTCCATAGGGACACCCTATACCAGAAATTCCTGCTCCTATCTGTTCTGTGCCTGTGCTTGGTGAGCTCTGGGCCACAGAGAGCAAAAGGGCAGAGCCAGTCTACCAAGCTCTGACTGGTCAGGAAGATGATAAGGGCACACAGTAAATCCCTAAACTGGTGCTGTCGTGTGGGCAGAGACCCTGAGAGTCTTGCTCACTGCTGTCCTGGCGTCCAGCACAGTGACCTACACCAAGCACAGGCAGCTCAGCATTTGCCAGTCAGGGTTGATGACAAAAGAAAGTATCGAGTGGCGTTGCAGGAAGGGTGGCGGCAGCAGAGAGCTACAGGAGCAGGGAACTAGGAGAGATGGCCTCACACCTGGGGCTTGGGGAATGGAGAGACCTCTGGAGGAAAAGCAGTTGTACTTGAGAGGTCCCTTGAAGGTGGTGGGAGGAGGGGAGTCCCACCAGCACGCAGCACCAGCAAAGGTATTGAGACTGGAGAGCTTACAGAGTTCAAGGGGTCAGAAGGTGGCAGGCTGGGGCAGGAAAGGGGATTGCCAAGTGATTCCACAAACACTTTCTGGATGTCTACTCTGTAGACAAGGTGATGAACAAGACAGAGCCCCGCTGGGCTCACAGGGAGAAGGGCTAGACTCATTAGCAGACTCATCTTTTATTTGCTGTGGTGATGGTGGTGGGGGAGGTACATACAGGCTGTGGGAGTCTCCAGATAAGGAGTTTGAACTTTGACTGGGGCTCTGGAGCCCTGGAAGGCTCTGCCAGAGCAGCAGGCTTAGAGCATAGTAGAAGATGAATTCTGGAGTCAGAGAGGCCTGGTGTTCACAGCTCAGCCACATTCCACCAGGGAAGCCCTGGGCAAGCTGTGACACCTGGAAAGCCTCGGCTTCCTCCTCCATAACAGGAGGGAATAATCCCACAGTCTCTTAGTGTTACTGTGAGGCATCAGTGAGATAGTGCCAAGATGTCATAGTGCCAAGCACTCAGGAGGAGCTGGGAAATCGGTGTGCTAAGAGTTCTGGCTCATGAGGCTTCAGCCAGTCGGGCAGCACCCGGGGTATGGGGATCAGGACGCCACCCTCCCAGTGCCGCAGTCACAGCTTCCTTGTTTGCTCCCATACAGCGGCGGCCTGGTGCTCCTGAAGGTGAAGTCGAAGGTACGACGGTACCTGCAGGAAAAGCGGACAGTGCCCATTTTGTTTGCCTCTACGGTACAGCGCCACCCCGACAAGACAGCCCTGATCTTCGAGGGCACAGACACCCATTGGACCTTCCGCCAGCTGGATGACTACTCGAACAGCGTGGCCAACTTCCTGCAGGCCCGGGGCCTGGCCTCAGGCGATGTGGCTGCCGTCTTCATGGAGAACCGCAACGAGTTCGTGGGCCTGTGGCTGGGCATGGCCAAGCTGGGTGTGGAGGCGGCACTCATCAACACCAACCTCCGGCGGGATGCCCTGTGCCATTGCCTCACCACCTCTCGGGCACAGGCCCTTATCTTTGGCAGCGAGATGGCCCCAGGTGAGCCCCAAGCGTGTGGGGTACAGGCACTAGTCCCATTGGACCTTGCACAGACCACAACCACAACTCCCTTCCAACCCTGGGGGAAGCTGTGTGGGTCGGTGGTTAAGGGCATGAGCCCTGGAGTCAGATGGCCGGTAAGCTGGAGATCCTGAATAAGGGCCCCAGTTCTCTGAGCCTTAGTTTCCTCATCCGTAGTACCTACCTCCTACTGTATTCTAAATGATACTTCACCTGAAGCACTAGCAAAGTGGCTGATGCTGGGCATCTCCTCAGGTATACTGGTAACCATCCTTGTGACTAATTCGGCCTCATTTTCCTCATCTCTATAATGGGAACAAGGACTCATTCCCCACTGTCCTCGAAGAGCTTGCGTTTTATTTGCTGCTACACTGGGCACTGACAGTGCTGGGCTTGGTGCTTCCAGAGCAGCTCTAACCTTCACAAAGACCAGGTGAGGTAGGGATTGTCATCTCAGCTGTATGGATGCTGAGCCTGGGGGGTTCAAAGGGTGTGAGGAGCTCACCCAAGGTCACAGAGTTGGTAAGTGGGAAAACTGGGATTTGCCCACAGTGTCCCTGTTCTTCCTCCCCACACTGCTGTGGTTGTTGGATAATGGACAGGAAAGTTATTAAGAAGCTGAAAGGGGGGCCGACCGCGTGGCACACTTGGGAGCGTGCAGCGCTGGGAGCGCAGCGGCGCTCCCGCTCCCGCCGTGCAGGTTCGGATCCTACATAAGGATGGCCGGTGCGCTCACTGGCTGAGCACAGTGCGGATGACACCAAGCCAAGGGTTGCGATCCCCTTACTGGTCACAAAAAGGACAAAAAAAGAAAAAAAAAAAAAAGACACTGAAAGGGGAGGTGGGAGGATGCAGCAGGGAGCGGGGAGGGTTGGACGAATCAAAAGGAAGCCAGAGGAAGTGGGGCCGAGTGGGCCAGGACTGCCCCACGCCCAGGGCAGGTGAGTGTCTGGATGTCTGTGTTGTACACAGGGGAGCCTGAGAGAAGGTTTCCACTCTCCAAAGGGGATGGAGGGCCTCTGACCTTGCCTCCCTTCTAACTGGCCCCGCACAGAGGAGGGTAGTACAGTGGGTATGAGCTCAGACCTTGGGGAGATAGGGCTAACACTGAATCCCAGTTCTAGCATATTGCAGCTGTGAGCAAGTTCCTCCCATTCGCAGAACCTCAATTTCCTCATCTGTAAAATGGGCTGTCACTGGTACCTACTTCCTAGGGCATGAGAGCAGGAGAATGCAGGTAGAGCTGCTATGTAGTTAGCCAGCAGTTGATGGGAACTGTTGCTCCTATCAGCAGTGAAGTCCCAGGTGCTTTTTTTTTTTTTTTTTTTTTTAAAAAGATGACTGGTAAGGGGATCTTAACCCTTGATTTGGTGTTGTCAGCACCACGCTCACCCAATGAGCTAACGGGCCATCCCCATATGGGATCCGAACCCACGGCCTTGGTGTTGTCAGCACCACACTCTCCCGAGTGAGCCACGGGCCGGCCCCCCAGGTGCTTCACCTGTCTCTCTCCCTCCACCAGCCAGTCTCTGCTGACAGCATGCCCAGCCTTGGCACAAGCAGAGTCCAGGGAACATGGGGGGCTTCCTGGCCTGCCTGCTGACCTGCCTTCTTTTTTTTTTTTTTTTTTTTTTTTCCGTGACCGGCGCTCAGCCAGTGAGTGCACCGGTCATCCTTATATAGGATCCGAACCCGCGGCGGCGGGAGTGACGCCGCGCTGCTAGCGCAGCACGCTACCGAGTGCGCCACGGGCTCAGCCCTGACCTGCCTTCTGACCTGCCTTGTCTCCCCCGTAGCTGTCTGTGAGATCCGTGCCAGCCTGGACACCTCACTCAGCCTCTTCTGCTCTGGCTCCTGGGAGCCCAGCGCCATGCCCTCTGGCACAGAGCACCTGGACCCTCTGCTGAAAGATGCCCCCAAGCACTTGCCCAGTCACCCTGACAAGGGCTTCACAGGTGAGTCCCCCACCCCCACAGAGGGGTTTGAAGATGGGCTGAGGACAGAGCCCTGGCCTTGGACAGAGGGCCTGGGTTCTTCTGCAAATTTGCCATGTGCCTGGAACAAGTCAGTCACATCATCTCTCTTTTTCTATCTGGAAAACGGGGACAGTAACCCTAGGTCACTTGGGGGTTACTGTGACAGTGCAATGAGCTGATGTGTGTGAACGTGCCAGGCACAGAACTGAGCACACAGGAGTTCTCAAAATCCAATTCTTTGATTCGTTGAACAAGCCTTTGTTGACGCCTAACATGTGCAGGATCGTGTGGGCTCCAGGAATCTGCTCCACCAGAATTTTGGCTGGGGTTGGAGAGGGGAGTTGGGTGAGGGGCAAGACCCTTTGGATATGCATCAGGCACCTGTGCAGTGCAGGACTCTGCTGGGTCTCCAGGTGTGGTTCTTCCCTGCCTGCTACTCCAGGCAGCCTCTCTGCGCCTCAGCTCTCTCCTTCTACACGCCAGCCTTCCCGGTCCTTGGGCTTCTCTCACTCCCCTCCTTGTGAAACCACATGGCTGCTGCATTGCTTGGGGGCTCAGAGCTTGGGCTGTTGGTCCAGATCTGAGTTCACATCCTGGCTCTACTGCTTCCCTTGTGTGACCTTGGACACCTGACCGGCCCTCTGAGCCTTGGTTCCCACAGCTATAAAATTGGGGAAAGTAACAGAACCTACTTTATGGGGTGGCTTTAAGGGTTGAAAAGTAATACAGTGAGTCGAGTCCTGAAGCTAGGGTGTGGCAGGAAGGACTCAGTAACTGGTCGTTATCATCATCATCATCGTTAACTTCTCTCATGTGCATATCTGGTCTCCTGGTGCTTTTGTAAACTACTGGAGGGCAGGGACTCTGGCTGGTTCACCCTGGTGCCCTTATGGTGCCTAGGGCTGGCATACAGCTGGCATCCAGAGAGCATGAAATGATTGCTTTAAACATGCAGAGCCATCCATCCCATGGAGTTTCTGATGTCCAGGAATCTTCAGCTTCGTAGGGCTGAGTGAGCCTTGTGTAGAATCTGTAATGTGGCAGTCCCTATTCAGGGCTACAGGTTGGGATAAATAAATGGTCAGCAGTGCAGAAGCTACCTCCATACCCCACTTCCTGAAGCTAATGCTCCCTGTGCCCTAAATCTTGGGGCAGGCACCACCTCCTTCTGGAAGCCCACCTGGCACTGCCTCCCCTCCTGCAAGCCTGGGCCAAGTCTTGCTGCCCAGCTTCAGGAGGTGCTGTGTCTCCCACCCTCCCCCTGGCATTTGGTGCTCAGCAGTGAAATTGCCTGCGTCCTCCTCTGACCGGTCCACTCAGCTGGGACTTCCAGGAGGGCTAGGTCTGTTCCCTTCTTAGTCATTGATATCTCTCTCCCCAGGGCCTGGAACACAGCAAGGGCCCTGGAAATGTTTGTCGAGGGAGCAGACACAGGCGTTAGAGCAGGGCAGTATCTGAGGTCATCAGAGTAGGCCTCCTGGAGCAAGTGTGACGGACACAGGTGTGAAGGATGCACATGTGCAGGCACCCGTCTATCTGACCCATGCCCACCCTGTGCTGCCCTCTCACAGCCACTCGTGTGTCTGTTTTTTTCAGATAAGCTCTTCTACATCTACACGTCAGGCACCACAGGGCTGCCCAAAGCTGCCATCGTGGTGCATAGCAGGTAAGGGCCAGGTGCCCCAGAGTGGGGGTGGGCAAGGCAGGGACTGGGAACCTCCTCCTGCCTTTCCAGGGGCCCGCTGAGCCTTGTGCCCTGTGCCCACCAGGTATTACCGCATGGCTGCCCTGGTGTACTATGGGTTCCGCATGAGGCCCAACGACATTGTGTATGACTGCCTCCCCCTCTACCACTCAGCAGGTAACCTTCGTCCACCCCTCAGCCTCCAGCACCCCCAGGGCCACGGGAGCCCCACCCTTCAGTCAGGCAGTGCACTGCTGTGGAAACACATGAGCAGTGGCCCAGCAAGTTTCTGGGCTGGTCTGATATTTCATTGTGTCCCACAGATGGCACAGCATTGCTGCTTGGTTGTGGGGGCTTAAGGGAAGATAGAGCTTCCATAAATATGAGGGTACTTCAAAAAGTTTGTGGAAGGGCCGAGCCCGTGGCGCATTCGGGAGAGTGCAGCGCTGGGAGCGCAGCGACGCTCCCACGGCGGGTTCGGATCCTATATGGGAATGGCCGGTGCACTCACTGGCTGAGTGCTGGTCACGAAAAAGACAAAAAAAAAAAAAGTTTGTGGAAAAATGGAATTGAAAGATAATACGAATCTTTCCATGAGCTTTTTGAAGTACCCTCATATAGTTTCTGGCCTCAGGGTGCTCAGAGTCTGGTGTAGCAGTGAGTGTGGTGGAGGGGCAGGGAGCAGGAGTGCGGCACGAGGGAAGAGCCCAGTGATGGGGGCCCAGGAAGGCTTCCTGGAGGAGGTCAGCCAAGGCAGGTAGATGTGAGATGCAGAAGCCAGCCAGGGTAGCTCAGTCCTGCCTGGCTGAATGGCAGCATTACAGGCTTGGAGCTGCCCCAGACTCTTCCAGGGCAGTCTGAGGAGTGTGCATTCGATCCCACAGGCACTGGGGAGCCATGGAAGATGTGTGCATAGGGGAGAGAGATGATCAGTTAGTGTAGGTGGGACAGGACAGGAATGAGACCCAGGAAGGACCTGCAGGAGGTGGTCTTGGCAAGAGGTGGAGGGTCTCCATCTCCCTGACCTCCAGGGCCCATCCCTCTGCCTTCAGGAAACATCGTGGGAATCGGACAGTGCCTGCTCCATGGCATGACGGTGGTGATACGGAAGAAGTTCTCAGCCTCCCGGTTCTGGGATGACTGTATCAAGTACAACTGCACAGTGAGTAAGACAGGAAGGGAATGAGTTGTCCCTGTCCCCTTGTCACCTTCCCACCAACCGTGATTTGGAGCATCTGCCTTACAGCAGAGGTGGCCAGTCATTCAGAAGGGTTCATTTAAGGTAACATTCCCATTGTTCAGATGGGGAGACTGAGGCCCAGAAAGGGAAAGGACCATACAGCCAGGCCCTGAGGAGGGAAGGGCTTTGACAGATCAGGAGGTGGTAAAGTGAGAGCAACCTCAGGAGCCTGGAATCACACCAAATCCACCCCCAGATTGTGCAGTACATTGGCGAGCTGTGCCGCTACCTCCTGAACCAGCCGTCCCGGGAGGCAGAAAAGCAGCACCAGGTGCGCATGGCACTGGGCAACGGCCTCCGGCAATCCATCTGGACCAACTTTTCCAGCCGCTTCCACATACCCCAGGTGGCCGAGTTCTACGGGGCCACTGAGTGCAACTGCAGCCTGGGCAACTTCGACAGCCAGGTGCAACACACAGGGGGACGGGTGAAGCCACTGCGGGGATGAATCATGGAAGGCACTGGGCGGCAGAGGGGAAGGCAGAGTTCTAACATGAGACTGAGTGCTCGAGTCCTCCTTGCCTCCATTGTCCAGTATTTGGCCCACAGTGGGAGAGACCCAGCCTAAATCTTGGCCTTTGCAGGTGGGGGCCTGTGGCTTCAACAGCCGTATCCTGTCCTTCGTGTATCCCATCCGGCTGGTTCGTGTCAATGAGGACACCATGGAGCTGATCCGGGGGCCTGATGGTGTCTGCATTCCCTGCCAGCCAGGTCTGCCCTGGGCTGGAATTTAGGGCCTGAATGGGAGGGGTTAGCCCAGGAAGGAGGGAGGACAGATGTGGGTGGATGGGAGCCCTATTCTGACCAGTGGCCATCTGTCAGCACTGCTTTTAGGGTTACAAGTTGCTAATTTCTTTGTGGATCCATTCATTCATTCATTTTTGTGTTGATTAGAGGGGACCCCGAGTCCAGGCCACCTAGGATTGATTCTGGCTCAGCCCCTTCACTCTGTGCCTGAGTCCCCTTATCTGATGGCAGCACACACTTCATCCGCTTGATTATGCATGATGAAGAACGTAAAGTTCTTTGGGCAGAGCTGGGCATGGAGCAGGGGCTTAGTGGCACCAGCTTTGTTAGTCTGTCCATGTGGAGCCTGACCCCTGTTTACTATGTGTTTATCTCATCCATTCAGCTAGCAGATGCCACCAAATGCCTGAGTGCATCAGACCTGCCAAGATGAGCTCCCAGGCTGGTGGGCATTTCTGTGGCAAGCAGTATGAACCAAGTAGACCAAGATGCAGGGTGCACTGGGGCGGGCAGGGGGCAGGAGGAAGAGGCCACCTTGGGCAAATCCAACTGCCTTCCCCGTTGCCCAGGTGAGCCAGGCCAGCTGGTAGGCCGCATCATCCAGCAAGACCCCCTGCGTCGATTTGACGGCTACCTCAACCATGGCGCCAACAACAAGAAGATTGCCAAGGACGTCTTCAAGAAGGGGGACCAGGCCTACCTCACTGGTGGGTCCCCAGCCCTTCACAGCCCCTTCTGGAGGGGGTGGGGAGGGCTGAGGGGTCCTTCACCACCTTTAGAGAACACCTGCCCAGGACTCCTCCAGTCCCAGCCCTTATGGTAGAACAGATTGTTGGGCTCCAGCAAGGACTGCCTGGCCCAAGCTGCTGGGCTGAGAGCCTGGCCGGCCCAATCACTGCCTCATACAACCCCTCCCTAGGCGATGTGCTGGTGATGGACGAGCTGGGCTACCTGTACTTCCGAGACCGCACAGGGGACACATTCCGCTGGAAGGGCGAGAATGTGTCTACCACTGAGGTGGAGGGTACCCTCAGCCGTCTGCTGGACATGGCTGATGTGGCAGTATATGGCGTCGAGGTGCCAGGTACACGTGGGGAGGTGGGAGGAGTGTGTGGGGAAGCACCACCAGAGGGCACCGCCTGCCTTCACCATGTACCCTGCCACCCCCAGGAACCGAGGGCCGGGCTGGAATGGCTGCTGTGGCCAGCCCCACTCGCAGCTGGGACCTGGGGCACTTTGCGCAGGTCTTGGAGAAGGAGCTGCCCCTGTATGCCCGCCCCATCTTCCTGCGCTTCCTGCCCAAGCTGCACAAAACAGGTATGTTCCTCCCTGGCTCCCACTTTGAGGTTCTAGGCCTGGGCCACTTCCCGATTCCTTCTGGAGAGACCCAGCTGGCTGTCAGGGGACCTTCACCCACAGCCTTGCCGGGTAGTTGGTGAACTGACCTGCCCATGTAGAGGCGAGCAGATTTAGCCTTCAGAGGGAGCAGATATTTACTGAGCACCAGGCACTGTGCTAGGCTTTAGAGATAATAGCTAGCAAATTCCAACAGGACCTTTACTGTCCTGGAGCTTTTAGAGCAATAGGGGAGGTAGCTTCAGGACAAGGAATTCTAAAACTAAAGAATGGCTACTGATAGGGTGGACAGAGAGCAAATGAAGGGGCATTCGGGATGACTGGAAGGCTCGCCTGAGGAGCTGATGTTTCAGCAAGTCCCTAAAGCAGGAAGGAGCTTGGGTGCTGGAGGCCCCCAAAGCTGGAGTCAAGTTAGAGGGGCAGGCAGTGGTGTGAAGTGAAAGAGAGAGGCCAGTGGGGGCCAGAAGCCCAGGGCCTTGTGGGCTGGGGTGGGAGTGTGGAGTCTCCTGGGGGCCGTAGGGAGCCACAGACGTGTTTGAGCAGGGTAGTAACCTGGTCAGATCCATATTCTGCAAAGATCTCTGGCTGCTGTGTAGAGAATGGGAGAGGACTGGAGGCAGACCAGGGAAGCAGGGAGACAAGTGAGGGACTGTCACCATTGTCCAGGTGAGAGGTGAGCTGTGGGCCCATGGTCACATGGTCAGGCAGTGCCATCCTTCTATCTGTTGGTCGGTCCACTGATGGCTCCCAAGAGTTCTCTGGTGGGAGGAAGCACTGAGGCTTGTACCCAGTCCCACCCCTGCTTCCCTCAGCCCTTGCTGCCCCTTCCACGTTCTCCCTGTTGCTCACCCTCCCTGGCTGTTTACCCTTGGGCCACCTGCCTAGACACCTCCACGTGGTCATCATGTCAGTCCCTGCCTTGATGGCAGGCCTTCCCTGGCCAGTGTGGCCCCTACCACGCAGTGGGCACCTGGACCTCGGGGAGCACCTGAGGCAGGGGGGAGGGTCACAGGACAGGGACACTGGTTCCAGGCCCGTGACCAAGACTGCGAGCTCCCTGAGCATCAGTCCAGGAGAGACAGGAGGCTGTCAGACCTTGGGTTTCAGATGGGCTTTGCTGCAGAACAAACCATCCCAAACTTACTTGCCCAAATGCCTCACATTTGCTCATCTATTTGCTCACAGTTCTGTGGGTCAGAAATTTCGGGGTAAGTTCAGCTGAGTGGTTCTTCTTTCGGCCTTGCCTGGGGTCCCTCAAAGAGCTGCCATCACTTTGTGACTCCACTGGGGCCCGAGGGTCTAAGATGGCGCCACTCACACATCTGGCCCTCACTGGTTGTTTCTGCAGCACCGGCGAACAGGACTTCCTGTGATGATGGGAATGTTTGATATCTCTGCTGTGCAACACAGTTAACTACTACCCCTCCATATTGAGCACTTAAATGTGGCTAGTGTGAAATTTACATTTTGTTTAACTTTAATTCATTTAAATTTAAATAGCCACATACAGTCAATGACTAGACTACCCTATTGCACTGCACTGGTGTAGGGACCTCACCTGAGATGGTTCACCTGTGCTCCAGGAGGCCACTAGTCTCAAGGTACCCTCAAGAGGGCAGGGTTGGAAGCTGCAAGGTCCCTTGAGGCCTAGACTCATTTAGAACACATGCAGCACTGCTTCTGCCGTATTCTCTTGGTCAAAGCAAGTCATCAGGCCAGTCCAGATTCAAATGGGGGTTGAGAAAGACTCTGGCTCTTGCCGGGAGAAGCGGCAAGGCCACAGTGCAGAGGCATGTGCATGCAGGTAGAGGGGCATCTGTAGCCATTTGTTGGCAGTGTGTCACACCCAGGTTTGAAGCCCAGCTCTACCACTTATTAGCCGTGTGACACTGGCTCGCAGATGTGCCTCTCTGAGTATCAGTCTTCTCTTCTGTACAGTGGGGCTAAAACCATTGATTGAAAGATGCATAATTTAGGCCGGCCCATGGCTCACTCGGTAGAGTGCGGTGCTGATAACACCAAGGCCACGGGTTCAGATCCTATATAGGGATGGCCGGTTTGCTCACTGGCTGAGCGTGGTGCTGACAACACCAAGCCAAGGGTTGAGATCCCCTTACCGGTCATCTTTTTTTTTTAAAAAAAAAAAAAAGAAAGATGCATAATTTGCTTTACATACTATTAAGAAAAAAAAAAAAACCCTGCTAATTAAACTATTTCAGAGATGTTAAAATCTGAAAACATGTGCATCTTAGAATCCAGACAATACAGCTGAACAGCTGCCCCATGGGGTTGATGTGCACATTAAGTGAGAGCACACCTGTACCTGGTAGCTTCTCAAATAAAGGGAGCTATCACAGTCAGAAGACACAAGTTCTGGTCCCTACTCTGCTGTCACACAGTGTGTAATGCTGGGCAAATAGCTTCCCTTCTTCAGGTCTGTTTCCTCATCTGCAAAATGGGAGTGGGTAATACAGCCATCCCAGTCCCCCCAACTTTGTCATGGCTACTCTGAGAAGCAGTACATGATGTAATAAATGGAGCGATCTTTGTAAACTGTAAAGGGCCATGCCCGCTCCTCCCACATTTTTTCCTCTTTTCTCTCTTGCCCTCCTCTCTTCCCCACTCTCCATACTGGTGCTCAGGTTCCTGGGAGCTTAGGCACCTGCCCTGCCCTATCTGAGTCTCTTCCCTGCTCTCCCAGGGACCTACAAGTTCCAGAAGACAGAACTGAGGAAGGAGGGCTTTGACCCGGCTGTCGTGAAAGACCCACTGTTCTACCTGGACGCCCGGAAGGGCTGCTACATCCCACTGGACCAAGAGGCCTACACCCGCATCCAGGCAGGCGAGGAGAAGCTGTGATTTGCCCTCCATGTCCCTCTGAGGGCCAGCGGATGCTGGATCCAGAGCCCCAGTTTCCACCCCAGAGGGGTCCTGGGTGATGCAAGACCAAAGCAAGCAGGTCCTGGCACCTACATGCCAAGGTGCTGACCCCTCCCTCCAAAACTGCCAAGTGACTCACTGCCACCTCCCCCACCCCCTCAGAGGCTTTCTGTGAAAGCCTCATGTCCAAGTCATGTCTTCCGGGCCAGGCAGGGCTTCTGGGCCCCAGCCTGAGACCGACAGGGCACCCTCAGAGTGATGTCTTGGATCAGGGCAAGGGGAGGTGGAGAGATTACCAAGTTCTCCTCAGAACGCAGGGAGCTTGTAAATGGGACCAGGGCAGAAGTCCCCAGACTCAGGAAGCCAACAGAGCGCGCAAGGGTAATAGTGGCCATGGATCAGATGGCTGAAGATGATGTTGGTCCCAGAACTACCCAAGTGTCATTCAGACCTGCCCACACCTCCAGGAAAGGAGGAGTAAGACCCAACAGGGCCCCTGATGCTCCACTTGCAGCAGGAGATCAGGAAGCCCCCCTTGTCTTGCCCCTCTCTCCCATCCTCCTCTTCCTGGGTGGCTATCTGGCTGTCCCTCAGGCAGGGCCATTCTCTTTTTGTGGGTTTGTCTGTGTCACCTCCATCTCAGTCCTGGCTTGGCTATGAGAGGAGGAGGGATAAGGGAGGGGACATCCAGGGGCCAATAAACTGCCTTTACTCCTCCTAGCCTATGTGCATGCCACCTGAGCCCACCCTAATCCCAGAGCCCTCTTCCTGCCCCCACCCTCACCAACCCTCCTGCCCCTCTGGCCCATTCACATCTCATCCATTCACTCATTCGGGCTTAGGGATAAGGCGTGTAAAGTGCCCCAGCCCCTGCCTTCAATGTGCTGGTTCAGATGGGGGCAGTTCCTACCTGAATCTGGTAAGGTGTTTAACAGTGTGAGCCTTAACGTCCAAACCAGCTCTTCACTTATAAGCTTGTGGACTTGGGCAAGTGACTCAGTCTCCTCACCTGTGAAATGGGAATAATCACTTAACAGGATTCAGAAGCTAAAGGTAGCCATTAGTAGGAAGAGGATGCTGAGTCTTTAAGGGGAAACCCTAACCTAGGGCAGGATCCTGACTCCAGACTCTTGGTGGTGCTGCTCCCTCTGCATGTGGTGCATTTCCCCAATCATTTAGGGGCTGGAAAGATCGGGGGGGGGGGGGGGGGGGGGCTGTAAGAGCCAGAGCAAGGCTGCCTAACCAGCCCAGGTGGAGTCTAGGAAAGCTTCCTGGAACAGTCCTAACAGCTGTGGTCATCAGTGCAGCTGACGAGCCAGCTGTTTCCTAGGCACCATGGCTGGAGTCACACCTAGGCTGGGAACTCACAGCCCAACGGGAAGGGGCTCCAACACAGCCTAGGGTAGGGGGCAGTGCACACCACGGGGTTTTCTCTCCACTGTTGCATCCTCACCACAAGTCTGTGAGGAGGGTTTTATAAATGGGCTTTTCAAAGAAAGAGCCAGAACTTGGAGATTCTGAGTCACTTGGCCAAAGACACAGCAAGTAGGGGCTGGAAAGCTAACCCAAACCAGAGTTCTCTCCGCTGCACTACCCTGCCTCCTGTGCACAAGGCAGCAGGAAGCAGAAGAGCTTCCATTCCATGCATGCCTGTGGAGCCACGCTGTTCAGGTGGAGGTGGCCAGGCTGAGAAATCTGGAGTGCCTTCTGGGGGAGTGACCTTTGAAAAACAGAGGAGTCTAGTTCCTCCCTTGGGGGAAAGTGGGGGGCAGAGCTAGAGTGGGGGCCCTTGTAGAGTGATGCTGAGGGGAGTCTGGGGGTGGTGGGCATGTCTGCTGTGACTGCATGTGGTCAGCAGAGGGCATGCAGGGCTTGGAGAATCCAGTCCTGGCCCTTAGACAGCCCAGGGAAGGGGGAAGGAGGGGCTCTGAGTCCCACCTCACCCCCAAGCATGTACCCAACTCAGAGGACCCCATGGCAGGCCTTTGGTCGTACTTCCAAGGGCCTGGACTTGGTTGACAGTGCGGCTTTGTATCTTTAACCCACAGTAGTAAGTTCTCTACAGTGGGAAGAAGGAGCCCCCAGAGAAGGACCATTCCTTTCTCCACGTTGAACACAGTCACCAAAAGGCTGTATGAACTGGTGGTTAAGAGCTCCAACTCTGGAGGCAGACAGGCCTGCATCCAGATCCCAGCTCTGCCATTTGCCAGGGAAAGCCCGTTTCCTCTCCTGTAAATGGAAGTCAGGGAATCCCTACCTTGGGGTAGTTGTGAAAATGCAGTGGGATGATGCATGAAAACCTCTTAGCCTGGTGCTGGTATCTGCTTAATGTCTAGGAATTTTTTAAAAAGGAGAGGGGCCGGCCCATGGCTCACTTGGGAGAGTGTGGTGCTGATAACACCAGGGCCACTGGTTTGAATCCCTATATAGGGATGGCCGGTTGGCCCACTTGGGAGAGCGTGGTGCTGACAACACCAAGTTAAGGGTTAAGATCCCCTTACCGGTCATCTTTAAAAAAAAAAAAAAAGATATATTCAGATGTTAAGACCCCAGACTAGGCTGTTCCCCACTTCCACATTGGATCCCACAGCCCCTCCATGATGGAGAGGGAGTGGTGGGCCCATGGTCCTTGCAGCTCTCAGGTCTGCATCAGGTCACCCCCAAACTATGGCCATGTGAGTCATCTCCATACACACAGTAGGTGCTCAATACATGCTTGTGAAGTTAATTAACAATAGCTACTGTTTATAAGGCATTTCCTGACATTTATGTAGTGTTTCACAGTTTATAGAGCACCATGTAAATACATCTTTTAAGCAAAGCAATTTTTTTTTTTTGCCATATCCAAACCCTTGACCTTGGTGTTACAACACCGCACTCTAACCAACTGATTCTAAAAGGCCTACTCTGCAGGGAAGGCCGAGCTGCCAAGGTGGGCAAGATAGAGACCCTGGCCCTAGATCTGCCCTCAGGGATCCCACCATCTGCAGGGTGGGAGAGGGGGCTAGTGAGTCTAGAAGCAAAGGCTGTGTGCTTAGCTGACCTAATCCAGTGCCTGGAGGTGGGGGCATGTCATGGTCAGGGAGGTCTTTCGAGGAGAGTGTTCAGAGGGAGCAGCCAAACATAAAGGCCTGGAGGTGCAGAGTAACTGGGGCAGTGAAGAAGGGCAGTGAGGCTGCAGGGTTGGGGGAAGGGTTAGAGTTGAGGCAAGATGTGAGAGAACCCTTTGAGGGCACCTGTACATGCACACCTCCAGAGACTGGGAGCTCCCCATGGAGGTCCTAGTATCAGGTCAAACCTGCTTCCTTAGACTCTTGCTAATGGCCACCATGTATTGGCATTTCCTCTGTGCCAGGCCGTGTGCAAAGCACTGTATGTGCATGATCTCATTAAATCCTCCTAATTCAAAGCAGATATATTTTTTATCCCCATTTTATCCCCATAATTTTTTTTTTTTTTTGTCCTTTTCATGACCGGCACTCAGCCAGTGAGTGCACCGGCCAGTTCTATATAGGATCCGAACCCGCGGCGGGAGCGTCACAGCGCTCCCAGCACCGCACTCTACCAAGTGCGCCACGGGCTCGGCCCATATCCCCATAATTTTTATCTGTGGTCTCCAAAGACTGCAGAGCCTGTGAGTGGCACAGCTGGAAGGAAAGTCCTCTTCCTCGAGCCTCAGCATTCCCATCTGCAATCTGCCCACTCCAACCAGGGAGGCTGGAAGGGGCCAGCCTCAAGCATCCCTGGAGGTCCAGCTGCCCTTGGGACAGGCATGTGGCTGCCCGGGCCAGGGCGTGGTATATCACTTTCAATTCCTGCGAAGAAGGTTAAATACCTCTGAGGGGCCCATTGAGACTGCGGCGGCAGGGGAGGGGAGAAATGTGTGACTTTCAAAGGGACCTGAATGCGTGGCCAGTCCCTCCTCCAGAGGAGGGGGCACTGCTTCCTCTTGGCCTAATGATATTCTGGGCTCAGCCCTCATCTTCGGCAGCAGTTTAACCCAAGCCAGGGCGGATTTCTTTCTCACTGATCTCAGCTTGACACCCAATTAGCACAAGAATGGGAGGAGGAAGCCTGCAAGAGGTGCCTCCCAGCCTCCCGGGGCAAGTGAGGGGAGCAGGCAGGAAGACAAAGGGCAGCAGGCAGGGGGGCACCAGCGCCCTGCCTCCCCACCGACCCTGCCATTGTCTCCCTATGAGCTTCAGAGAGGATGGAGGCCTATGCCCGGGCTGGCCAGCCTACTGGAGGAGACGGGATGGGGCCCAAGCCCCTGTTCTGTGTAGATCCAAGGGGAAGGCACTTGGATGAGACTAGTCCAAGGGAGGAGTGAGGGTCAGTGAATAGGGGCAGGAAACCTGAAGGCACAAAAACCTGGGGTTGAGACCTGACACTTAGGGGCCCTTGGGCAAGCCACACACCCATTCTGAGTCTCAGTTTTTTCGTCTGAAGAAGGGGGATAATTAATAATCCCTGTGAGGAATCAATTAGGTAACGCAAGTAAAGCACCTGGCAGGTGCAAAATGGACGTTCAATAAATACTCTCTGAATGAATACAATATGTTACACTATATTTTTACTGACTGAGGGGTTGAGTGGGGTAGGCTGGGGTCAGGAAGCAGGACTTTATAAAAGTGAGAGCTGGGCATCCACAGAATGGGCAGACTTACCCAGAAGGAGCTCCTAGTCTCTGGGGCTATGCCAGGAAAAGGTGATGGACCACCTGCCTGTTGAGATTGCAGGAGCAGGGAATGCCTCTGGCCTTGCATGTGCCCTCTTCCTCCCCACCACCTCCTCTTACATTCCTTTGGACTTGGGCTTCAATGTGACTTTCTCTGGGAACTCCTCCCTAATCCCAGGGCTGGGTTAGGGGCCTCCTCTGGTTCCCACAGGCCCCCTGTCCCCTCCCCCTACCACTCCCATAATGCCGATTGCACTGTGTGTCCATCTCTGTCTTCTCCTGATACATCAGCCCTAGGAGGGCAGGGACCCATTGGTTTTGTTCACCATTGAGTTCCCAGCACCAGCACTGGACCTGGCATGTAACAGGTGCTCAATGAATGTTTGTCAAATGGATGGAACACTTCAAATGCTCCCAAGCAATCAGTTTCAGCTCTGGGAGGTGGCAGTTCCCGGGATATTCAGCTCATAGAGGTGGGTTGGGATTAGAAGCAGTAAAGGGCCCTGAATGTCTTCTAGGTCAGGCCTTCTCCTGTTGGCAAAGGGAAGCCATTAAATGATTTTGAGCAGGGGAGTGATATCACTTGTTCATTTATTCACTCATTCAGCAAGCAAGCACCAAACCCCTACAATGTACAAAGGTCCTCACTACATGCTAAGGATCAAAGATGAATCAGGAGGGGCTCACTGGTTAGCTCAGTTTGGGTAGAGTGTGGCGTAACACCAGATCCCCATACGGGCCAGCTGCAATAAAAAAAAAAAAAACCAAAGATGAATCAGGAAAGGTTTCTGCCATGGAGGAACTAACAATCCCAGTGGGAAAGAATCTTAGAATATTTTTGCTGAAGGGAGCTTAAGAGATCATTTGATCCCAAATTCTCTTTACAGATTGGGGAAACTCTGTCCCAGAGAGGGGAAATGACCTACCCACACAGCATGGTGAATGTGGGGCCTTTCCATTTACCACAGGATTCTTTTGCATTTTTCTTTTTTTTGGCTGGCCTATAAGGGAATCTGAACTCTTGATCTTGATCTCACTCTAATCAAGTGAGCTAACCTGCCAGCCCTCTTTTGCACTTTTTGAGGACTAGGGCTCTGTCTCATTTGTCCTTACTTTACCATTGCCCTGGAAACAGTGCCTGGCACATTGAAAGGGTTTAGGGCTGTCCACAGAGTTAAATTGTACAATGAACTCAAGGCCAGAGACAAAGCAGGGGCAGGTGAGAGTTAATGAGCTGGGAAGGTGGGGGGTGGATGGAAGAATCTGGGGTTGCAAAATCAGGTTAGAAGGAAGACTAATCCAAATATGGTGACTGTCTGGGTGTGCAGGAAGAGAATTAAGAACAATGTCTGAGATTTCTTGCTTTGGTGTTTCAGTGGGTGGTAGTGGTATCCCTGAGATGGATAACACAGAGAGACTGTTTAGGGAAAGAGGCACTGTGCAAGAACTCATTGAGTCCTCACTACAATGAGGTCAGGCTGTTATTATGCCCATTTTACAGATGAGGAAACAGGCACAAAGGAACTTGCCCAGTGACATAGCTAAGAAGTCGCAGGACCTGGATATAAACTCACAGTTGAACTACTTGCTCTTAACCATTACATCTTTTCATCGAGTTCACTTTTGGGTTTTTTTTCTTTTTTTCTTTTTAAGGATCCGAACCTGTGGCCTTGGTGTTATCAGCACTGCACTCTCCCGAGTGAGCCACGGGCCGGCCCATTGAGTTCACTTTTGGAAGTGTTGCTATTTAGATATCAATGGAACAACCACTTCACTTCATTTCTGCTCTGGGCTTCCGCAACAGGCTCTAGTGGTCTCCCTGCCTCCTTCCTGTTGCCCTCCAAACCATTTTCCACACTGCAACCAGAAAAGATATTTTAAAGCACAGTTCTAACAATGCAGCCCCCCTCTCAAAACCCTTTAATAACCACCTACTTAAGAGACTCCTAGAGACTTAAATCCTCACTGGCTTACAAGGCATGGTTTTGCCCCTACCCACGGTTCTAGCCATATCTTTTACCAGGCTCCCAGCTCCCCAACTTCCACCTTCCTTCCTTGATGCTCCAGCATGTTCTTACCCAGAGCCTTTGCACCTTCTGTTCTCCTCACTGGAATGCTCCCAGAGGTTTCTCTCCCCTCACACCCACCTAATTAACTCTACTCAGGTTTTAGAACTCAGCAAGTCCAGTCTAGTCAGTTTTCCTTCTGAAGTTCCTATAACTTCAGATCATTTCTTTCAATTTGAGGTTTACATTTACTAGTATGATTTGTATGTTTATTTGATTACAGTTATTCTCCCCACTGGACTGTGAGTGCCCTAAAGACAGGAATCCCCTTCACCACTGCATCTATAGCACCGACCAAAATGCCTGGCACGCAGAGGTGCGATAGATAGCTGTTGAATGAGTGACATCCAAATCGACATCGAAAGAGGAGGTTGGAGAGAGAGTCGATAACTCAGGAGAGATTTCTGGGTCGGAAATAAAGATTTGGAGTCACTTATAATTCAAGTCAGACGAGAGGGTGGACTAACCAAATTGGTGTGCTGACTAAAGAGATTTGTAACTAATGCAAGATAAACAGTGATGTCGCTCACAGTCCCCTCTCAAAGACGCTGAGCGCTCTCCGCTTAGTTGTACTCCGGGATGAGGAAGACGCTTCCCACCCGCGGTGTCTGAGCCCTGTCTGTTACAGGCGGAAGGAGATCAATTCACAAGTGGTCCGTCAGCAGCCGGGACCTTCCCCCCTCCGTGCCTTCCTCCAATAGCTGAGGAGGATGATTATTTGGACGACGCCTCTTCCGGTCGCAGCACCGGTCAGCGACCGGAAATGGGCTGGCGCGCCGGAAGTTGAGGGGAGTTTCCTGCGAGCTCGGCTTCCTCAACATGGCAGCGCCCTTGTCAGTGGAGGTGGAGTTCGGGTGAGTCTCAGAGCTATGGCGCCGTGGGGATGAAGTGAAGTTGTCGGGCCCGGAACTCCCCTTCCTCTCTCTTGGAGCCTCACACGGCCGAATCGCCGTGGTTCCCGGCGCCCTCCGTGACCTGCGCCGCCCTCCTCGAAGAGTCTGAGAGGTTCGGTCTCCCTTGGCGACGAGGCCGTATGTCCGGGAATAGAAGCGCATACGGGCGGGGAGGTGCACTCTAGGTACTCCTCGGTGCCCTCTGCCTTGTAGGACTCAAAAGGCGTGACGGTTAGCAGGCGGTCTCCATATATTCTTTATCGATCACTTTAAGGGCCAGGCCCATCTTTTCGATATCTGAGTTCCTAGAACCTAGAAGGACCGCACTTCACCCTCGATTTCTTCCTTCGGGGCCCAATTTCCTCTTACTTGGTTCTTGGGTCTTATTTCTTGTAGGATGTGTGGTCAGGACGGTATTCCTTTCTTTCTCTTCTGAAGACGTGGGGGTCAGAAGACTGTTAGAACAGTCAGTAAGCTGGCTGGGTGCCTTCTGCCGATCTTGAATCGTGTGGAGATACGGGGTTAAGGTACTACAGTGGGGGATACTAACACTGACAGTATGGTGTGCACAAGACGAAAAGTGGAAGAATTGGGACACACACCAATAAGGGACGAAACACAGAGCAAGGAGGAGGTCTTCTCAAGCCACTATCTTGTCCAGCCTACAGAAGGTTTGTCATATGGTTTCAAAGCAGAAATAAACTGCCAAGCTTATAGAAAAAGCAAAGAAATTGAGGACCTAAAAGATGGGTGTTCTAATTTCCAGAATCTCATGGAAAAGCTGGGATTAGGGCTGTGTGTGTGTGTGTGTGTGTGAGAGAGAGAGAGAGAGAGGGAGGGGAGAGAGAGAGAGAGAGAGGAGAGAGAGAGAGAGAGGAGAGAGAGAGAGAGAGAGAGAGGAGAGAGAGAGAGAGAGAGAGAGAGAGAGAGAGAGAGAGAGAGAGAGAGAGAGAGACAAGCCAAGGTCTATGTGAAAGGAAAGGAAAAGTCTGGGATGAGAATGTAAAAACTCTGCCCGAATGCCTTTCCTCCGATTGGCTGCCCCCAGTTTCTTTCATGTTTTCCCTTCACTGGGTAGTTCATTCACCAGTCATTTACTGAGTGCCTACCATGTGCCAGGCAGTGAGCCAGATACTGAGGATACAAAGATAAATAGAACACTATCCGTGCCCTACAGTGTTCAGCGTTTCTGTCCCTTAGAAGGGAGTACTCTCATGAATGTTAAAGACATTTTAATTGATGATATTGTCTGGCTGCTGGGGTCCAATTAGAACTGTATTGGTCTGGCCTCTTGACTAGTTTGCCTCGCTGATCCTTGGCCCAGCTATACCCACTCACACCCTCCAAAGCCTGAGGACTCTAGGAGGATTCCTGCTGCTTTGACAGGCCTCAGCAGAGCTGGAAAGGGAGAAGACTACCAGTACTGAGATTTATCTATAGCCAGTTTGTCTTTCATTCTCACTGAGTCGGACATGGTATTTGTTCATCAGACATGGTTTCTGTCTGCCAGGTTCTGTGCTGGCAATAGTGGGAAGTCATATGACGAAGATATGGCCCTTGCCCTCCAGATCTTACAGACCAGCATAATTGCCATTTTTCTGGACTGACCATCTCTAACCACAGTCTCTCTTACCCCCAGCAGCAAAAGTGAGCCACAGCAAGGCAGGACAACATTCCACCACCCACCTACCCATATCCTACCACCTCCACCCACACCACAGTGTCCCATGAGAATTGCGGTTTCTTGGGACACAAGAATGCCTAAGATACATGCACGTCTCTTTTCTCTCTGTCTTTGTTACGATACATGCTTTTACCCTGATCTTTCTTTTATTTCTACATCTCTCGGCAGACATGCTTCACTCTTCACCCTTTTTTTTTTTTTTTTTTTGTCTTTTTCGTGACCGGCACTCAGCCAGTGAGCGCACCAGCCATTCCTATATAGGATCCGAACCCGCGGTGGGAGCATCGCAGCGCTCCCAGCGCCGCACTCTCCCGAGTGCGCCACGGGCTCGGCCCATTCTTCACCCTTTTTGCAAAGGAGCTGCCATGCCCATCATTTTCTCCCTTTTGTCCCTGAGTGGCCCCATCCCCACCTTGATACTGGGAGAGTCTGGGTTAGGACTTTGCCTCTTCCCCCTGAGCAGATGTAGTCTTGGCCCCACCAGCTCTTCCGTAGACCCTCTCAAAGGCCTCTCACACCTTTCTCCCTCTTGTCACTAATGCTTTTATCCTTTGTCTTACCTCGAACTGTCCTTAGCAGAGCATTTTCTCAGGTCACACAGGATTCAAAGTATATAGTACAGATGTGTTTTGGGTCCCTGCAGTCCAGGCTTTAAGGGCCCAGATGTGAGATTCTCTCCATCCCACCCCTTTTCACCTTCCCCAGCTGGGGAGGTATTGGCAAAGAGAGAGAATGCTACTGAAGTCAGAGAAGAAATGGGAGAATTGGGCATTTTCATTCATTTGGCAAGTATTTGTTGACTACCTTCCATGTGTCAGGCTCTGTTTTAAGCAGAGTTTGCATTCCAGCAGGTGGAGGAGAAACAAAGAACAACAACAAATATATGTGTGTGTGTGTATTTTTTTTTTTTTTTTTTAAAGATGACCGGTAAGGGGATCTTAACCCTTGACTTGGTGTTGTCAGCACCACGCTCAGCCAGTGAGCTAACCAGCCATCCCTATATGGGATGCGAACCCGCGGCCTTGGTGTTATCAGCACCACACTCTACCGAGTGAGCCACGGGCTGGCCCTTGTGTGTGTGTATATAAGGAAAAGATGAAGATGAAAAAGTGAAAGCAGTTTTGGAAATGTCTGTATCTATCACTGGTATCACAAACACATCCACCAAGAACTGGGGGGTGGAAGGAAAATGGAGGTTTCTTAGTTGAGTTTGAATAGCAAATCCTGTGAGACATGGGAGGGTCTGGCCTTGGGTCTTTCTGGGACCAGAAAAGACCTCTTGTCTGCCTTCCTGAATCACTCCAGAGGCTGAGCATGCACCTTCTCCCACTCCAGATGTGCTGACAGTAGAATTGCCAACCCCTCCCTTGGGGGCCAGTGAACCCAGCAGTGATGGGTCACTCTGAGCCAGGCTGATTCTCCCTTCATCCATTTGTAAAGGGAAAAACAGCCTCGGCCTCTGAGCCTGGCACCACCAGGTTTGGCCACTCTTGGTTGTTTGCCTGAGTCCCAGTGTCTTCAGTTGCCACCCCGCTTCTCTGACCCCCAACTCCTAAGCCTTTTGCCTGTTTCCCTCCCCCATCCCAGCTGCTGCGTGTGCCAACCCCCACCCAGGAGAAAACAGGGCTCTTAGAAGCGGATAAATGGAGACTCTGTGAGGGTTTGCAGCTGAAATAGCCCTGCGCGCGGCCACAGATGGGCCTCCTCTCCCCCTCCACACTTCTGCATCAACAAAGCATGATCTTGTTTGGATGACAGTCGCCCCATGTTTCCTCCATGACAATGCTTGCCTTGCCTTTGCCTCCCAGTGGGCTGTCTCGGGACATCTCTGTTCCTTGAAATCGGGAAAGGTGGTGGAGTGGGAGGCATTACATCCATCAAAAGCCTGTTATGGCCTTTTCAGTTAAGACCCACATGAAGTCTGACATGGGAATCAGGAGACCCAGCAGAAGCAGCAGTGTGGAGCACTGAAAGAGCCCTGGTGTCCACATCAGAAGCCCTGGCTTCTGGACTTGGCTCCGAGCATCTCTACTGTCCCAGCCTTACCTTGGCTAGGAGCTGGGACACAGAATGAACCAAACTCTGCCCTCAAGGGGCTTTCTGACCTTTGGGGAATCTTGGGGTATTTTTTGCTAAGGCTGCTGGGGCTGAGCAAGAATGAGTTAGATTCAAATCCTAGTTCAGCCACTGCCTGTCTGAACTTGGACAAGTCACTTAACCTCTCTAGGCCTCAGTCTGCTTCTCCGTCTAATGGAGTTCATGATGTCTGCCTCCCTCCCTCCTTCCCTGGGATGTCCTGAGGATAAAATGAGGTGAGGAGCATCTTATAAATGGCGAGGTGATGTAAGCAGTTGCTCTTAGTCAGTACCAAGCCTAGAGGACCCTCCCAGCCTCCAGCACTATGGTTTGCCCACCAGGCACCAGCAGGTGGCACAGCCAGGAGCATTTTCAAACCCTCACCTGGCCAGAGGAAGCCTCTAGATGCACAGGGTCTCTAGACTGCCTCACAGTGGCTTCTCAACATTTTTGCAGATGAAAAGACTGAGGTATGAGAAGATTGAGTCACGTACCTAAGGTTTCTCTCCGTCAGGGAGAGGTGGAGCTTGGTCTCCACCATGGGGCTGACAGCTCCAAAGCCTGTGTTCCATACCCGTGTGTTAAGCTGCCCTCTAGAGAGCAGAGGAATAAAAACAGGAGTCTGCGGGCCGAGCCCGTGGCGCACTTGGTAGAGTGCTGCGCTGGGAGCGCGGCGACTCTCCCGCCGCGGGTTCGGATCCCATATAGGAATGACCAGTGCGCTCACTGGCTGAGTGCTGGTCACGAAAAAGACAAAAAAAAAAAAAAAAAAAAAAACAGGAGTCTGCAAATTTAGATACTTGATTATTAGTAAAAATATTTACATACATCCTACTTTACCACATCAGGAAGTCACATTTGAGACCTGATTACTGGTACCCAACACACTGGTACCCAAGATGTTCCCACACCTTGGTCTCTTCAACTCTTGGGCTTCTACTGTCAGACCCATCCTCAGTTTTCAGTTCCAGCTACCTCCTCCTATTTGCAGGAGCTCACCTGACTGTCCTTTTCTCTGGTCCTCCTTTGCAGAGGTGGTGCAGAGCTCCTGTTTGACGGTGTAAAGAAACATCAAGTCACCTTGCCTGGACAGGAGGAGCCCTGTGAGTATTGGCTTTGTGAGCCCCTCTCTGGGGCCATTGGGCAGGAGTTGGTCAGTGGGGATCACTCAAGCTCCGTTCAAGTGGGGATAGGTAGAATTTTCCTGGCCAGTGGGGAGGGAGGAAGAGAAGATCACCAGAGTATTCTCCCCCCATCCTTCCTGGGTCAGCCGGCTTCAGAGGAGGGAGGTGGGATAGCTTAATCCTTACATAGGGGTTCTGTATCAGGCAGACTTGAGTTTGAATACCCTTAGAACCTTAGGACAGTGACCACCTTTCTGAGCTTTAGTGTTCTCATCTATGAAGTGGGGTGATTCCTATCTCTCACAGTTGTTAAAAGGAATAAGCAAGTTATGCCATGTGTCTCTGTTATTATAATATGACAGCAGAGAGATGTTCTCTTGAAGGTGGTAAACTTCATTAGGAATGTAGTAATGCAGATGGGCTCACATTGTGGTAAGAGGAATTTTATTTATTTATTTATTTTTAAAGATGACCGGTAAAGGGATCTTAACCCTTGACGTGGTGTTGTCAGCACCACGCTCTCCCAAGTGACCTAACTGCCCATCCCTATACAGGGATCTGAACCTGTGGCCTTGGTGTCATCAGCACCACACTCTCCCAAGTGAACCACAGGTCGGTCCTATGGTAAGAGGATTTAGATTAGAAGAAAAGTGTCCAGCCAAAAAGGTTGGAGGAGAGAGGTTGACTAAGGGAGATAGCGGATTTTTATTTGTTCGTTGAAATACTTGTTCATCTTTCTTGAACAAATATATACTGAGCACCTCCTGTGTGGCAGACCATATACCAGTCATTGAGGAGATGGCCATGAACAAGAGCCAGTCCCTGCCTTCAGATTGGGAGGTTTTAAAGAGTTAATCTAATAAAATAAAATAAAATAAAATTGGGGTTGGCCGGTTATCTTAGTTGGTTAGAGTGTGGTGTTATAACACCAAGGTCAAGGGTTTGGATCCCCATACTTGCCAGCCGCCAAAAAAAATAATAAAATAAAATAAAGAGTTAGCCCGCAGAAGTCTGGCTGGGTAACTCAGTAGAGCCTAGAGGCAGGGGGCTACATATGGCAGCTGTCGAGGTCTTTTTCAGCCCTAGCAGTGGATTCTAATAAGAGCAGAATGCACAGGAACAGGAGCCCAGTCTCTGCCTGTGCCTGAGATGCTTCTTGGGAAAAGAGGGCACCAATCTTAAGAAGAGGCAGGGAATGAGGTTCCTGGAGGGAGGCAGTAGAAAATGGTCAAGTGAGGTTGAACAAGTTTCTTCTGGAACTGGACACACATCTGCCAAGAATCGAACAATTATTATTGCCCAAATTCACTGGCAGCCATCTCTGATCCTCCCTTGGGCCAGAAAGCAATAGCACAGAGGAGATCTGTCTGTCACACTTAGAGGCTGGGGGACACTTACTGCGGAGCAGGGTACTGCCCACCTTGAGCTGCGGATGGATATGTGGCTGGGGTTAAATGTCAGGATTGTGGCATTGAATGTTCCTGGTGAGGGAAGACCCAGGGGTAATAAAGGTGACTGTTTCTTAGTTTGACAGATGGCCATGCAGCCTTGGCAGCCTTGGTAGGGAGCAAGGGGCTCTCAGAAGCCACTCAAAAATTCAATCTCAAAGTCCTTGCCTGAATGCTTATAAAAATATCACAAGTTATGATTTATTTCCCCTTGAGTTAGACTGGCATGAAGACCACACATTTCATAATTCCAGCCCCATTTCATTCATTTATTGACTGAATACTCAGCACAATGTACAGCAGTAAGTACCTTATTCTTTTGTGTAGCTGGCAAATATTTTTTGAGTGTCTCCTTTGTGTCAGTCACTGTGCTAGTTGCTGGGTACTCAGTGGTGAGCAAAACAGATGTGGTTCTTGCCCTAATAGAGTTAACAGTGTAATGGAAGTGGAGCCAGGCAATAAACAAGTAAATATATAAGTGTATAATTATAAATTACAGTAATTGGCATGAAGAAAACAAAAGGGCACTCTGAATGGAACTAGATTGTCAGGGAAGGCCTCTTTAAGGAGGTTACCTTGAGGCTAAGGCCTGAGGATGAAAAGAAGCCAGCCTAATAAATTGTGGAAGGAGAGCAGAGATGCATGGGGGCCTGTTTCAAGCAAAGGGGACAGCACCTGTTAAGACCCCAAGGGGTAAAAGGCCATGGGGTAGTCAAGGAACTAAAGGATGGCCAGTATTGTAAGGGGCACCGGCTGAGTTGGAAACAGTAGGTAGAGCCCCACTTGGTTGTGTAAATCATTGTCACAAATTCCTAGGAAGTAGCTGCCATTATTATTTCCACTTTAAAAGGTAGAAGCCAAAACTCAGAGATGTCAGGGGTCTCACTCCAAGTCATACAGTTATTTAAATGGCAGAACCGGGATTCAGAAACAGATTTCAGGGTCTCCAAAGCCCTGGCACCTTGCCACTAACCCATCGCCATTTATCCCAAGAGGCTCCCTGAATCACTCTAACATCTTACACCCATTGTGTATTTTCCCATTTTTATACTTTCATTCATTCATTCATTCATGCCTTCAACAGCTACTTATTTCAGTTTTTGTAATGACCCTGATAGATATTATCAAAGGAAACCAAAGCTCAGAGGGGAGAAAGAGAGTTACCCAAGTAGGGAGTCTGGACTCAGATTTTTGATCCCTGACCCTCCAACCACTGCTTAGGGGGCAGGCAGGTAGGGACCTATCCCTTCTCTGGGATGAAAGAAAGGGAAGCAGGGGAGGGAAGTCAAAGTGGCCCCTTTGCTCAGTATTTGGGCCCTTGGCTGCGGGTCTCTACTCCTGGTTCCCATGTATGCCCTGCCATGCCCAGAGGTATAGGTCACACAGCAGCCACAGAGCTGGTCGGCAGCTGCCAGGCCTTACCCTGGCACACGTGAGCTCAATTGGGAGGGCAGGGGCCTTGTGCTTCCTAGGAGAGTCTTACTTTCCCCCACAATCCTGTGCCCAGATCTGTCATCTGGCAGCCTTCCCAGCCCAGAGGCTGCCAGTTGGCTGAGCATGTCTCGGAGACTCCAGCAGAAATAATAGCAGCCATAAGATATGGACTGTGACAAGTCTCACAAGCAAAAGGACCCGTGGGTCTTGGGCCAGGGGAGAGCTTCCAACCCAGCCAAGTTGGGAGAAGAGGATGGATAAGGCCAAAGGGGGTGAGACTGCAAGAGAGGAGCCCTTGGCAGTATGCAATTGCGAATCAGTTATTTCTGCCAGCCTCTTTTTTCCCTCTCTGTAAAATGGGAGGTTGGGCTAACTTTATACATTATTGAATTGATTATTTATTTGACATCTACAGTTTGGAAAAGTTTCTTCAAGATCTAAGTACTGTATAAACAATTCTGTGAAGCAGGTGTGTTGATCCAGTAGGAAACTGTATGTGTAGGGGAGGACGTCTTAACAGCCATCTCCATGAAACAAACCATCTCCTTGATTGGCATTGTGGCTGCTGGGAGCTGGCTTTTATGACTCAAGGATCCCTTCAAGTCCAGGCTTCCAGCCCCGGCCCCAGGAAGAGACATGTCTGCGTCACCTTTCCCTGCCCCTCTTCCTCTGCCCTGCCCCAGTGCCCCCTCTGCCTGCTCCACTCTATTAAAGGGTGGCTGGTGAGGGAGGGCAAGAGCTGCAAGGAGCTCCTGTGCGCTTTAAACTGCTTAGCATGCATTTCACAGCCTCTCCAGGGCCAGCTGTTCCTTTCTCTGCTCTCAGGGCCTGTTTGCTGATCCCCTCCCCACCTCCTTCCTCTTCCCCCACCCCTCCCAGTCCCTGTGCAAAATTGCTTTTGAAAAGATCCACTTTCTGCTTAATTAAACAATGAGGAGCGTCCCCTCGCACATCTGTAAACCTCCTTTTGAGGCCAGTTTAGCCCACAAACTGCTCCATTCTTACCCCCATTCACTTGTAAATGGACCCTCTGATGTTCCCTCCACCCCCTCTTCTCCTTTACTCCCCCCATGCCAGCTCTTTCTTCTCCATTTTCAACCCAGTCCTGGGGTGGGCTCTCAGAAGAGCCCTGTCTTGGAGCCTGATGCACTTGGTAGGGACAGGGGCAGTTTAACCTATGGAAAAGAAGACTTAGAGGATCAGTCTCTCCCAAATCTGAAGGGCCGTCATGGGGAATAGGGGACACATTTGTTGGCCTTGACCAAGCAGGTCCAGTGTGGAAGTGACAGAAAGACAGATTTCTGCTTGGGAGAAAGTCAGAGCTGCTCCATGGGTCCCTGGAGGTGTTCAAAGAGAGGCTGGACGAGGGTTTGTTATACCCGAGATTCAATAAGACAGGACTTTGGGATTGTTCCCTTTCAACCCTGAGAGACTGTGGTTGACCCCCTTAGGGCCCTGCCACAGTAGGCAGTCAGTGTCCCCCAGACAAGGACAAGTCCACTGGGGTGAGGGATTCTGGTGAGAGCTTTTGCAGGTGCTCTCTAAGATGGGTATGCCATGGTGTCCCTTTGGCAGCCTTCAGGAGAGGGTTCTGGCAGCCCAGGGGATAAGGAATCCGAAATCACTGTGGGCTGTATGCTCAGTGCACCTGTCTGTTGAGCATGTCCTGTGTGTTTGGCACTATGCTGGGCCTGCTGCTAGCATTATGCCTTAATCCTTGCAGCACCTCTTTGGAGTGTGGATTATTATCCCCGTTTGTCAGAGGATGACACTGAGATTTAGAGAGGTGAAGTGACTTCCTACCTAATGCCATCTAGCACACAACCAGGGTCTCCTGGCTCCAGAAACAGAACACTAACCGCTCCACCACCGAGCAGCAGCTCCTATCACTTGCTCTTCCCCAGATGGGCAGGCAGGTCCCAAGGTTTCCTGCACTGGAAACCCTGTATTAATGTGCCCATGTCTTTCCTCCAATGCTGTGTGCCCATGGAAGTCTGGCCTCTGGCACCCACAGCCTCAGAACATTGGTCAACCCCTGATGTCTTGTGGGTCTGAACATCTAATATGGAAGGAAAGCCAGTGTCTGGGACCCCTTCCCTACTCTCTCAGTACCCCCATTCCCATTCCCACTTCTCATGAGAAGGTACCAGATCCCACAGAAAACTCCAGCCAGTCCCAGCACTGTCTGATTAATGGTTGGCTGTCTCTCACCCTCCAAAGATGGGATGCCAGGCCACTGGGCAGAGCGTGTGGAAGTCCAGGGCATCAGAGTATGAAGGGTACAGTTCTTCCTCTGGAGCCTAGAGTAATTACAGCATTGACGTGCCAGGCACAGTGCCAAGAGCTTGATATGGATCATCTTATTTGATCTCTAGAACAACCCTATGAGAGACATTTTTTTTTTTTTTTTTTAAAGATGACCGGTAAGGGGATCTTAACCCTTGATTTGGTGTTGTCAGCACCACGCTCTCTCAAGTGAGCTAACCGGCTATCCCTATATAGGGATCCGAACCCATGTCCTTGGTGTTATCAGCACCACACTCTCCCAAGTGAGCCACGGGCCAGCCCCCATGAGAGACATTTTTACCATCCCCATTTTACAGAAGGAGGAAGCTGAGGCTCAGAGAATTCCTTACCCAGGGTCATATAACTAGGAAGCAATGGAGTCAAACTCAAAACCAGAGCTGTCTGACTCCATTGTCTGTATTCTTAACCTGTTCCTCCTCCCTGCCTCCCTCCACGTGTTCAGCAAACGTCTCAGGGTTCTGAGCATGATGGTACCAGGCCTTCAGGCCCCACTCTAGTATGGTAATGCCATACACTTGAGCTGGATCTTGATTCGTGGGTCAAGGCAGAGAAACATGGGCGGTGTGGGCTCAGTGCTTGGAGAGCACACACTTGCAAAATCCCACTGGGGTTCACGAGGAGGGAGAGGCTTTTCCAGAGCAGGTCCCTTCTCAAG
Organism: Cynocephalus volans; assembly: GCF_027409185.1. NCBI lineage: Eukaryota > Metazoa > Chordata > Mammalia > Dermoptera > Cynocephalidae > Cynocephalus > Cynocephalus volans. The sequence continues at coordinate 9,195,606 of NC_084476.1, read as the reverse complement.
GCCTGCGCAAGGTCTGCCTGATCTGGCCCCAGCTATTGCTCTGGCCCCATCTCCTGCTGAGCTTCTTGCCTTCTCTGTTCTGCTTCCTTGAACCTGCCACTTCCATCCTACCTCAAGTCTTCCCATATGCTCTTCCTGCTGCCCAGAATGCTCCCCACCCCACCCCACCCCACCCCACCCCACCCCACCCCACCCCACCGGACCGCACCCATCCTTCAGGCCTGAGCTTCAGTGTTAACATCCTCAGAAAGGCTTTTTCTGATCCCAGACAAAGGAGATAGCATTTATCACAACTAATTAAATAAGTGCTGTCTGTCTCCCCTGCTGGCCTCTTAGCTCCATCAGGGTAGGCTTTATGTCCATCTTCCTTACCACCATCTCCCTAGCACCTGGCACATAGTAGTTGCTCAGTAAATATTTGTGTTGTGAATAATCACATGGGATCACTGGAGGGACACCACCCTCAGTGGGAGTGAAAAGGTGGGAGGATACAGAGTGGGAAGATGAGAGTGAGATTCCCCAGCCCCCATCTATCCCACAGCCATCCCCAAGCCACCAGCCCCTGACTCTGCTTAACCCTTCCTCCTCCCCTGGGCGCCTTTGGAAGCCGACCATCTGGCTTTAAGGCTATTTGCATATTGTCTGGGCCTCAGCAAGCCTAGCAAGATGTCCCTGGGGGTGTGTTTCAGGCCAGGCCAAGTGGCCCTTGCAGCCTGCGAAGGGAGCCATGAGTTCCATCTCTCCCCACCCCCAAATCCAGGCATGGGGGAACAATACGGGTGGTGATGCAGTAGCCTCACCATGGTAACAGGCTATCAAAAATGTGGTTAGGCCTGGGTGGGGGGCGGGCAGAGGAGGGAGGGAGTGACCTCAGCAAATAGGAGCACCATGATAAATGAGCCAGCACCAGGCAGCAGACTCATCCCCCAGCCCACCCCTCTGGGACTCCATGATAGTGCCATCACTTGGATGACCCCAACATGACCACTAGTCCTCCCTCCGCCCCCAAGCCTATCCAGAGTGGAGCAGAAGTGCCCTCCGTTTTGGAGGGAACCAGGGCTGTTCCCTAATTGAGTCCTGGTTCTGTACAGGCCATCCAGGGCTATGGAGGTGCAGCTGTGGTCTTCAGACCAGGCCCTGCCCAGTTCCCCTGGCTGCCTCCACACACGCAGACACAGCCCCGCCCGCCAAGGCTGGCTGATGGATGTGTCAGACCCCGGCGCTCTATCGAGCGGCCACAAGATGTATGTGTTGGCGGCCCATCAGACAGTGCCAAGATGGAGGCCAAGGGGATTCGGAGCCAAGAGGAAATCTCTGAAACCTAGGCCTCAGGGAGGAGCCCAGCCAGGAGTTCAAACGGACTGCAGCTAGTTGGAGGCACTACTCTCACCACCCCTGGCTGCCCAAGGGACCATGAAGACTAAGATCTGCTTTGTTTAAAAGGAAGAATTGAAATGGAAAGGCAGCAGTCTCAGTCCATAGACACTTTGCCCATGGCCCTGTGCTCTACTGGCATACAATCCAGGCACTTTAGCACAGAGCAAAGTGGACCAGTCCATCTAGGATGCAGGCCCAATAGTGTACAGCCTTCTTGCCTCCCAGGAGAATGGGATGCAGGCCAGTGAGAGAGCCTTAAAACCCTGCCCAGGTGAGGGCCATGTGTGCGCCACACTCTAGGGCCCAGCCTGGAGGCACAGATATGCCTCCTCGTGTACAAGCAGCCTTTCCCTTGCCTATACTCCAGGCCCCCGGACTCCAGGCAGGACAGCCTGGGCCCTTCTCCAGCTTCGCCTCTGAGCTTTGTTTTGGGCATGGGTCCAAGAGAACAGACCCCTCTGAGACACCAACTCAGGACAGGGCATGGTTAATCCCAACCCCTCTGCTAGCTTCCCAGAGACTAGTTGTCTCCCTAAGACCATCATCCTCAAGTCATCTCAGGGAAAGAGAAGGAACTCCTGCTGTCTCAGGAGAATGGTCTATTTGAGGAGTGGACAGTTGAGAGCCATAGGCCTCAAGGAGTTCTTAGAGCCGGATTCCAGTGTGCTGTAGCCTGGCACCCCTGCCCCTAGGAAAGGAGAGGTGACCCTAGGGACAAGTGGCCCTGAGCCTCTACATGATATACAGAGACTGGTAGTTTCCTCAGAACCACAAGGAGGCACATCTCAGTGTTCATCTGAGCAAGAGAGGCCCTTTTGACCCTGAACTTCTTGCCTCTCCAGGGTAGCCACCCCTGGCCCAGAAGGCTCTGGAAGGGCGGAGTAGTGGAGCAGCAATTTATCAGCATCCCTAGCTGGTGAAGGCTCCTTCTCTCCTCTGCCAGAGGAAATTAACTGATGTTATCAGCTCAGTGATTGTTTTTCTCCCCGCACAAAGGGAAATATATGCAGACCCCACCAAGAGCAAAGCCCAATCCTCCCCATCTGGGACCAGCTGGAGAGATAAAGGTGGAGGGGCCTCTTCAGGGCCCTCTCAGGAGCCTCGCCATGGCAATTTCAGAGCAGCTTTCAGGACTCATGGCTGGGGGTCTGTCCCCCAACCTTTTGGATATGACAGTTCTTCCCACTGTCTGCCTTGAGTTCCCCTACTGTATGTAAATGCCATTGCCTCTTCTTCAAGCCGTCAGCAGTGCCAGGTGCCACTTTCTCTGAAGACCTCTGGCAGGTGACTGGCCTCTCCTACCCACTTCCTCACCTTGGGAATCCACAAGTTCATGGGCCATCACAGCCTGGTCTAAAAGAGACCCTCTGAGCCCCATGTTTACTTCCGTCTGGGCCAGGCAAGGCTCTGGGAGCCAGTGATTATTTAGATTTGACAGTAGTTTGTTCTGTGCCTCTCCAGGGGACATCCGGAACCTCCTTGTCTGGATCAAGAAGAATTTGCTAAAAGAGCGGCCAGAGTTGTTCATCCATGGAGACAGCGTGTGAGTTATATCCTCCCTTCCCTGAAGAGGGTGGAGTGGGAAGGACGTTTGAGCCCTTGTCCTTCAGTTCAGTCTCAGCCTTCTATGAGTCCTTCTTGTCCCCTTTGTCCTCTCCTGACTCCTCTGAGGAAAGAGCTTCTGTCCAGCTCTGTCTGAGGTCTGTTTTCAGTTTTCTTGTTACCACACTATAATGTTGGGCATTTTTCAAAATCCCAGATGAGAGGAGCCTGGTGAATTTCTCAAAAAACTTGGATTCCACCTTCTGCTTGCCTCAGACTTGCTGTGGAACCTTAGTCAAGTTACTTCGCTTCTCTGGACCTCAGTTACTCTCTCCATACAGAAAATACTGATAAAAAGATGCTGCCCAATGTCCCTTTCATCCCTCAACTGTCTGGGACAGTGCTGTCCCATAGAACTTTCTGTAGTGATGGAAATGTTCCTTATCTGGGCTGTCCAATACAGTAGCTGCTAGCCACATGAGGCTTTTGAGCCCTTGAAATGTGGCTAGTGTGACTGAGGAACTAAATATTCTATTTTATTTTACTGTAATTTAAATAGCCACATGTGGCTAGTTGATACCATATAGGATGGCACAAGTCTGGGATTCCAGGGAATCATTGACTGTGTGCACACATACACACACTCCTACTAGGGACACCCTGTACAAGTCTAGGCCCAGCCCCGATCAGCCTCCTAGCAAAGGACCAGGTTCTGTGTGCCAAGAAGTCACTTTACTTCTCAAACAAGGCTGGCAGATGAACATCCCTCACAACTGCACTGCCCACCTCCGTGTGAAAGAGGTGGGCAGTGCAGTTGTGAGGGATGTTCATCTGCCTTGAAGCATAGGTCATCAGCAGGCCCTGGGGGCTAGGGCTGATCCAACCCCCAAGGACAGCAGTGCTCCTTGGGCCACTGCCAACAGGAGCCAGGCTAAGCTGCCTGTCCAGGCTAAGCTGCCTGACCTACCCTGCCTTCCACCAGGCAGGACTGCTCTGAGCATTCAGGTGCTCAGTGCCACTGGCAACCATCCCTGATTCAGAAGAGCCAAGATAGTGACTCTCCAGGATGGGCATGCGGAAGACCTAGAAGCTTGGAGTCCTTTATTTCCAGGGCCTAGAAGAGTAAGATCAGACCCCTGGAAAAGTATGCTCTTACTAGTGGTTACCGTGACAGAGTTTGGCAGGCAAGCACTTGATATCTCATTTTGTCCTCATGCAGACTTTGTGGGACAGGGGATATAACTTATCCCGTTTTTAGATGAGGAAACTGATGCTCAGAGAGACAAAGTGACTGGTCCAAAGTCTGGGTGGTTGTGCTGGCTGGCATTTGCACCCATGTTCCATCTGGCCCCAAAGACCATGACTATCTGACCTGGTTTCCTTTACACTCAAACTGTGGCCTCCACTTCCTGGGATTTCTTTATCCAGAACCTCAGGAGGAAAGGCTCCCCTCCACACTCTCCTGCAGCCCAAAGCCTCCAAGCCTCTCTACCCTTGCTGCCTCCTGCCTCCTGCCTTTCACTCCCTGCTGCTCACCACCATCTTTCCCACAGGCGGCCAGGAATTCTGGTGCTGATTAACGATGCCGACTGGGAACTGCTGGTCAGTACCTTGGGGGACATCCCTCTACCAACCCCTGCCCTTGCTGCTTCTCATCCCACTCTAACCCCCAACCTGGGGCTACTCAAGTCTCCCACCCCAAGTGAGGAAGGAATGGGCAGCTGGGGGAAGCAGTGAACTCTCCTCCATCCTGGAGATTTGCAAGTTGATGTATAGGGTGCCTATTTTTCTGCTAGAGTCTGTCTTCCCCTCCCAGAGCAGCCAGCCCCCCCAACTTCATCTCCCAACACCTGGGGAGAAACTGGGAAAGTGCCCCTGATGGGTTCCTGCTCCCTCCTCTCTCTCCTGCACCAGGGTGAGCTGGACTACCAGCTTCAGGACCAGGACAACATCCTCTTCATCTCCACGCTGCATGGTGGCTAAGGGCCCTCTCTGTGCCTGGACACCCTTTGGGGGAGGAGAACGGAACAATCAGATGTCCCCTTGGGTCCTGCTTCCAGGTCTCCCTATGCCCCTTGGCTGCTTTCTTCCCTGCTCTATCTCCCAAGCTCCCTCCAGGCAGGGAAAAGAGGCCAGGTGCTAAAAATGAGCCTTTCTCAGGCACGTGAGCATGGGAAGCAGGCAGGCGCCTGAGCCCAGCACTCCATCTCCCAGCAGCTGAGGTGGGGGAGGGTGCCCCTTTGATTTGTCACAAGTGGAGGGGGGCCCTGCGGCCAGGTGACCCAGCTGCCTTCCACTCCTGTGTCTCAGTCTAAACACTGAGTGACCGCTGACAAAGCTCTCTAGCTCTTGGGCCACAGTGTCTTCATGGGGAAGATAAATGGACATGAATAGCTGATGGGAGACCCCTCCCTTCTCAAAGATTGGATGAGTCTCCGCCTCAGTTTCCCCATCTGGATAGCAGAGAGCTCTGCCTGTCCCCCACTGATATCATTATGGAACCCCAGCTGGGGTCCCCTATTCAGGGCTGACCCCCTCCCCCCCCTGACAGCAGCTGCTCTTCCAGCCACACCCCTCCTCCTGCTCCCCACAGCCCTTGACCCTGGCTGGCCTCCCCCCACCCAGGCCACCAGATGGGCTCCTGAGACCCTCCCCAAGCTGCTTACAACTCATTCTGCTGGGGATAGAGTGGGGGAAGGAGTAGGCTAAACCTTAGACTAACAAATAAGAGTCCAGGAGGGTTCAGTGTGCCTCAGTTTCCTCCTTTACACAACTAAATATTTATAATATCTGAAAACTGAAGAGATATTTGGTGGCACAGTTGTAGATTTTATCTCCCTTTCCACCTCCTGCAGGAAGCAAGTTGGGGGCAGGCAGCACCTGGTAGGCAGAGTGGTTTGCCCCTTCTCTCTCCATCCCTTCTGGAAGTCTTGGGGCCTCGGTGCCTACAACAGCTGGCCTTGGGCAAATAAAAGATTAAGTTGTTTACTAGCCTTGCTTGGAGCTTCATCCTTACAGACGGGTGGCACCCCATACCCCCCAGCCATGGTCTCTGGTACAACCTCTCCATCCTCAGCCTAGGGCTCTCGGTGCTGCCCATCACCTAAAAGGGAGTGGTGATTAAAACTCAGAATATGTGAAAGGGTGTGGTTTGATGGGGCCATCTGGAGGAGAGGGTAGCAGAGCCAGTCTCTGCTGACAAGTCTGGGTCTCAGGACACCACCCATCTCTCTGAGGCCAGGCTTTGTGCCACCAGCTGCAGCCAGCAGCTCCAGAACCCAGAATGGGGATGGCATAGAAAAGACTGCCAATCCCCCCTTTCCTTCCCATGTCCTGGAGAAAAGAGCTCTGTTTGCTGGGGGGAGACCTCAAAAAAGAATTAGGGTGCTAACATCAGCCCGCCCAAAAAGTTGCTTTCTTTCCATTAAATGTCAATAATTTTTTTTTTTTTTTTTTTTTTTAAAGATGACCGGTAAGGGGATCTTAACCCTTGGCTTGGTGTTGTCAGCACCATGCTCAGCCAGTGAGCGAACCAGCCATCCGTATATGGGATCCGAACCCGGGCCTTGGTGTTATCAGCACCGCACTCTCCCGAGTGAGCCACGGGCCGGCCCTAAATGTCAATAATTTAAAGTGGAATTTCTCACCCTGTGGAGATGAAAATGCCAAATGGTTGTCATAGCGGTGGTGGGGCTGGGGGGGAATGCACATCATTCTCTTAGAAGACAGATGACCCCCTGGCTGGTGGGTTTCTCTCCAGCACTGCGGCAGGTGGAGGCCTTCTAGTCATGTGTGAGAGTGAGAGGGGCCTTGTTGGGGTTACGGGTGCAAATTAAGGCCAGTGTTGGGATCCAAGTGCTGTCCAGGGAGGCTGTATGACCAACCCTTCTTAGGTGCTGAGGTCAGGGGGCTCCCATGTCAGGGAACAGAGCAAGGGACTTGAAATGGCCCCCTACAGCCTCTTTGGGGGGCTATAATTCTTGTAACCTGGAGGTCCCTTGCTGCTTCCAGCCCCTGAGCTGCAGCAGTGGCCCATGGTCCCACCCAGGATTCCATGTCCTGGAAATTGGGTGCTAGGATTCCTTTTCCTGTCTGCAAGGGCTGGAGGTTGATAGATGTTGGATATCCCTTCTCCCACCACACCCCAATTAATGCTAAGGAGTAGGGCAGGACGTCGGGCTGGAAAAACCCGAGTTCTCTGCACAGCGGGGATGCGAGCACAATGGTTGAAATTGCCCCCGGGGCCAAAGAGCTCCAGACTATTTTGGGTCATTTTTAGCCGAGCCCTAAAGGGGTCAGGGACAGGTGACCTGGGCTCAGCCCCCACAGTCCCAACCGCCTTCTTCCCAAGCAACACCTGACTCACGCTTTTGAGGAAATAAATAAATAAACCCCACTATCTCCGAAGATTTTTCTTTAATGAAAAGGATTCGTTTGTCCAAGTTGCATTTCCAAAGCCTAGGCTGTTGCCCGGCTGAAGCGCACCATTCCCGACGATTTTCCGACTCCGGCAGCGGCTAGAGGAGGCTCAGTCCATCCGTCCGTCCGCAGGGGCTTGCGGGAAGGGTTAGTTTGTTTGGGATTAAGGGGTTGGTTTAGGATTTTTGTTCGTTTGTTTGGGGAGTACTGGCGGGGGGACAGGTTAGGACAAAATCGAAACGAGTTAGCGAGCGCATTCCGCCGGCATCGTCTTTGATCCCCGACTTCCTGCGGCTCGGGCCGAGGGCGGGCTCCCCGGACCACATTCGGGCCCTGCCCCTGCTTCCTAGCTTCGTTCCGGCGGAAATTTGAAAAGGGGAATAACGACGCGATCGACTGGAGGACCCCGCAGCCGGGACCGGTCACCCTCAGAGGAGGAAGAGAAGGAAGGAGGACGAGGATGCGGATGGCGGCGCTGGCGGCAGGGACCGGCGTCCCTCCTGTGCGCCCCGGGCCGGGGCCGCGATCCTCGCGCTGGGGCCGGACAGCCGCCGCCCCGAGGGGTCTCGCCCACGCCGAGCTCCGTCCCTGAGGCCCCCGCCCCTGTTGCGCCCGGAGCTCAGCCACAGATGTCCAGCCACAATTCTCGGTTGGCCGCAGACTCGTACAAGAATTGCGTTTGGACAATCAGTGGCGAAGCCCCTGAGTTCAGGGCCCCGGTCTGCGGGGTTCCGCTTCGCCCTTTAAACGCGCCGGACCCGGAGATCTCCCGAGCTGCGCTTCGGACCACCTCGCAGATGCTCTGCAGGCGCGGCCCATCCCGCGGTAAGGTGGACGAGGTGGCACGCGGACCCGACCCTGCGCGGGGATCCCCATTGCCCCTGGTGTGTTTCCTTCGATCGCGGCCCGGGGTCTCTGCGACGCCCCAGGTCGGGGGAATCTTCTCTGTCGGGCCCGGGGAACCCCGATTCCCCACTCCCCGCCCCCAGCCTGGGCTCGCCGGGAATCCGGAGAGCAGGGTCCCGAGGCCGGGTCGCGTTTCCGAGCCCGGGGTCCGGGCTGCTGGACTCGTGGGTCCCCCGCCCCCGCCCAGCCCCGCGCACGCACCGGCTCGGGCGCTCTCCGCTTCCCTGTGGCTGAGTCGCGGCCAGGGCGCCGGCGGTAGCGGTGGCGGCGGTGGCCCGGGCGGCGGGGAGCGTTGGAATGCGCCGCCGGGTCACCTGCAGCGCCCGGGGAGCCGGACTGGGAGCCGGCGGGCTGGCGAGGCGCAGGGCTGAACCCGAGCGGGCGCCTCTGGCGGCTCGGGGCCGGGGCGGGCTTTTAGTGGGCCGCTCCAACAATACGGGCCTGGCGCGGAGAAAGGGGCTCGGCTGCAATTGGTACTGGATTTGAATAACGCCACGGGGCCATCAATGGTCATTGTGTCGGCGGGTAATGAATCTCCGCTGTCTCTCGGGCTGGCCAGGCAGCTGCAACCTGCGCTCAGGCAGCTCTTAAAGACATAGCGTGCCCCTCCCTGGGGGCCGCCCCCGCTCTGCACCGGCCGGACCCCTCGCCCGTCCACCCCCATTCGGCGCCCTCTACTCCCGATGCCCCGCCTGCTCCCTCGGCCTGATCCCTTTGCCCAATGCCTCCTCCCTCCTCTTGGACCAGACACCATCATCTCTGCCCTGCCCTCCCGTGGACCTGACTCAGGCCCCTGGTCTTGGCTGAGCTCCCCCAAAAGTGCCCAGGGGACCCCAGAGTCACTTAAGGCCCAAACCTTGCCTCTCAGCTGCATCTAAACCTAAGGCCTCTGGAGACCTCCTTCCTTAAGCTGCTGCCCAGGGACGTCTAGCTGGAGGGTGAGGGAGAACACTCTGGAGGTCAGAGGGTCACCCCCTTAGAAGGGTATGCTGAAGGATAAGTGAGGAGGGGTTGCAGCCCCAATCCCAGGCTTAGGATGCCACCTTCAGAGACCACAGCCCCCCTAAGGATCTGGAAACTGCCTCCTCCCCCTACCAAGGACAAGAGCTTGATTCCCAGGCTCCTGCAGGCTCGTGAATACCTAGGCTCTAGCAGCAGGGGTGGAGGGTTGGGGGAGCAGGTGGGTGTATGAGGGGTGTGGAATCTATTAATGCTGTCTTGCTATTGTCTCCCACTGGACAGCCCACCCCTCCAGGAGCTCTGTCCAACGTCTGATGCACTCCCCCACTCCCAGCCAGGTCTGGCACAGAGAAAGTTCTCTCAGTCTACTGCAGGAATACATACCCAGTTTTGCACCCCCAGAGTTCAGCCTATTTTCCCAATGAATATCACACCCTAGAGGGGGGAATGTGTGGCCATTCTTCCTGTACATGCTGCCTTCCATCCACCCCAAGGTTCCCCAAGCACTCCAAGCACCCCTGCCTCTGCCCTTGCACCTGCTGCCCTGTCCCGAAATGCTGTCCTGTCCTCCCTATCTGTGGGTAGCCTTGCCACATGCCCAGGAGAATTGTGACTATCGATTTGTCTGATTCTCCTCACTAGGACAGGAAATGGGTGCTACTGATCTTTGTGCCTCCAGGGTCTAAAACAGTGCCATCCCCCAACCAATCATTAATTGTCTGTGGGTGGTTGCGGGCATGCCCCATGATTTAGAAATGAACCACGTAGACTTCTTGGAGTTTCTCACAAACGCTGAAAAAATGTGGCTTCTGGGGAGTAATACTTGAAGCCTGGGTTTGAAAGAGAGTGCCAGCCCTGTTAACAAGATCCCAACTCCTAGGAATGCTCCATTTGATGATGATAACAACCATGAGTAGACATCTTAAGTCCTAAGCATTTAAAGATAGAAGCCTGTTGACAGCAATCCTAGGAAGTAGGTACTATTATCAGTCCCATTTTACAGATGAAGAAATTGAGATTGGTGGCAGTTAAGTCCCTTTTCCCCAGCTGGCAAGTGACGCCAGAGTTCGAACCCACGGCTTTCAAACCCACTGCACACTATGGTTTCCCAGCCTTTACTTAGCAGATACATAGGGGACAGATGGATGTAAATGCACACTCATAAGGGTGGGACAAGCCGTGTCTCCTTATAAATTATAATCCGGTCCCAGCCCCACCCCAGCCTGGCACGACACAACTAAGACAGGCAAAAGTAGTCTCTGCAAGAGCGGAGGACTCCCTGGCTGGGTCCTAGCTACATTCTAGGAGGAGGGCGTTTCCGCCGCCGGGGTATGTCAGAGCTATTTAAAGCCCATCAGTTCTGGGCAGAGAATGGTTAGGTACCCTCACCCTCACCCTCAGAGAGGCAGCGGGGGTGGGGAGGGAGGAGCCAAGAAGGCTCCTGCCTCTAGTCACTGAACAGATATTTAGGGAATGCCTACTGTGTGCTAGGACACATGTCCTCAGCAGAGGACACATGTCCCCAAAGGAGACACAGTGTGCAACAGTGGCTGATCACGGGGTGGGAGGGGGAGCGGGGTGGAGAGGTGCTCTGAGGAGGTGAAGGTGGGCGCTGTCCCAGGCGGTGGGAACAGTGTGCTCTAAAGCTAGCAAGCAAAAAAATACTTGGAAAGTTCTGAGAAGGAAAGAATCGGTGTGGCTGGATCACAGAGAGAAAGCGGAAGTTCCAAATAAAGCTAAGGTCACCCTGCCGAGCCCTGTGGGACATCAGGAGGATTTGTGACTTTATCCTAAACACTGTAGGGATTCTGAAAAGTCTGACAAGTTCAGATTTACATTTTTAAAGTTTGGCTGGGGCCAAAGTATGGAGAATGGGGGCAGGGAGGATAGGGAAAAGTTGGATGACGGGAGACCAATTGGCTACTGTGGTTTGCAGGTGAAAGCTGGTGATGGCAGAGCAAGGTCTGGAACTGTGTTCTTGAAGGTCCGGGTGACCTGCAAGGAGCAGCACTTAGTGAGTTCCTGGTGTATGCAAGTTCCTATGTACATACTGGAGGCTAGGGGAGGAGAAAGATGTACAGTGATGTAGCGCCTCCAGAAGTACCCACCCAGTGGATAAGTGGACAGACCCACAAAGAAAGGAGCAGAGCCGCAGGAAAATACTTTACTGAAATAGTGGCCAAGTGCTCCAGGATTACAGAAGGCAGAGATTCATTCCAACAGGGAGAATAAGGGAAAACTTCTGGAAGAGGCAGCAGTGCCTTGGGCTTCCAGGGCAACTGAATTCCAGTAGGCTGAACCTTAGTTAGCATCTCTGTGAAATGAGGTCATTATACCTATCCCTGTGCCTGTCCTGCCTCCCCACAGGTTGTCGTGCTATTGAGAGGATCCAAACACACTCTGCATTTGCTTGCAGTAATTGAGGTACACACACACACACACACACACACACACACACACACACACACACACACACACACACACACACACACACACACACACACACACACACACACACACACACACACACACACACACACACACACACGTCCGTGTTTGGGCTCCTGCATGCACTCAACTGTTCCTAACATTTGCTCTCTCCCTTGTCCTTGTCCTTTACAAAAAAAAAAAAAACTCTTGGGACGAAGATGGCAAAGTTGTCCACACTACCAGTTAAGTGTGCCCTTCCTTCCCACCAGGACTGATATTTTGCCAAGGATTTGACCAAACCCTATGCCCATCACAAAGGACATGCTCAGTAAACATTTTAGAATGAATGATGAATGAAAGAATGTTTTATTGAAGTAATAATTAAATGAATGGATGGATAGAAAGACAGATGGATGAAAAAACATACTTTGGGACAATTGAGTGAAAGATGAAATGAATAAAGAATTGACAGTGCAATTGAGTGAAAGATGAAATGAATAAAGAATTGACAGTGTGTAACTCTGCCACATATTATAAAATTATACAGGAGCTGGCAAATGCTCGATGACAAAGAAATCTCCCTCAAGCCTTTCCTGCCTCAGAAATTGGCTCCCACATGTGGCAGGAGTAGAAAGAAAGAATGGAAAGAAGTAAGAGTGGGTACATGAATTTAATGAATCAACTGAGGTTCTGGGTGTGGAACTGGAGGCATTGCTGTGGGCAGGACTCATTGAAGGGGGCTAGAAGAGGCTTCTACCATGCTAGGGCCTCAATTCTGTGATTTGAAGTCAGTCCCAGGACCCAGAGCATGGCAGACAGGTGTCCAGGGAACAGCTGTGGCAACAGGCTGGTCATGCTCCACCTCTGTGCCAGGTATGTCCAACCCTGGAATCCCGTCCCCAAGTGTTGCTATCAATCCAGGTTTCACCGTGATCTGGCCAGGCAGCCTGGGACAGAGGAAAGAGCCCAACAATCACTACACAATGTCGCCCTTGCCCAGGCCAGGTCCTTGCCTGCTCTGGGCTCCTATGGCCCCATTTTTACAAAAAGAATTTTCTAAGCGTGTCGGTGCTCTAATGTGGTGACTGGGCTAGTGGCCCACATTTGAAAATGAATCAACAACCTGACACAGTCTAATCTCAGAAGATGCCAAACCCAGGCCACCTGTTCCCACTCAGAGGGGATCGTAAAAACCCCTCCATCCTGCATAGGATGTTTCAGTTTACAAAAAATGTTCCTCTCCATGACGTGGGTGAAGGCAGGACAGGGAGGGCGTACAGTCTAAAGTAGCCACCTCCAGGCCGGCCCCGGGGCTCACTCGGGAGAGTGTGGTGCTGATAACACCAAGGCCACGGGTTTGGATCCCATATAGGAATGGCCGGTTAGCTCACTGGGTGAGCGTGGTGCTGACAATACCAAGTCAAGGGTTAAGATCCCTTTACCAGTCATCTTTTAAAAAACAAAAAGAAAGAAACAAAAAGCAGATTAGTGGTGGCCTAGGGCTAGGGGGAGGGGAAATTGAGGGGGAAATGGGGAGTAATAGCTAATGAGCATGGGATTTCTTTTTAGGGTGATGAAAATGTTGTAAAATTGATTATGTTGGTGGTTGCACAACTCTTTGAACATACTAAAAACCAATGAATTGTACACTTTAAGTGGGCAAATTGTATGGTATGTGAATGACATCTCAATAAAGCTGTTATTAAAAAAAACTGGGGCCCAGGAATCCTACCTCTGCCAGTTACCTGCCGGGCACATGACTTTATGTCTCTGAGCCTCAGTTTTCTAACCAGTATAAAGGGAAAAATAAATATCTCATGGCATTTGTGTGAGGATTAAATGAGATAATAAGTGTTATTATTCCCATTTTATCAAGGAGAAAACTTAGACCGGAGAAGGGAGGTGACCTGGTACAGGTGGCATGGCTAGTGAGTGACAGGTGAGAGACTTGCGCCTGGGTCTCTTGGCACCACCTCTGCTTTGAGCATTGTCTAGACTGGACCAATGTCTGCGCACCCCACTCATGGCCTTCACCACGACCACCACTCCATTACATTTTCTACCTTCTCTTGGGCTCCAAGGCCCTGTCTCCACACTGCCCATGTCCAGAGCAGGGAGGCAGCACCGTCGCACCAGAGTAAGGACGCCCTCGCCCCCAGCCCCCACCCTGCGCCCCTCCTGGGGCCATGATGCTGTCTTGCCTTTGCTTGTAATAAAGAAAATATCTCAGCTACCCTTCCACGGTTGCTTGGCAACCCCAAGAGGGGTTGGGTGGGGGGGAGGGAAGGAGAGGAGGGAAGGGGGAGGACTCTGGAGCCAATCTGGAGACAAAGAGTAGGATTTGGGTGACATGGAGCCTGTTCTTAGTGCTAACCTGGCTTGGCCGGGGTTGGGGGTGGGGGTGGGGGGGCTTCCTCCTAACCCAGAGTCTCACACCAATAAATATGGATTAGGGAAATAGGCAGAGTTTTTCCCACGGGCCTGAAAGGCCACATCTGACCTTTATACCCCCTTTATGTACCAACGTGACAGTCAGAGAGAGCAAAGAGCAGGACCCCCTGAGATGCCTCCCCCATGGCCTTCTGACTTGAGGAAACTTTTCACCCTCCTCCTTCCCCTGGCCCCAGACCAGGTCACAGCCCAGCCTGGGCCCCTGTCCCAGGAGTAGGAGGAGATTGGTTTTCAGGTGGGCATCAGGAGCTCCCAGCCTCGGGGACCACCTCAAGCCCTGACCAGCACAAAGGCAGCAGCGAGGCCCTGGACCATCTGTAAAGGCCCTCCTGCCCAGCACCAGTCCTGCTCTGCAGTGCGCCCCATTCTGCCCTCCCGCCTCATCTCTGCCTGGGGCCTTCTCCACTGGGTGCCCTGTTCTCCTCCCTACTGGTCCCTTCTGTGTCCCTCTTCTCTTTCCCGACTTCATTTGCCTCTTTTCCACCTCCCTCTTCCCCTCTTGGTTTCCCTCTTTCTCTCTTCTCTTCTGGGGTGGGCCCCCTCTGCCCCAGCCCCCCATGAAACTAGGAAGCCCTCGTGGCTGACGTGTCCCCCACGGTGAAGATGGCAGGAAGGGGGGGGTGTGAAGGAGGGAGGCAGGGCGGGTGGTGATCGCGCTCCCTGGTGCCCTGGCTCGCTGGCCGCTGGCTGGGGGTGGGGATCAGCCGCTCTGAATGGAGTCAGTGTAGAGACAGGAAAAGCAAACACCTCAGTGTGGGCCATGCTGGCCTGTCGGGTGGGGGTGGGGGATGGGGCAGGGGCCTGGGCTCATCTCAGCCTCCCCATCAGCTCTCTCCCCACTCCTGAGGGTCCCTGGCTTCCTAGACCTTTCGCTCATAGCGTCCAGAAGGAGAGTGGGGTTGGGTTTGGGGACAAGCCCTCTAGGAGACACTTTCACTTAAATCTTTCCCTGCCCCTCCACCGAGCCCTAGCCAGTGCCCTTCCTGCCCAGCAGATGCCAGGAAAATCTGCCTGGGAAGGGCGGTCAGCACCTTGAGAGCCCGCCTGACCAGCCCTTCCCGGCAGCAGGAGCTGGGTGGGAGTCACCTTGTGGCAGAGACACCCAGCAGTGCCACCCACCTTCTGGGCTGAGGGGGACCCCAGGAAGCTGTGCCCGGGTGAGTGCCCCTCTGGCCCCACAGCCAGGCAGTGAGGGAGGGGGAGGCTGTCCTTGTCGGGGCTCCCTGAATCCCCAAGATTCTGTGTTGTTTTCTGTTTCTCGCCCTGTCTGTGGCTGGTGTGTCATGGGTGCTTTGGTGAGGAGAGCTGAAAGGATGGTTAGAGAGGCTGGAGGCGAAGTTTGGGAATGAGGTGGTGGGGCGCTGGAGTCTGGGGTGTAGGACTCCTGGACTCCAAGCCTACTTTTTGACTAACTGGTGGAACCGCAGTCTCCTGTGGGATTTTTTTTTTTTTTTTTTAACACTTCGGATTCTAAAAGACTTTTGGAATGAGCTCAGAGAGGGGTAACAACTTATCTTGGGTGACACAGCTGGTATTCAAACCCACCAGCCCCTTTCCAACACTGAGGGCAGGACTGTTTGTCCTCGGCCACCACTGTCCTTCCCTCTCCACATACAGTTTGGTCCCTCTGGACTTAAGAGGCCAGGGGTGGGAAGGTGGCAGACTCTGGACAGCACCTCGAGGCCTGCCTCCCTTCCTCCTCTCTCCAGGCACCATGCCCAGGGCCAAGGCTGGTAGCAGGAACAAGTCCTGCCTGGGCCTCAGAGAAGCCACATTCTCCTCTGACTATCCCTGGAAGCCGTGGTTGGCCTTTGCCTTCCTTACAGATCCTACAGAACAGGGACCCCTTTGCTCTTGTTGTATAACCATAGTCCCTCATGGGGTAATCAAAGCCCATCCACTTCCTGGAAAGCAAGGTCAACGGACTGAATGCCACAGTGTCCCCAGTGGTGCCCACCTTCGGGTGTCCTGGCATGAGGGACCTGGCTGGGAAGACCTTGCTGAGCAGAAACAGGCAGTCACTGAGTCAGGCTCTATTCCGAGGCCTTACATGCACCTCTCTGAATAGTCACTACACTCCTAGAAGGTGGGTTCAGTTTTACAGATCGGAAAACCAAGACACAGAGAGTTGAAGTAACTTTCCATGGACATGCTGCCAGGAAAAGTCAGAGCTGGGATTCAAACCCATAGCCTGTCTCCAGAGCCCCAAGCCCTTAAATATTCTTCTCTGTTGCCTCTAATACTGGAGGTCATTGCATCTTGTCCCCTGCATCCCGGGTGTTCACCTAGGCCAACCTCAGATAAGAATCAATCTAGTTTTTGAAAGCACCTGCTCCAAAGGGTAGAATCCCCCCTGGGGGTAATCAGATATTTCTTTATTTATAGGCTCTGGCTGGGAGGGGAGGCCCTCCCAGCCAGAACTCACCAGTGTCCAGCTGCCACGTTGCTCGTCTCTCCTTCCCACTGGTGTATAATCAGGAGTAAACCGGCCTTGCCTTGAGTCTTGGCTCCACAACCTCCAAGCTGTGTGGCCCTGGACAAATGACTCAACTTGTTTGAGCCTCAGATTATCAACTGTGAAATGCGGTTAATTGTACATCTGTTTTGTGAGGTTGATGAGGTTTAAATAATAAAAGGGGATGAAGGCTAGAAAGGGCTTAGTAAGCAAACTGCCTGGAACCTACGAAGTGCTAAGCACTGAGTAGTAAAGACTTCTCACCATCACAATCACCACCACCACCACCACCATCACCACCATTACTGAAACCCTTCTGCCTACAAGATCAGAGCCTCTTGCTTTTGACTTTGTAGTTTAGCCTCCTTATTACAGATAGGGAAACTGAGACCCAGAGTGGGGAAGGACTTGCTCAGGGTCATATAGCAAATTGGTGGTGGAGCAGGAAGTAGCTCTCAAGCCTCCAGATTACCACTTGGATCCCCCTGTCTCTTCGTGACCCCTGCCCACCTCAAATCCTCCCCCGGTGTGCCCAGGGCTGGCACCCAGTCCTGCCCCAGCAGAGCCCAGAAGGGAAGTGAGCAGCGGTTGGAGGAGGAGGCGCAGAAGCCGGCGCGTTCTCAGCCCTTGCTCTTTGTCTGCTGCTTTGTGATGGTAAGTGCTGCTCCTAAATCAGTTCTGTGACACTGTTATTGTTGCCCAGGGCGCAAAGAGTCTAAACTTTTCCCCTGAGGTCAAGAATGTGGCTGGTCCCCAAGCCGCCTGGAGCAGGGGCCTGGGTGGCTGGGGGTGGGGCTAGGGCCTCACCCCAAGCTGGGGTGAGATGTTGGGGGGAGGGGGTCAGCAGGAACAAAACGCTTTGAAATGCCTCCTCTCCATCACTGCCAACATTGTCCGCTGCCCGCGGGGGGCCTGGCACCGCCTCGCCGGGGCTCCGGCCCCCAGCCCTGGCCAGGCCCAGCCCAGCATCTGAAAATGGACAGAAGGTTATTGTCCCTTCTCGCAGCCCTTTGTCTGCCCCAGTTCCAGATGTCTAGGCTGGGACCAGGGAACTGACCCATGGTGGGCAGGGGGGAGGGGACAAAGGGGGAGAGCACGGGTCACTGCATCCTGAGGGGTCGTTCTCAGACCCTAAGATCCCACCCAGTCACAGCCAAGTCACCTCTGGGCTGCCTTAGCCCTGGGATTGTCCCTATTCCCTTGCCCCCTTCCCAGAACAGATTCCGGCCTCAGGAGAGAAGACCACAGGGGTCCAGAAGTTAGAGCATGGGTCCTGAGAGACCCACAGATAGGCTGAATCCCAGCTCTACCCAGGTAGCCATGTTATCTTGGGCAAGCTGTGGCCCTCTTCCAGCCTGCTTTCCCCACGTGGGACAACTGGACAGGGGTCATTCATTTTCAAGTCACGGCAGAGCCTCCTATGTACCAGCTCTGTGCTGAGCATGGAGGTGCACAGTGGTGGATGGGCCACTCGGATCTTTCCAGACTGTGGCTAATAGTCCTAATAGTAAGTGGTAACATTTCCCACCCATTTCCTCTGCATTGGGCCCTGGGCTAACCACGTTACCTGCGTTATCTCATCCGTTCCACAACAAAATCAAGGACGCAGTAGGCACATTCTTATTCCCATTCTCCAGCTTTAGAGACTGATACTGTAAGATGTAAACTCACTTGCCCAAAGCCAGGCAGCCGGGAGTCAGGAAAGCTGGGATTCTGGCCCAGGCTGACCACAGCCACCAGGAGGAGTTATCTGCTAATAAATTCTTGGAAGGTATTGAGTGTAGAGCCAGGCACAGCTCCAGACTCAGCATCCAGGAGCTGGCGGTTAACTCCATCCATCCATTTCCCCATTTCACAGATGTGGCTACTGAGGCCCAGACCTGAGAAAGAAAGCCTGGGGCAAGGAGCTCAGGGTAAGCTAAATAGCAACACCAAGAGCAATTCAGGAGCCACCAGGGCTGGCCAGAGTGAGGAAGGCAGATCTGGTTTCAAACATCAACTCTGCATGAGCTTGGGCAAGTGATTTAGATTCACTACGCTTTGGTATCCTGGTTTCCTCTTCTGTAAAATAAAAATATTCCCTATTTCACAGGGTTGTTGTGAAAATTAAGTTAGATAATATACTTAAAGCACTTAGCACAATGCCTGGCACAGAGTAAAAACAGTTAATGATAGATATTATTATTATTATTATTATTATTATTATGAATGGGGATAACATTTATCCCTTTGAAACTTCCCTATCACCTGGGTTCACCTGAGGACAAGGCTCTGTCTAGGGAGGCCAGTTAGCAGTTGTCAAGGGGGGTGGGGATAGAAATATTTGGTCTTCTTGGGGTCTCTAAAAGTCTTGAGACAGGCTACTCCTGTGGGTCAGGGGAAAGCAGAAAGGATGGGGCTGGGAGGGGGAAGGGGCTGCCTGGGCCCAGAGGAGTTAACAGCTCCCAGGCCCTGGCCCAGCGGGGCTGCCACGCTGCAGCCACAGCAACGATTTTAGCAGAGGAGCCAGGGCTGCTTCCTAATGGGCAAAACAGCTGGCTGTCCGGGGAAAACAGCTGGCCTGGTCCCAGGCTCCTAAGAACGGAGGCATAGCCTCGGAGGAGGACAGCTCCATATCTGGGGTCCTGGGGGACGATGGCATGGCCAAGAGGGAGAGGGTCGTACTTCGGACTGTGTGGGTGTTGGGTAGACTCCTGGAGATGAGGGGGGCAGATTCCTAGAACAGAGGCAAGGGTATGCTAAGCCTAAGCAGAATAGGCAGGGGTGCCTCCAGCTGGGACTTGGGAGTCTCGGTCTTCCTTCAAATAGGAAAGATGAAGGGCAGGGGAGCATATGGGGCAAGCCTGTGGTCAGCCCTGGGTCCTCTTGGAAGCAGGCTTGGAACCGGAGTTCGGGAGGATGCCCAAGCTGGGCTCTTGGACTCCCATCTGCCGAGCAGCACCCAGAACCAGCAGCGGTGCGAGGGACCATCCTCTGGCCAGGATCCTGGGCTCTGTTGGCCACAAAGCAGGACAGGGGCCCAGAGAGCCCCCAACTCAGGAGATATGAAGCTGGCAGCTGGTAAGAGCTCCATCCAAGCATCCTCCCTGCTTTGGGTCCCCCTTCACAGCCTGCTTGGCTGCCAGGCCATGAGCACTCCCAACCTGGGTCCTTGTGTGGGCCCTGGGGCACCTCTAGGCTGCCCCTGCCCACTGGCTGCAGAGGGTTAATGGGGATGTGGCCATATTCCACTGGACCAGAGATGCCTGCCTGGGCTACTGACCCCCAAGTTCTAGAGGCCCGATACCCCTAATTTCTCTCTAAGGGAGCTCCTCTAGCCCATCTCCCTAACTTCCAGGAGTATGGGGCTGGCCCCCAATTTGAGTGTGCCAGCCTCAGTGCTCCTCTCCCTGGTGAAGGCCATGCTGCAAAGCCTTTGCCAGTGGGCAGGCTTTGGAGCTGAGGCTCCCAGCAGGAAGGCACTGGGGAGGGGACAGTTTTTGAAGGGTCTCTATTGCAAGAAGCCAGAGTGACGCCTAAGGTGCTTGCGCCACCACCTGGCTCTAGGCAGAATTACAATGGATGAAGGGCGTGAGGATGCTCTGGGAGAAGAATCCTGAGCCCAACTGGGTGTTGGTCCCTCTGGTCTGGATCCTACCCAGCCAGATGAGCCCAACAATCATTTTTTCCAGGTGTGTACCCTACATGACCCAGATAATGAGGCCTTAGGCCCCAAAGAACAGCAGTTTCAAACTTTAGCCTGCATCACAGTTACCTGGAAGTCTCTTTAAAATAGATTGCTTGACTTCCACTCCTGGAGTTTCTGATTCAATAGGTATGGGGAAAGGCCTAAGAATTTGCATTTCTAACAATTTCCAAGTGAGACTGATGTTGGTGTTGCGGGGACCATGCTTTGAGTACCACAGCTTTAGAATTTCTATGAATTTGGCCAATATTACCTTTGCAAAGTATGTTTTATTATTACATTTGGGGGCAAAAAATGAATGTAGTGGGGCCACAGGTTTATGATCAGCCCACCTCAGTCAGTGACCCCATCATATTTCTATTGAGAGCCCACCCTCTGCCCTCAAGCCCTGCTCTAGGGCTGGGGATTGAATGGTGAACGTGGAGGAACGTGATCTCTCACCTGGAGGTCTAAAAGGCAGCTCAAAATAAGGTCCCAATTTTCAGCGGCCGGCCCATGGCTCACTTAGGAGAATGTGGTGCTGATAACACCAAGGCGACGGGTTCAGATCCCATATACGGATGGTCGGTTAGCTCACTGGGTGAGCATGGTGCTGACAACACCAAGTCAAGTTAAGATCCCCTTACTGGTCATCTTTAAAAAAATAAATAAAAAGGTCCCGATTTTCATATTCCACCTGCTCCTTCTTGAGTCTTCCCCATTCAGTACCTGACCCACCCATCCAAGCTACTTGCAAAAGTCATCCTGATTCCTCGCTCTGCCTCCCACATCTGATCCCACAAGGTGTGTGGGCTCTGCTGCCACACATCTCCACTCTGCCCACCAGAATCATCTCTCCCAGTCCTGGGGTCTCCTGGCCTGCATCCTTGCCACCATATCCACCTTCTGAGCTGCAGCCAGAGCAATCTTTTTAAGACAAATCACATCACTCCTCTGATATACCCCCTCAATGTCTTTCTATCTATTGCACTTTTTAAGAAAATCCAAAACTGTGCCATGGCTTCAAAGCCCTGGCTGAGCTGGCCATGCCCTCCTATCTGACCTCACCTCTTACCAACCCCCCCACACTTACTTTGCTACAACCACACTTGCTCCCTTGCTTGTTCCCACCTCAGGACCTTTGCCCTACCTGTCCCCTCCATCTGAACACTCTTTCCTCAGATCCTTCCTTGACTTCCTCCTCCTTAGGCTCTGAAATGTCTTCCCTGACCTCTCTGTCTGAATGGTGCTACTCTCAGTTCTTGTTCACTTGTTTTAGTTTGTTCATAGCATTTACCATTCCTTGAAATTACCAATTCATTTATCAGTTTGCTTGTTCTACCTGCATACAGTATGTGCTCAATAGATACTTGCTGAATGAACAAGATCATATGGGATGCCATGTAGGGGTATGTCCCCCAGACATGACATCAAGGAAGGCTTTCCAGAGAAAGGAAGTTTAAGCTGAGACGGCAGGGTCTGCAACAAAGAGTTGTCCAGGAAGGGAAAGACTAGTGCAGGCAGAGGGACCAAGGGAAAAAAGGAAAAAAGGATGTGGGAAGGTCCAAAAGCATGAAGTGTTCTGGAAACTTTAAATTGTCCAATTTGCCTGGAGCAGAAGATTGGGGGGCAGGGGTGGAGATCAGAGGTGTTGGAAGTGCTGCAGGCAGGCCGTGCAGGAACTCGTTGCCCCTGACAAGTTTGAATCTATGCTGAGGGCAATGGGCAGCCCCTGAAGGTATTACATCAGGTGTTTCAGAAAGGGCTGCTGAGTGCAAATGGTTTCCAAGGAGATAGCCTGGGGAGGAGGGCACCTGGCAGTGCACTGGCCCAGGTGAATGATGCTGATGCCCTGAGCCAGGCAAGCGGCAGTGCAGAAGAAAGAGGTGGTCATGTGCAGAAGCCGTGGATGAGGCAGCCTGGCCAGGATGAGGTGAGGGAGTTGGTGATGGAGACAGAGCGATCGCAATCCCCAGTTCTCCATCTTGAGGGACTGGGTGGGCAGAGGTGACTTTCCCTAGAATGGGAGGGAGCAGGTTTGGGGGAAAGATTGGGGTTCTGTTTTGGACAGGTGGAGTTTGAGTCCAGGTGGACAGTTGAGATACATGTCATAGGGCTGGCCCGTGGCTCACTCGGGAGAATGTGGTGCTGATAACACCAAGGCCATGGGTTTGGATCCCTATATAGGGATGGCCGGTTCGCTCATGGGCTGAGCATGGTGCTGACAACACCAAGCCAAGGGTTAAGATCCCTTTACCGGTTATCTTTAAAAAAAAAAAAGAGAGAGATACATGTCATGTTTCCAGAAAGAGAGAGTGGCCTCTGAAGGAAGGCTGAGCCCTCTTGAATGAGGGATGAGGAGGAAGTGTCCACCAGAGGGGGAGTGACTGGAGGACGCTGGTCTCGCGGGAACAGCTTGTCTGGAGCAGCCCTGACATGTGTCAGGCAGTGAAGGGAAGGAAGTTTGGAAGTGCGAGGGAGCAATGTACAGATTCTCTGTTCAAGAGGTTCGGAGGGAGAGAGTTAGGGGCGCAGCTGAAGGCCATGCAGGTGCCTGGGGTTTTTCTTATTTTATGTTGGGGGAGATTCAATTCCTTTGGAATGTGGAAGGAAGGATTCATTAGAAAGGGAGGTTAGGGGGGCCAGCCCGTGGCTCACTCGGGAGAGTGCGGTGCTGATAACACCAAGGCCCCGGGTTCGGATCCCATATAGGGATGGCCGGTTAGCTCACTGGCTGAGCGTGGTGCTGACAACACCACACCAAGGGTTGTGATCCCCTTACCGGTCACAAAAAGACAAAAAAAAAAAAAAAAAAAAAGGGAGTTTAGGAATACAGGACAGACAAAGGGACACGGGCACAGTATGGGGCCTGGAGGCCAGGGGTGGGTCTGTTGTGAGGAGGTGGTGCCACTTCCTTTGTAACAGGCAGGAAGAACAGAGGCTGGCTGGGGGTGGGGGGGCGGGAAGGTTTGTAGGGTGGAAATGAGAATTCTCAGGTGATAGCTTCTATTTTCTCCAAAAAGCAGCAGGGAGATCCTTGCTGGCAGAGAGGGGGAATGGAGTGGGAGCTTGAGGAGACTGGGGGCATTTGAAATGACACTGAGGAGAAGGGACAGGAAGTGCGGGGAAACTGGACTGTTGGGCAGGATGGGAGCCCAGCTGAGGGTGGGGATCATAGGTTTGCAGTAGTCCCAACCCACCCCAAAGCAAGATGGCTGTAGGGTTTTTCCAGACAGGGCTGATGGGCAAACCCTGGGGCAGGGGAGTGAGTGACAGGCTGGACCATGAGGTGGACTGGGGAGGTAGGGAGGAGGAGATGGGAGGGGCCAATGCATTGGGGGCAGGAGGAGGAAAGGAAGGATCTGAAGCCCCTGGCCATAGTCCATTCCTGCTGCCATAACAAAATGCTTTAGACTGGGTAATTTATAAACAACAGAAATTGATTGCTCACAGTTCTAGAGACTGGGAAGTCCAAGATCAATGTGCTGGTAGATTCAGCATCTGGCGAGAGCCCTTTCCTCATAGATGGTGCTTCTTAGCCATGTTCTCATGTGGCAGAAGGGGTGAACACTCCCTCAGGCCTCTTTTATAAGACTGCTAATTCCATTCTTGAGCGTGGAGCCCTCATGACCTGATCACCTTCCAAAGGTCCCATCGCTTAATAGCATGGCATTAGTGATTCGGTTTCAACATATCAATTTCAGAGATCACAAACATTCAGACCATAGCACCTCCATGACCAATAGGACAGGCAGAGGCTCTAGAATGACCCTCGGATAGGCGAGGTAGAGGACACTGCTTTGCTTTAGAAAGAGAATACCCATTCTCGTTGCCAGAGGCTACCATGCAAGGAGCGGACTCTTGTATCTCTCCAAGATTCTTCCAGGGGACGTTGGGCCCTTCTCATACCAGCGCCACTGGCCTGGAAATGGCCCCGGCTGGAAGCTATGACTGGAGACTGGTGGAGGCTTTGGAACCGGGCTGGAGCTCGGGACTGGAGAGTTCAATGCCCCCACATGCTGCCCTGTCTCTAGGTAAGTCCATTCCTTGCTGGGACCCTGCCCCTCCCCTCCCAGTGGAGGTAGTGTGCACAGGCCTAGTCCCGGTCCCTAACCCTGGGAAGAGGCTGAAGAGAGACCCAAAGGTGTTCATAGGAAAGCAGACCTTCTTGGTGGTGGGAGGATGAATGAGGGGGAGCCTCTCTCGTCTCCAGTCCCATCTTCCAACCCCTGGAGCTCTTCCTGCGTGTCAGGCTCCACTCAGAGAAAAGCCTCAAGTGCTTTCATTCTCTCAAGGAAGCCTTGTGGACCCTCCCAGATAGGTGGTGTTATCCTGGTGAGGACCTGAGGCTCAGGGAAAGGGACCTGAGGTCGGTGGCAGATAGCCAGCTAGAACCCACTTCTGGTGCCTCCAGGCTCCTCCCCTTTTCGTCCCTCTCCCACCCCAGCAGGGTCCTAGGACGCCCGTCTCTGCCCCAGGGGAGGCTTATCCCCTGCTTTGGAGCGGGGCCCTGGCACCGTCAAAGATGTAGTTCTACACTCAGTGTGAGTGGGCTTTGCTTTTTCAAAGGACCGGAGCGGTGCTGGTGCTGGCGACCGAGGCGAGGACCTTGACGCGCGGGGGACGCCAGGCACGGACTGCCGCGGGATGGCGCGCCCAGGTCAGGGGGATCCCGCTCCCGCCCCTGGCTGGGTTTCCCTCTCCTGTCCCCGCGTCGCCTTGCCGGTCTGCGAAGCTCCTGTCTGCAACCGCCAGAGGGCGCTCGGGGGCGGACCAGGGGGCGGGAGCCGGGGAGCCCCGGAAAGGCCGCGGCCGAGTCAGTCCCTCCCCGTGGGGTCTGCGGCTAAGGTCCGAGGGGTGGATGGCCTAGGAATCCGGATTCAGGGGAGTCCGGATTCGGGGTGTTCAGCTCAGGGATTCGAGGAGTCGAGCGTTTTCAGACGCCGGCCGGCTTCGATGCCGTCACCCCAGACCCTCCCCACCTCCCCCCTTCACCCCTGGGGGGCAGCCGGGAGGGGCTGCTCCTGGGTCGCATCGGGGGCAGGTCTCCAGGCCTGACCCGCTGGTGCCCCAGGCCGAGGAGAGGAAACATGAGAATCCACGCTCAGGGGTGGGGAGTGGGGGCCCCCCGTTTGGGGGGTACGCTCCCCCCGGCCCCCTCCGGGTCCACCCCAGCCCCTCCCGGGCCCCAGGCCCCGCCCCGGCCGGCCGCTCCGCCCACTCCCCTCGGCCGGGCGGGGAGCCCCGGGGGCCGCCGCCGCCGCCCGAGCGCCCGCCATGCGCGCTGCCCCCGCCGCCCCGCTGCTCCGGCTGCTGCTCCTGCTGGGGCCGCGGCTCGAGGCTGCGGACGTCGCGGAGCCGCCGCTGCCCGCCGTGGTCCTAGCCATCCTGGCCCGCAATGCCGAGCACTCACTGCCCCACTACCTGGGCGCGCTGGAGCGGCTGGACTACCCCCGGGCCAGACTGGCCCTCTGGTGAGAGAGACCCGGGCGTTGGCACCCACTGGACACCTACCCCCGACCCTCGCAGGCCGCTCCGCCCCCAAACACCACCAGACAGGTCTCTCTCCTCCCAGACGGGCCCTCCACAGACCCCTGCCCGAGGACGGGACCTCTATCCCCCTGGCGGGCAAGGACAGGCCTCTGAGGCCCTAGGTCTACCCAGGGACACCTATTCTCCTTCTGACTACGTACTCCACCTCTTGGGGCCTCCCCTGGGTATAAGTTGGGGCAGTCCTTTTTACCTCAGCTCTCAGAGCCCAAATTCAACCCCTGCGGGACCTGTGGTTGGTTTGACTTGGAGTGGGGCAGACAGAACCTCGGGAGTCCTCTGGGGCCCGGCGTGGCAGGGATCGCCAGGCTGGAAGTCCCTGGGGAGCAGGTGGGGGTGCTGTCAGCCCTCAGCTCCATGCTGTGCAGGGAGTCGGACTGGCTCCCTCTCCCAATGGGCTGGTGCCAGCCTCTCTCGGGGAGAGGGGCTGGGTCCTGTCAGCCAAGTGCAGCGCTTCCTCCCTGGAACCCCCCTCCCGCACCCCGTGTCTCTGTGGCACTGGAATCAGAGGCCACAACACCCCCGTCTATCGAAGCCAGAACAGAGAGGAGTCCCAAGCTGAAGCTGGGGTTAAACTGCAAAAAATGACAAACCACCCCCCACAACACACCAAAGTTGGGTTGGGGGTGGAGCCATGGCCTGGGGAGGCTGCCCACAATTACCACAGTTTGGGAGTTAGTTAGTTCCCACCCCTATGAGACTTGACACGTAGTTAGTCTTCACAGTCTTCGGTGGCTGGGGAATTGGCTTAAAGGGGCAGCATCACCTAAAACCTGGGTTCTTGGCTGAGCCCCCCACCTCCAGTATGGGAGTCCCTTCCCCAGGAGAGGGAAGGCTGTGCTGTGAGGCAAGAGTTGGGGCCCATCAGCACTTCTCAGAGATGCCCACAGCGTGCTTTGGTCCTTATTACAACTTGTGGGTGTAGGAAAGCAGCAGCTCTTCTGACTAGTCCTGATTCAGAGGGTGTAAGGGCTGGCCTGTGATCACTCAGCAAGGAAGGAAGGAAACCAGGGATGTGTCAGGTGTGATCCTTAAGGTTGAGGGACTTTTCACCTTTCAAAATGCAGTGGTCGTCTTATCTTGACTCATGATGGAGGCAGGACAGCTTAAAATTACAGAGGGAGGAAGTGAAGCCCAGGGAGGGATGGGACTTGCCTGAAGCCACACAGCAGGGAGGGGCTGTCCTGCCTCCCTGTGTGCTCTGCTGTAGCACACCTACCCACCACCACTCCCAGGGGAGGATGGTCTTGAAGGTGTTGTTGCTTTGGGGTCAAGGCTGCCTTGTATTCAGTCCTTCTGTGCCTGTACCCTCTCACCCTTTTTCCTCCTGTGTCCCCAGGTGTGCCACGGACCACAACATAGACAACACCACAGAGATACTGCAGGAGTGGCTGGCAGCTGTGGGCGATGACTATGCAGCTGTGGTCTGGAGACCTGAGGGGGAGCCCAGGTGGCGATCTGAGGGGATGGGTGCTGGGGAAGATGGAGAACAGTTCAACCCAGAGAGTAAAAGGGACAGCCCAGTGCCACACCAGGCCAGGCCTCTGTTCCCTGCCCTGCAGAGAGGGAGAGGCACCTACGGCATGGGAACATTTTATCTTTTTACCCCCTCAGGCCCTACCCAGACGAAGAGGGTCCCAAGCACTGGACCAAAGAAAGGCACCAGTTTCTGATGGAGTTGAAGCAGGAAGCCCTGACCTTTGCCAGGGGCTGGGGGGCTGACTACATCCTGGTAAGGAAGCCTGGCGCCTAGGATTGGGCTTCTGAAAGGTGGTGGTATTTGTCCCTGACAGAAATCTTGGTGTGACTGAGCCACCTGTGGGCTGGATCCTTCAGCTGGCTACCTGGGCCAGAGCCCAGACCAAATGTTGAGCTTGGATCCCTATGTTTGAGCTCAGGCTAGGTACTAAACTTGGATCCCTGAGAAAGATCCCAGGATATATATTGATCCGAGATTCCTGGGCTAAAGCCTGGATCCCTGGACTACAGCTCAGAGTCGGTCTTTAGATCCATTCCCTAAGCCAGATCTCAGATAAGGTTATTAGATCAGCAACTCAGATGTAATCATAATCTCTGGACCCAGTCCTTGAGCCAGTGCCCCAGATTAGATCCTTGGTCCAGAAACAGATCTACTGGGATTTTTGGTTAGACCTCTCTAAGGGAACTCCCATTGGATCCTAGGAGTCACTCTGGGTCTCTGGCAATCTGGAAGGATCCCAGACAGTGAATTCCTTGGGGGACTGCAGTCCAGATAGGGCTGAGGCCTATGACATCCCCCTCCCCAAAGTTTGCAGACACAGACAACATTCTGACCAACAACCAGACACTGCGGCTTCTGATGGAGCAGAGGCTGCCAGTGGTGGCCCCAATGCTGGACTCCCAGACCTACTACTCCAACTTCTGGTGTGGGATCACCCCCCAGGTAAGGCCACGGAGGAGAGACTTGCAGACCAGAGAGCCTGAAGGCCTCAGAGTCTGTGGGGCGTGTCAGGGGGAGCCCTCTCACAGCCCAGGGCATCTCCCTTCCCCAGGGCTACTACCGCCGCACAGCCGAGTACTTCCCCACCAAGAATCGCCAGCACCGAGGCTGCTTCCGAGTCCCCATGGTCCACTCTACCTTCCTGGTATCGCTGGGGGCTGAGGGGGCATCCCAGCTCGCCTTCTACCCCCCTCATCCCAACTACACTTGGCCCTTCGACGACATCATCGTCTTCGCTTATGCCTGTCAGGCTGCTGGTGAGGACCAGCCCTCTTTGAGCATTCCTTAGAGGCCTCTGGGCCTTTGCACATGCTGTTCCCATGCTGTTTAGCATGCCCTTTCTTGCTCCTTATTTCATCCTGTTAACTCCTGTTTGTCCTTTGGATCATAGCCTTTCTTGAACCCAGTGGGTTAGATGCCCTTCTTTTGGCTGTCCCCATCATGGCATTTTCATGTATTCCTTCACTAGGCAAATATTTATGGAGCATCTGCTATGTGCCAGGCACTAGGGAGACAGTGGTGAGTAAACTCAGACAGTTCCTGCCCTTCTGGAGCCCCCAGATCGGTCGATCAAAGGACCACACAAATCAATGTCCAATCACAACTGTGACAGGAAGAAGAACTTCTTGGTTATAGGTGCTCTGGGAGCTTAGACTAGAGTTGACCTGGTCAAGGAAGGCTTCCTGGAGCAAGCAAACTTTGGCGCTGAGATCTAAAGTATGGGCAGGCATTAACAAGGCAAACCGAGCAGAACAGATTCTTTCAGGCTGAGGGACCAGCAGATGCAAAGGCCCTGTGGTAGGAGGGAACATAAGAAGGTAGATAACTGGAGCACCATGAGCGAGGGGGCACAGACCAAGCTGAGGCAGGAAAGGTAGGCAGGGGCCAGCCTATGTGGACCTGGCAGGTGAGCATCTGGTCTTTAACCTGAGAGTGTTGGTCAGCCATAGAGGGTCATGGGATCAGATTTGCACAATGAAAAGATCACTCTGGTTTTGGTAGTTATTTTTAAGATGAAAGTCACTAGAAAGCCTTTGGGTGTGGATGGGATAAATCCAGTCCTGAGAAAGAGTTGAAGATGAGCATGAGACAGAGACACTAATGTTGGAGTAACGTTCTTGAGAAGGCAGTGGAGAATGTAATTCGAGAAGTGGACTGAGGCTTGGTCCCATACTGGGCATGGGGTTAGCTGGGCATGGGCTTTGCACCTGCCCTGAGGATAATTATAATAAAGGTGACAAATAGTGAAGGGGTGAAAAAAGATCACTATTGTTGCCAGATAGAAGACACATGGAGGGGAGCACCAGAGGGTGTGGGGTGCAGTGTAGGGATCTGGGCAAAAGGTGATGGTGCTTGGATCAGGGCAGGGGAGCAGGTATGGGGAGAGGTGGGAGGATTTAGAGGATGGAGAAGCAGGGCTTGCTGGAATTATGTGACTGTAGTCAGGTGGGAGTTTGCCTGCTCCTTTCTCACTTTGATCCCTCAAGGGCATGGACTCTGTCTTGCTCACCACCGTATCCTCAGTGCCCAGCAGGTACCCTAGACAGGTTTGTGGAATGAATAAGCCATCTCAGTAGAAAGACCCCTTAGATATTGCATGAGCCAGGCCCTTTCTGTCTCCAGTCCCACAGGTGGGGTAACTGAGTCTCAGAGAAGACTCACACATTGGGTCACTGGGAGTACTGGGCCTAGGACTTCTGGGCTGGGTTCTGAGAGCCCTACCCCCCAACTCCAGCACTCACTCAGTCTCTCTCTGTAGGGGTCTCAGTCCACGTGTGCAATGAGCACCGTTATGGGTACATGAACGTGCCTGTGAAATCTCACCAGGGACTGGAGAACGAGAGGGTCAACTTCATCCACCTGATTTTGGAAGCGCTGGGTGAGGACTGGAGCCTGTTCTGGCCACCTGCTGCTGTGGCTCTCTGCCTCCCCTTGGTGCCTCTTTTCCTAGGCCCCAGACTTCAGTGAACGTCGGGCTTGGGGTTCTAGCCTTGCTTTTGCCTCGTTCCATGACTCTGAGCAAGTTCCTTTCCCCATTGGGCCTTAGTCTCCCCATCTCTACTGGGGGCAGGTAGATTCGGTGATCTCAGAAGGCCCTCCCTGCCAGGCAGGAATGAGGCAGAGGGCTAGGACTCCAGGGTCCCTGCTAATAGGAGGCAGTAGAGACTCATGATGGGGGGTATTTCCCTTTGCAGTGGATGGGCCCCCCATGCAGGCCTCAGCTCACGTGTCTCGGCCCCCGAAGAAGCCCAGCAAGATGGGATTTAATGAGGTAAGTCTCCCCAGCCTGCGGGATTGGGGTCAGGAGGTGCATGGGCTCTCCCCACCCACTCCCCCTGCACCCACGCTGCTGCCTCCTCCAGGTCTTTGTTATCAGCCTGGCCCGCAGGCCTGACCGCCGTGAGCGCATGCTCAGCTCGCTCTGGGAGATGGAGATCTCTGGACGTGTGGTGGATGCTGTGGATGGCCGGTGAGGCTTCCTGGGGAGGGGTTCCTGGGAATTTGGGGGGCAACGTGGTCCATCTCTGAGCTGCCTGGGAGTGGGAAAAGCAGTTGAATGAGTTTCCTGTTCCAGGAGGTATCCAAATAGGGCCTGAGTCTCAGGGAGTTCCAGGTCAGACAAGCACAGGACAAGACGTCTTCCCTCACCACCTCATCTGCCAGAGGGAGGAGTGTGCAGTGTTTAAGCTCCAGGGCCTGGGTTCCAGCACTGCCACTAACCAGCTGTGTGACCTCTGGCTAGTTATCCCTATCTCTCAGCCCTACTGTATAAATGGCAAATAATTGTGCCTTGTTCTTAGGGTTTTGTAAGGGTTCAGTAAAGATTTAGCTAGGGCCCAATAGTAAGTATTCCAAAGGATTGGGTATCTTCAGTCTTATTATCCTCCATCCTGGACTTAGGTCCCTGATGGGTGGGGGTGGGGCAGGTCAGCATGTTCCCCAGGGGAGTCCAGAGGCCAGGCTCTTCTGGCCACCAGGGGTCACACAGCCCTATATGCTGCTGCTGTTTGCCTCAAGCCCCCAACTTTTCTGACTGCAGGCTGTCCACCCTTTGCTTGGGCCTCTGCCCAAGAAATATCTACTATGTTCCCCGCATTCATGCTAGAGTGCTTCCCGCTCAGGCAGTCGCCACACCCCCCTTCCCCCAAGGGTCACCCCTGTGCTGTCATAACTGGCTTCCTGAGGTGGCTATGGTTCCCCAGGTCCAGTCACTGACAGCTTCAGCCACACAAAAGCATTACAAACCTTCAAACCAGACCCCAGGGTGGCTGTCCCCAACATGCACAAGCCAGGCCCCTCTGCAGGGGGTCTCTGGCTGGCACCCCTAACCCCATTTCACTTGTGTCCTTTAGAATGCTCAACACTAGTGTCATCAGGAGCCTTGGCGTGGACCTGCTCCCTGGCTACCAGGACCCCTACTCGGGCCGCACGCTGACCAAGGGCGAGGTGGGCTGCTTCCTCAGCCACTACTCCATCTGGGAGGAGGTGAGGATGTGCACCCTCTGGGAGAGCAGGAGCTGGTTTGTCTTCTCCATGGCTCTCTGCCCAGCACTGGAGTGAATGAGTAAGTGAGTGAATGAATGAACATTCATGAAGATCCAGCCAGCAGCTTTGAACCTCCTCTGTGTTCAACACTGTACTGGGCACCACTGAGGGGTACCTTTATCCATTGCACAGCCTCTGTTGAACACCTGCTATGTGCTAGGACATGTTCTGCTCTGAGAACACAGAGGGGAACAAGAAAAATGCATGTCTGTTTCCTTCCTGCAATAGGGGGATCCTCCTGGGGCTCAGGGACCAGAGCGGGGCACAGAAATTAGAAAGAACCAAGCTTACAAGGCTGTTCTGAGAGGGTGGACTGGCCCCACCTCCTGGCCTGGTGCAGGACGTCAGTGTGGGCCTTGCCATTGAAGAGCGGAGAGAAGAGCCTTCTTGGCAGAGGAAGACGGTGGGGCAAAGGCCCTGAGGCAGGAAGGTGTGTTTAGGACCACTGAGAAGGAAGGCCAGGGCTTGCTCAGCACTTGGCCAGGAAGCCTCGGCCCCCAGGGCTGGGGGCATACTCATGGAGAGTAGCTGAGAGAGGAAGGGGGCTCTCTGGGGGCACCCCCCAGGACACTCCTCATTTTTATTTTCTACTGCAGCCAAAATATATGTGCATGTGTGTGTGAACTTGTATTTATATTTGCACTTATTTTTACCATCTCTGAACAAATTGGGTTTTTTTGTTTGTTTGTTTTTGTTTTTTGTGACCCGTAAGGGGATCGTAACCCTTGGCTTGGTGTCGCCCACACCGCGCTCAGCCAGTGAGCGCACCAGCCATCCCTGCATAGGATCCGAACCTGCGGCCTCGGCGCTCCCAGCGCCGCACTCTCCCGAGTGAGCCACGGGTTCGGCCCTCTGAACAAATTGAAGGATGACATAGTTCACCATTTACTGAGCTGATTTCACAGGTTTTGTTTGTTTTTTGCAGTTGGCTGGTACAGGGTCGAACCCTGGAACTTGGTGTTATCAGCACCACCCTCTAACCAACTGAGCTACCACGCCAGCCCTTTTTTACATTTCCAAAAGTTGCAAAAAGTATTTTTTCTTTGGGATGTTGGGGGCTGGGTTCTTCCCCTACCCCTACCCAGCCCAGTTTCCTCTAGGAAATCTCAGGAGGCCAAAGTGAGGAACTGGGCCCTGGAGTCCAGCAGATGCAGGTTGCAATCTGGTCCTGCCACTTCTTGGCTGTGTGTCCATCTCCTTTCCACAACAGGGAGATCATCATGTCTCCTGTCTCCCTGGGGCCCCTGAGATATAGTAGCACTCAGTGAATGTAGCGTGGGTCATGACTACCATCAAGATTCTATTTGGAGAGCTAGACTGGGGACCTAGGGGCTTTGAATACCAGAGTGAGGTTGGGATTTTAGTCCCAGGCAGAGGGAGCCCCAGCAGGCTTTGGAGCAGCTGCATGACATGGCCAGGGCTGAGCATTTGGAATATAACTGAAGCCAGGAGGAGTCTTTCTGCTTTAGCCAGGTGGGAAGGGGATAGCTCAAATCTGAAGAGCCACCTCCCACCCCACCATGTACCACAGGTGGTTGCCAGGGGCCTGGCCAAGGTCGTGGTGTTTGAGGACGACGTGCGCTTTGAGAGCAACTTCAAGGGGCGTCTAGAGCAGCTGATGGAGGAGGTGGAGGCAGAGAAACTTCCATGGGACCTGATGTAGGCAGCCTGCATCTCTATGGGCAAGGGAGGGGGGCAGGCGGCCTTGGAGTCTGTCTCTTTCTGCTTTGGGTCATGGCCAGCCCTCCCCACCAGAGCCTGGCCCTGAAGGAGGGGGTTGGGAGAGGGTCCCATGATACTCTAGGACCTACACCTGGGACCCATGGTGTCACCTGCAGCTACCTCGGCCGGAAGCAGGTGAACCCCGAGGAGGAGGTTGCTGTGGAGGGGCTGCCAGGCCTGGTGGTGGCTGGGTACTCCTACTGGACGCTGGCATACACCCTGAGCCAGGCGGGTGCCCGCAAGCTGCTGGCCTCCCAGCCCCTGCACCGCATGCTGCCCGTGGATGAGTTCCTGCCCATCATGTTTGACCGGCACCCCAAGTGAGGCTCAGTCGGGGGCAGGGCAGCGGCGTGGTAGGGCAGGGTCAGTGGGCAGCCGGGGAGGCTGAGTTCCAGGTCACCAAGGAATAGCCCTGCCTAGCGCTGGAGTCAGACCAACCTAGGTGTGAATTCTGGACTGCCAGTATGGTTTTTAATCAAATAACTTCCCTGTTCTGAGCCTCAGTTTCCCCCATCTGGAAAATGTGGATAGTAGAAATCCCACCTCTCAGGGCTACAGGACTTGTGAAGACTAGATGGGGAGGGCAGGGGGGTGCTTCTGGCAGGTGAGGTGGCCGGCTTGGGCTGGCATGCAGTTTGGGAGGAGGGGCCCACCTCAGCCCCCCTGAGCTGTCCTCCCACCTCACAGCGAGCAGTACAAGGCACACTTCTGGCCACGGGACTTGCGGGCCTTCTCGGCCCGGCCCCTGCTCGCTGCCCCCACCCACTATGCAGGGGATGCTGAATGGCTCAGTGACACGGAGACATCCTCCCCCTGGGACGACGATAGCGGCCGCCTCATCAGCTGGAGTGGCTCTCAAAAGACCCTGCGCGGCCCCCGCGTGGACCTGGCTGGCAGCAGTGGGCACAGCCTCCGCCCCCACCCCCGGGACGAGCTCTAGGTGAGGCCCATGCGCCTGGGCTTTCTCTCCCCTTCTATGGCATGACTGTGTCTGGGTCTCTCTTTTCTCCTTCTCAGCTATCTTGACTCTCCTCTGTCTGTCTGTGGCTATCTCTGTGTCTCTCTCTAGCTGTTTCTCTCTCTGCCTATCTCTGGTCTGTTTATATCTGTCAGTGTCTGTCTCTCTCTGATTCTCTCTGACTCTAGTTCTTTCTGTTTCTCTCTTCCTCCCCTCTTGTCCTACCAGGTCCAGGTGGTGGCTCCAAAGGGGCACCCAGAAACAGGCCACCACTGCCTGGGGAGCAGAGGAGGAGACTGCTGGCCAGAGCCATAGATCCAGTGGAGACCTGACTACCACCTTAGGCATGGCCGCTCTGTCCTCTGGACCTGTCTTATGTCAGGAGAAACCACTCAGAGATGGGTCTCATTCTTCGAAGGTCACATAACAAAAGGGCAGGACTCACATGCCCCTGCCTGACTCAGGGCCTGGGGTGCAAGGAAGGAGGTGGCTCCCCAGCCTTCAGTTTCAAGCGCAGCAGACAGACCCAGGGAGCCCTGCCCTCCCTGAAGACTCAGCCGCTTGGGTCCCTCTGCCACCTTCTACCTCCAC
The DNA here is from genome assembly GCF_027409185.1 of Cynocephalus volans. Lineage (NCBI taxonomy): Eukaryota > Metazoa > Chordata > Mammalia > Dermoptera > Cynocephalidae > Cynocephalus > Cynocephalus volans. Next base: position 9,160,556 of record NC_084476.1, on the reverse strand, counting down.
CTCAGCCCCCTCCCCAGGTCGATGTTTGTGTCTCACCAGCACCCTTTTCCCTGGCCAGTGGGAAGTGCAGGGAACTGGGAGTGGACCCTTGCAGACGTGATGCCCAGCACACAGTAGGCCTTCAATAAAAGCCAGCTGATATTTGCACTTTATACTTTTTAACTCCTGGCTGGCCTCTTTGCATCTCAGCTGGCCTGGGAGGGAAGTCTTCCCAGTCTACGGATGAGCAGCTGGAGGGACAGAGGGCAGGGCAGCAGGAGGAGGAGTCAGGCCAACCTGGCATCGCCTGTTTTCGGGTGACCTTGGGCAGGTGCCACCCCCTCCCTAGGCCTGGTTACTCCTTGGTGATTGGGGGTGGGTAGGGGGGTATTTCATGGGCTGGGTGTTGTGCTCACTGATGTCACCACTGGTTCACCTTGCTGGTCAGGGTGTGCCCTAGCCAGACCCACGGCTGCTGATGTCCCCATCCCTTTGGATTTTCACTCATGCTGCTGGAACCCTGGCTTAGGGGAGGAGGCCCAGCAGTGTCCCCTCCCCTGGAAGGGGTTGGGGGAGATCCACGGTTGCCCTCTGGCTCTAACCAGCCTGGCCACCAGAGGGCACCTGGTGGCAGCGCCTGGACCTTGTGGGCCAGGCACCCCCTGCTGGTTTAGAGCCAACAACCAGGAGCATGGGGCATCTGGAACCTCCCTGCTGTGCAGCTGTGCGACCTGAAGAAGCTCTGTGTTCTTCCACTCTTCTGCTTGAGAACTGTGGGCCCTCCTTCCCTCCCCTACCCACTGGGGTCAGGCTTTGGGGCCCAGCAGCTTTCTCTGATGCCTGCCCTCAGGCAGTGGAGGGGTGGGAGGGGTGCCTAGGCTGTGGCACCTCCCGACTGCCGTTTTCAGAGGAGCCCCTTCCTCTCCCCTTCCATTGCAGCCCCTTGACTTGATTATATGAGCACCCCAGTCCTGGCAGAGTCTGACAGGCACCCCTGAGGTTGGGCTTTCCCTTAGCCCTGTCCTGGGGGTGAGGCCCAGGACCTGGTATGGCTGTGAGACGGACTTTGGGCAGGAGCTGTGGGCTTGGTGCTTTATTTGTTCTAAGAGTCAAAGCAATTAATTCTGGATGGCTATGATCTTGAGCGAATTCTCTCCAGGCTTCAGGTGTCCCCTTTATTCATCCAGTTAACATTTATTGAGCACCTCTTATGGGCCAGGATTGGGCTCTGGGGATACAGCAGTGAATAAAACTGACAAAAACAAGTAAGGAACTTTTAGAGGGTGTTAATGGTGATAAAGAAAAAGAAGGAGTCGGGAGATGTTATGTGAGATCTGAGAAGTTAACATCTGAACAAAGACTTGAAGGAGGTAAGGGGCAAGCCATGGGGATATCTAAAGGAAGAGCATTCCAGGCCGAGGCAGCAGCATATGCAGAGGTCCTGAGGCAAGAGTGGGACTGGCAGGTTCGAAAGGCAGCAAGGAGGCCAGTGTGGCTGGAGCAGAGTGAACAAGGAGGAGCCATGTCTGGAGATGATAGAGCCAAAGTCAGGGCCAGAGCAGAGGACCTTGGAGGCCATTTTGGCCTTAACTCTGAGGCAGAGTCACTAGAGAGTTGGGGACAGAGAAGTGGCATGATCTAACTTAGTTTTATGTGATCACCTTGGCTACTGTACTGAGAATAAGCTGTAGGTGGGTCCAGGGTGGAAACAGAGACCAGTTAGGAACCCATTGTAATAATTCAGGCCTCAGACCACAGTAGTAGCAGTGGGGGTGCTGAGAAGGTAGAGCCAAGGGAATTTCAAGAGAAGGAGTGGAATTGATGTTAACGTTTTTGGCTGGAATTACTGGAAGAATGGAACCGTCATTAACTGCAACGGGGAAGAATGTGGGTGGGGCTGGTTTGGGGGGGGCAGGTCAAAAGCTCAGGTGCTTATATTTGAGATACAGGTGGGGATGTCAAATAGTAGTGGCATACACAATTCTGGAATTCAGGAGACCAGTCTGGGCTGGAGACAGAAGCTTGGAATCCCCTGTCTAGAAGTTTTGGCCCCAGATGGCACCTTTCACCACTGGTTACTGGGGGGAGCCTGTTAAAATGCAGATTCCTGCCCTCTTCCCCTCCAGGTTCTGATTCAGTATGTCATAGGTGAGGCCTTAGAGAGAGAGAGCAAGACAGACAGACTCTCCTTTTCTTTTAAAGTCCTCAGAACCACGCCCCTGACCACTATTTTATTTATTTATTTATTTTACTTAAACAATGGTTAATTAATTTATTTATTTACTTTTTTTTATGGTTTGATACTCAGCATAGTTTATTTAAAAATGTAAGGCTAAGATTTTAAAATACATTTGGAATTACAGCATCAAAAATTTACACAACACAAAAATTAAAAGAAAAAAATTATGTAATCGTCCATATTCTTATCCTAGAAGCACATTTTGCAAAAATGACTAAATGATATGAATTGCTGCTTACAATCAATAAAAAGAATAATAAATGTACTCATCAAATAGCATTGATTAGGCAACTATAGATACTAACATGACATATGAAACACTTAGAAACAAATTACATTATTTAACAATTTTTAGTGAAAATAATGTTTTCCTGTACACAATGTTATGGGATGCTCACACTTTTTTTTTTTAATTTTTTTTTTTAAATTTTATTTTGTCTATATACAATGTGGTTGATTATTGTGACCCATTACCGAAACCTCCCTCCCTCCTCCATCTCCTCCCTCCCACCCAACAATGTCCTTTCTGTTTGCTTGTCGTATCAACTTCAAGGAACTGTAGTTGTTATGTCTTCTTCCCCCCCCCCCGGGGTTTTTTTTTGGTGTGTGTGCGTGTGTGTGTGTGTGTGTGTGTGTGTGTGTGTGTGTGTGAATTTATTTATTTATTTTTAGCTCCCACCAATAAGTGAGAACATGTGGTATTTCTCTTTCTGTGCCTGACTTGTTTCACTTAATATAATTCTCTCAAGGTCCATCCATGTTGTTGCAAATGGCAGTATTTCATTTGTTTTTATAGCTGAGTAGTATTCCATTGTGTAGATATACCACATTTTCCGTATCCACTCATCCGATGATGGACATTTGGGCTGGTTCCCGCTCTTGGCTATTGTAGAGAGTGCTGCAATGACCATTGGGGAACAGGTATACCTTCGACTTGATGATTTCCATTCCTCTGGGTATATTCCCAGCAGTGGGATAGCTGGGTCATATGGTAGATCTATCTGCAATTGTTTGAGGAACCTCCATACCATTTTGCATAGATGCTGCACCATTTTGCAGTCCCACCAACAATGTATGAGAGTTCCTTTTTCTCCGCAACCTCACCAGCATTTATCGTTCAGAGTCTTTTGGATTTTAGCCATCCTAACTGGGGTGAGACGGCATCTCAGTGTACTTTTGATTTGCATTTCCCGGATGCTGAGTGATGTTGAGCATTTTTTCATATGTCTGTTGGCCATTTGTATATCTTCCTTAGAGAAATGCCTACTTAGCTCTTTTGCCCATTTTTTAATTGGGTTGTTTGTTTTTTTTCTTGTAAAGTTGTTTGAGTTCCTTGTATATTCTGGATATTAATCCTTTGTCAAATGTATATTTTGCAAATATTTTCTCCCACTCTGTTGGTTGTCTTTTAACTCTGTTAATTGTTTCTTTTGCTGTGCAGAAGCTCTTTAGTTTGATATAATCCCATTTGTTTATTTTTCCATTGGTTGCCCGTGCTTTTGGGGTCGTATTCATGAAGTCTGTGTCCAGTCCTATTTCCTGAAGTGTTTCTCCTATGTTTTCTTTAAGAAGTTTTATTGTTTCAGGGTGTATATTTAATTCTTTAATCCATTTTGAGTTGACTTTAGTGTATGGTGAAAGGTATGGGTCTAGTTTCATTCTCCTGCATATTGATATCCAGTTCTCCCAGCACCATTTGCTAAAGAGGCAGTCTCTTCCCCAGTGTATAGGCTTGGTGCCTTTGTCTAAGATCAGATGGCTGTAGGTGTGTGTGTTGATTTCTGGATTCTCTATTCTATTCTATTGATCAGTGTGTCTGTTTTTGTGCCAGTACCATACTGTTTTGGTTATTATAGCTTTGTAGTATAGTTTAAAGTCAGGTAGTGTTATGCCTCCAGCTTTATTTTTTTTTGCTCAGCATTGCTTTGGCTATGCATGGTCTTTTGTTATTCCATATAAATGTCTGGATAGGTCTTTCCATTTCTGAGAAAAATGTCGTTGGAATTTTGATGGGGATTGCATTGAATTTGTATATCACTTTGGGTAGTATGGACATTTTCACTATGTTGATTCTTCCAATCCAAGAGCATGGGATATCTTTCCATCTTCTTATATCCTCTCTAATTTCTCTCAGCAGTGGTTTGTAGTTCTCATTATAGAGATTTTTAACATTCTTGGTTAACTCAATTCCTAAGTATTTTATTTTTTTGGTGGCTGTTGTAAATGGGCAGGCTTTCTTGATTTCTCTTTCTGCATTGGAGAATAGAAATGCTACTGATTTTTGTGTGTTGATTTTGTATCCTGCTACTGTGCTGAAATCATTTATCACCTCCAAGAGTTTTTTTGTAGAGGCTTTAGGCTGTTGGATATATAGGATCATGTCATCTGCAAACAGGGACAGTTCGACTTTATCTTTTCCAATCTGGATGCCCTTTATTTCCTTCTCTTCTCTGATTGCTCTGGCTAGCACTTCCAGCACTATGTTGAATAGGAGTGGTGAAAGTGGGCATCCTTGTCTAGTTCCTGTCCTTAAAGGAAAAGCTTTCAGCTTTTCCCCATTCAGGATGATATTGGCAGTGGGTTTATCATATATGGCTTTAATTATGTTGAGATACTTTCCATCTATACCTAACTTATAGAGGGTCTTTGTCATGAATGAGTGTTGAATTTTATCAAGTGCTTTTTCAGCATCTATAGAGATGATCATATGGTCCTTGTGTTTGATTTTATTAATATGGTGTATCACATTTATTGATTTGCGTATGTTGAACCAACCTTGCATCCCTGGGATGAATCCCACTTGATCGTGTTGAATAATTTTACGTATGTGTTGCTGTATTCTGTTTGCTAGTATTTTAGTGAGGATTTTTGCATCTATATTCATCAAGGATATCGGCCTGTAGTTTTCTTTTTTGGTTATATCTTTACCTGGTTTTGGTATCAGGATGATGTTTGCTTCATAGAATGAGTTTGGGAGATTTGCATCTGTTTCAATCTTTTGGAATAGTTTGTAAAGAATCGGTGCCTGACCACTATTTTAATCCATTCACTACTGCACGGTCCTACAATCCAATCACCTCTTCAAGGCTCCACCTTTCAATTACCATAATAGGATTTCCCACCCTCTTAGCAAACACAGCAGGGGCTTAGTTTCTAATACATAAAAACTTGGGGGACATAATTCAAGCTTCAGGGAGTTTTGGGGGGACATAATTCAATCCACTACAGTATTGTAAGTGCTTCTGGGCTCCCCATCTGCTGAGGTGTATGAGCTGTCTGCCCCTTTGCTAAGTGACCCCAGGCTGCTGAGTTTTCTGGGTTCCTTTGTCTGCTTTTAAAGTTCCTTTGCAGGGCCAGCCTGTGGCTAAGTTGGGAGAGTGTAGTGCTGTTAACACCAAGGCCACGGGTTCAGATCCCACATAAGGTTGGCCGGTTTGCTCACAGGGTGAGTGTGGTGCTGACAACACCAAGTCAAGGGTTAAGATCCCCTTACCGGTCATCTTTTAATAAAAAATAAAGTTCTTTTGCATCCTCCCTCACTGACATGTGGCAGGATAAAGAACATGGACTCTGGAGGAGCCCATGAGGGTTGCATTCCTGACACCCCATGGGAGCTCTGTGACCTTGGGCATGTTACTTGGCCTCTATGGATCTTCATTACCCTATCTGTAAATGGGGATGATACTGCTTTGCAGCACACTGGTAATGCACAGTTATTATTATTTTATCATGTGGTCTTGTGATTGTCCCCAGAGACATGAATGAGGATGCTTTCTGCTTCAGGGAACCAACAGCAAAACTCAAACTGGCTTAAACAATAAGAACATGTATTGGCTGACATAACTAAGAGTCCAAGGACGAAGTGGGCTTCAGGGCTGACTTAATCTCTGCTTCCTTGGGAGTTTTCTGGGCCCATGCATTTATTGGCTTCATCCTCAGGCTGATGACAAAGACGGCTGCTGCTATTACTGATGTTATGTCTCAGCCCAGAAACACATCCAGTGGAAAGAAGAGGAGTCACTTCTAGAAGCTTTCCAGAACCCCAGCAAACCTCCCCATGTTAGCCCAAATTGAGTCTACATGCCCATTTCTGAACCAATTGTTGACAATCATTGACAAGGGGTGATTATTCTCAGATAATGAGACATCCTCAGAGCCAGGCTGGGGACAGCTTCCTCTGTGGCTGTGTTCCATGGACTCCATGGCAATTTAGCCAATAAATGTTGATCACCACCCTCCTCTGAGCAACTGGGCAGGGCCGGTGTCATGTCCATGGTTCCTGTGGACAGCGAGCATGTTCTGACTGGCTGGTATGGCCAAGGTTGTGTTCTACACCCTGGACATTAAGCCACCAGCTGCAGACCCATGGACCTCTTGCTGGAGGAGTTCTGGTCCCATGTGCCCCAGGTGCAGCTGGTCCAGAGAGGAGGAGGCTGGTGTGCATGGTTGCAGGTGGCTCCCCAGGTCCATATTCATGAAGTTCAGACTGTCAGCTTGCAGCTGACCTGTCCTCTTACAGGCACCTGCGACGGCTTTAGGCTTTAATGATAGGTGAATGTTTCTCAAGTTAGCGCTTTAGCCTTATTCTGAAATATTTGACAAGGAAAAGTTGCCATTGGATTCAAAAGCCATTTGCAAATTCACGGGCATTTCAATATTCCATTTGTCAGTGAATAAAGGGAAGAGTTGTTTGAGTCTTTAAATATAATTTCAACTGTTGGAAAATTTTGAATGGTTAAAAATGGTTTAAATTTTGTATCACCTGCTGATGTGAACAAAGTTTCTCACTATTTATTAGTGACCATCAAGAATTTGAAAGGACTACCATTACGAAGACTTTTTCTCCCTGCTAAAAAGTTATCATTAGGAATTGTGTGTAGCCATTTCAAACATGAAACCGGATATAAAAAGTTTTCACAGAAGCAAGCTCATGTCTCACATTTAAGAATTTGAAAATGTTTTCTTTGGAGTTTTATACAAGATTGAACGTTAATGTCTTCTCTAATACTTTATATTCTAGTTTCTAATTCTAATACATCTTATGAAGAATGTACTGTGAAATTTTCAAGTCTCCCAAGTGCCCCCCAATCTCCTCCAGACTACCCAGATGCTGTACACATATTTTGGTTTTCTCTGTGTGCCCTGCTCTGAAAAAAGTTGAGAAGCCTTATCCTGAGGTGCACACACTGCTGGGGGGAGGCAGAGAATGAGAAGGAGAAAGTGGGAAAGTGAGAATGGGGCTGTGAGCAGGAGCCTGCTGTACCTGTGTCCTCGTCCTCGCTGACTGCTTCTATCTGCTCTGACACCCCCAAGGTCAGTACAACTTTATGCAAATCAAGAGAGCAGGGGCTTTCTGACATAATGGCAGCAGCTTCTGGGCATTGGCTGTTTGCCAACTGCTTTGGCCTGCTCCAGGAATGTTTTATCTCCCTCTGGTTCCTCAGCTGAATTGTAGATGCTGGAAAAGTAGCCCTCCCTGGACAGGGGCAGTCTCTGCAAATGTTGGTGTGGTCTTCCTAGCTATGGCAAGGACCCTGGGGTCAGAGGAAGCTGGTTTGAGTTCTGTCTCTGTCCTTCCTTGCTCTGTGACCTTGGGCAAGTCACCTGACCTTTTTCTAGCCTCAGTTTTCTGTTCTGTAAAATGGGTGAGCGCTCATGCCAACCTTACAAGATGGTGTGAAGATTCATCGAGCTAGTGCCGGTGAGCACGATGCCTGGCACAGAGGGAATCTCTGTCAGTGGTCACCAGCACCACGGTGACATTTCAGACAATGACAGAGTGAATTGGGATGGACATGAGAGGTCTGCCTGAGTCAGAAGAATGAGTGGGGGCTCTGGAGACAGATGGTCTAATTTCCACTTTCACATCTGTCACTTAATTATGTCTTTCTCCTCCCCGAACCTGTTTTCCCCTCTGTAAAAATGAAAGGGCATGACTAGATTTTCCCTCCAAGATAGCTCCCTGATGGTCTGGAAAGTGGTTCTCAAACTTGATCATGCATTTGAATCCCTTGGAGAACTTGTTAAAACACAGATTGCCAGGTCCCATCCCCAGAGTTTTTGGCTCACTAAGTCTGGGGTGGAGTCAGAGAATTTGTATTTCTAACAAGTTCTCTGGTGATACTGATGCTGTTGGTCTGGGGACCACACTTTGAGAACCACTGGTTGGGGCAGCTGTAGAAGCAGGACTCTTAGCTGAGCCCAATGTCCGTCCAACCTCAGAGGCCCAGGACCAATGGGAGGGGCAGTTCAGAGAATCCAAGATGACCAAGCGTTGATGGAGCCAGGGAGAATTTCTCTCTGAGCTCCTCCACTGAAGACTTGAAAGCTCTCAAATCACCTGAAAGAAAAAGTCAGACCCACTTTGGAGCACGGATTCCTCCTCCCCGGGGCAGTGCTGTAGCGGCTGCAGTTGCGTCAGGGCCCTGGAGGAAGTGTTCCTGGATGGAAACAACCGGTAATCAGGCCCTTGGGCAAATGGAGAGGCTAGAGCCTGAACCAGGAGGACTCGGGGGCATCCCCCACCCCTCCATGGAATTGTGCAGGGTTGGGGCCCAGTGCTGGAGTTGAGAGCTGCTCCTCCACCTGTGGTTATTTCTAATTAACAAGAGAAGCCCACATTCATTGTGGAAATTTAGAAAAACAGAACCAGGAAAATAAAATCACCAGTGTTAACATTTTCAGATAGTATCTTCTGGTCTGAAATCATTTATTTATTTATTTTTGGCACCTGGCAAATATGGAGATTCGAACCCTTAGCCTTGGTGTTATCAGTATCATGCTCTAACCAAGTGAGCTAACTGACCAGCCCTGAAATAATTTTTAATCTCTTCTTTCTTAAGCGGCGCAGTGGCTCTGCTAGTATTTATTTTATTATACATCTTTAAACTGAACATATGCATTTGTTGTAGGTTGAATTGCGTCCCCCCAAAATTCATATGTCAATGTCCTAACTAACCACTAGTACCTCAGAATGTGAATTTATTTGGAAATAGGGTCGTTGTAGATGTAATTAGTTAAGATGAGGTCATACGGAACTAGGGTAGGTTCCTAATCAAATATATCTGATGCCCTTCCAAAAAGGAGAAATTTGGACACGAGGAGAATGCCGTATATAGATTGGAATTATGCTGCCCAGGAACTAGCAGAAGCTAGGACAGAGGCCTGGAACAGATCCTTCCCTAGCACCTCAAAGGGAGCACGGCTCTGCTGGCACCTTGATCGTGGACCTCCAGCCTCCAGGACTGTGAGACAATAAATTTCCGTTGTTTAAATCACTCAGTTTGTGGCACTTTGTTGTGTCAGCCCTAGCAAACTAGTACATATTACATCCCCTCTTTCGAAGATACAGTTCACAAACTTTTTCAAAAGTACCAAAAAGAATACATAAGGTGATATAACACCCACAGACTCTCCAACCAAAATTTACAGTCTTTTCTCTCTGTGTTTATACCTACATCTCTCCCCAACCCCCATGCCCAAACACATAAACAGGGTTACTTTACACTGCACTAAACTATTTTTCAACCAACATATCAGGAATTATCTTTTTCAACAAAAAGCTTTTTTTCAAAATTGAGATCTTATTAGTTGTACTGAGGATCAGTACACAGATATTTCGATTTGTACAACTCTTTTTTGGCAGCTGGTGGATATGGGGATTACACATGATTCTTTATGTATGGATGGAAACTTTGAAAAGCCATGTATCGTGATTCTTTTTTAAACAGTTATTCTGGTGACTTTGCAGCTTCAAATTCAGAGGCAAATTTTCTTTCTTTTATTTTATTTTAGTTTTTACTTTATTTTTTTAAAGATGACCGGTAAGGGGATCTCAACCTTTGACTTGGTGCTGTCAGCACCACGCTCAGCCAGTGAGCTAACCGGCCATCCCTATATAGGATCCGAACCCATGGCCTTGGTGTTATCAGCACCACACTCTCCCGAGTGAGCCACAGGCCAGCCCCTAGAGGCAAATTTTCTTAAGAGGCTATCAAGTACCAGTATCTTCAAATGTTGTTAAGCTGTTACATAAGTCCCACCAATTTACAATTTAATATCATATACACTACATATTCACATTTTAATCATTCACAGCACTTAAAAATATTAGGAAAACTATACTACCAGGACCAAAGATCTTACAGAGTGCACAGAATTCTGGGAGAGCAATGATCAAGTAGTGGCTTTCTCTAGGAAACAACTCTACTAACAACACAGTAGAAGTAATTTTATTTTATCTTTCTGGTGGCCAGCTACAATAAGGATCCGAACCTGTGAGCTTGGTGTTAGAAGGCTGTGCTGTAACCAGCTGAGCAAACCAGCCAGCCCCAGAAGCAATTTTAGATGTTCAAGACACATGAAATGCATGACTGTGACTCCAAATTGCCATTTAGTATGCTTTGTATTATAGAACATAAAACCGCCCCTCCACCTTTGGAATATCAAGCTGACACTCAAGACAGTCAAAGCTTCCCATAATTCAATATTCCAATATTTTCTTGTACCAAAACAAAACAACAACAACAACAAAAAAAAAACAGCAAATGATTTCACCTCTTAAAAAAAGTATTTACACTTAAAAAATGGGATGAGGTGAGATTCCCTCCTTCTTAAAAATATTTCCAGAGGGCCGGCCCGTGGCTCACTTGGGAGAGCGTGGTGCTGACAACACCAAGCCAAGGGTTAAGATCCCCTTACTGGTCATCTTTAAAAAAAAATTTTTTTTTTCTAGAACTACTAAAAAACTTGCATTTACAAAGTAGTTAATAAAAATATCCCTCTGGATTGTCCAAGAACGGCGGCAGGGACCGATGATAAGACACGGTATATGACATTCATCAGAGCTGGCTTCTTTCTCATTTCATCCGAGGCTGGACTCCTCGTTTTCAGTTTTTCCGTTTTCTGCAGGTAAATCTTTCGTTTCTTGGTTAGTCACATCGGCCTGTTTTCCCTTTGTCCCCCTTTTCCCGTTCGTTTGCACTTTTCTGTCTGAAAGTTTATCCTGTTTTGGCTCCGTTTCCACTTTTGCAGGAGCGGGTTTAGTCGACAGCTTCTCCGATCTCCTCGTGGGCCCTTCCTTCGCCGCCGCTTCGGCTGAGCCAACCTTCCTCTTTCCCGCGCGTCTCGGCGGCCGGGAGGGCGCGCCGGGTGCCTGCGTCCCCGGGTGCCTGCGTCCCCCGGCTGCCTGCGTCCCCCGGCTGCCCGCCGCCGCCCCTTCTCCAACGGGTTTTGTTTTGTTTTGTTTTTAAAGATGACCGGTAAGGGGATCTTAACCCTTGACTTGGTGTTGTCAGCACCAGGCTCACCCAGTGAGCGAACCGGCCATCCGTATATGGGATCCGAACCCGTGGCCTTGGTGTTATCAGCATCACACTCTCCCAAGTGAGCCACGGGCCGGCCCCTCCAACAGGTTTTTAATCTGTGGATTTTTTTTTTTTTTTTTCTGACTAGAAATATATACCTTTTCAAAACAATATTTAAACATTCCAGAAATTTACATTTCACATGTGAAAATCTCCCCTAATCCTACTTTCCAGATATAGTTCTAACAGTTCAATGTAAATTCCCCAGATTTTTTACGTGCATGTATTAACACACACAGGTTGTGCTCGCTTCGCAGCACATATACTAAAATCGGAACGATACAGAGAAGATCAGCATGGCCCCCGCGCAAGGATGACACGCAAATTCGTGACGCGTTCCATATTTTTCGGAAAATGGGGTACATCTACACAATGGAATACTACTCAGCTATAAAAACGAATGAAATACTGCCATTTGCAACAACATGGATGGACCTTGAGAGAATTATATTAAGTGAAACAAGTCAGGCACAGAAAGAGAAATACCACATGTTCTCACTTATTGGTGGGAGCTAAAAATTAATATATAAATTCACACACACACACACACACACACACTATATAAATTCACACACACACACACATACACACAAAAAAAGAAACGGGGGGGGGGAAGAAGATATAACAACCACAATTACTTGAAGTTGATACCACAAGCAAACAGAGGGGACATTGGTGGGGGGGAGGGGGGGGAGGTTTTGGTGATGGGCAACAATAATCAGCCACAATGTATATCGACAAAATAAAAGTTAAAATAATAATAATAATAATTTAATTAAATTAAAACACACACACACACACACACACAGGTTATTTTCATATGGTAATGGCATACGGTCTACTTACAGTTTAGCACCTTGCCTTTTTTATTTTTAAACTCAGTGATATGTTTCGGAGATCTTTCCATGTCTAATTTAATGATCGTGGAGTATTCCTTTGAATGTATGTAACATAATTTATCAGGCAGCTAGGGTTTTTCATCTTTTCACAAATATTAGTCGTTTTATTTTTTTTTATTTGTTAAAAGATGACCGGTAAGGGGATCTCAACCCTTGACTTGGTGTTGTCAGCACCACGCTCACCCAGTGAGCCAACCGGCCATCCCTATATGGGATCCGAACCCATGGCCTTGGTGTTATCAGCATCACACTCTCCCGAGTGAGCCAGGGGCCTGCCCCATATTAGTCATTTTAATTAGGCCTCAGGATTAGATAGGGATTTAGGATCCATGGGTTCCCTCTGCCCCACTCCAGCTATCCTCTACTTTTTTCCCGTTTTTTAAGTTTTTATTTTATTTTACCCTCTATTCTTAATTGCATCAAACCTCTCCTTCTTGCAGTGATTCCAAGAGAAATAATATGCACAGGATGTGCACTGTGCAAATGCATATTGCCTGTTACTAATCAGCTGTTGCTCCAAACCCTACAAAGTTTCCTGGTTCACAGGTCTGGACCACGTAGAACGATCTTTTCGCCTGGGCAAACCTGAGAGGATGCCTTTCCCCCATTCCCTGAGTCTCCCACCCACCTGGGTTAGTCCGAGGAAAATCACATTGAGGAAAACAAGGACTTAGGGCCGGCCCGTGGCTCACTTGGGAGAGTGTGGTGCTGATAACACCAAGGCCCTGGGTTCGGATCCTGTATAGGGATGGCCGGTTGGCTCAGTGGGTGAGCCTGGTGCTGCCAACACCACGTCAAGGGTTAAGATCCCCTTACCAGTCATCTTTAAAAAAAAAAAAAAAACAAGGACTTAAAGGGAGTTTCTCCTTAAGGTCTAAATCTTTGTACCCCTCCTTGATAATTACCTTAAAATATATCCCTAGATATGAAATTTCTGGGTGGGTTAAAGAGGATGTTCATGTTTAATTAAGGCTTTTGATAAATAATGTCTTGTCAAAGGGTTTCATTAGTTTTTAAATCCACCAGCAATGTCCGAAACTGCTTTTTTCCCAATATCCTTGGTGGTGGGAACAGGACTGCCCTTTAAAAAAAAAATGGCCAATGTCATAGGCCAAAAATGATTGATTAGCATGGATTTCCTTGGCACTTCTTTGATTTCTAGTGATATTGTGTATTGTCTGTATTTCTTTTTTTGTGATTTACCTGTTGATGTATTTGGCTCATTTTCATTTGGGGCTGTTTTTTTCTTTTTTCATTTGTAAGAATTCTTTGTATATATGAAGGATAGTGACACTTTTTTACATACATTGAAAATATTTTTCTTTTCTTTTTTTTGTCTTTTTTTTTTTTTTTGTGACCGGCGTACCTCGCTCAGCACACCGGCCATCCTTATATAGGATCCGAACCCGCGGCGGGAGCACTGCTGGGCTCCCAGCGCCGCACTCTCCCGAGTGCGCCACGGGGTCGGCCCCTCTTTTTTTTTTTTTTTTTTTTTAAAAAGATGACCAGTAAGGGGATCTTAACCCTTGGCTTGGTGTTGTCAGCACCACGCTCTCCCAAGTGAGCCACGGGCCGGCCCTGAAAATATTTTTCATAATTTGACTTTTACCTTTTATTTTGTTTATGATATTTTTTTATATGCAGAAGTTTAAAATTAATGTAATTGAATCTCTCAATCTTTTCCTTTGTGGTTTGTTTTCAACATTATGCACAGAAAGATTTCTGCCCCCACCTATCCAATTATCTAATTATATTTTCTCCTAAGTATTTATGTATGTGTGTTTTATTTTCATAATTTAATATTTAGTCAGCATGGAGTTCATTCTGCTTTTATTTAAAGTAATTAGACAATTTGTTCCCAAGCCCACTTTATTAACCAAGATATTCTTTTCCCATTCATTTCTTTCTCTCTTTCTTTCTTTTTCTTTCTTTCTCTTTCTTTCCTTCCTTCCTTCCTTCCTTTCTGTCTGTCTTTCTTTCCTTCCATATCAGAACATTCACTCTTGTTTTATCAATTAGAAATTGTGTTGGAGCACTAGTCCTTGTGATTTACAATTTGGAGCTTGTATTTTAAGCCAACAATTGTTCTCTCTTCTAGCCAAGGCCTGCCTCTCCTGACTGACTATCTGAGAGGTAGCCCCTAAGTCCCAACATAGTCAGTTTTAATTCTCACCATTCCAAAAACACCCTCCAAATATGGTGACAATCAGGAATGGCAAGTTAGCTCAGTTGGTTAGAGGATGATGTTATAACACCAAGGACAAGGGTTTGGATCCCTGTGCCAGCCAGCTGCCAAAAAACCAAACAAACAAACCAAATATGGTGACGATCTGATCAGAGGATTCTGTGAAGTACGACATACATTTAATTACATTTATAGATTGGCCATTACTAGGATTTTGCCTTTTTACATTTATTATGTATATTGCCATTTTTCTTAACTCTGTTATTTGATGCAATAGTTTCTCAATTGATTTCTCTTGTAATTTCTGGAAAGAAGATCATATCATCTAGAAATAATTATTTTCCCTCCCATTTCCTATATTTAAATGCTTTATTTCTTTGTATTGTCCTATTGTATTGACTAAATATCTCAAGCACTCTAAAATTAGTGGTGCTAACATAGTTTATGAAACGTTTTTATAGAAAAAGATGCTGAGTTTTATCAAATCTATAGAGATGATCATATGTTTGTTTGTTTGTTTGTTTGTTTGTTTAAAAGATGACCAATAAGGGGATCTTAACCCTTGACTTGGTGTTGTCAGCACCACACTCTCCCGAGTGAGCTAACCGGCCATCCCTATATAGGGATCCGAACCTGTGGCCTTGGTGTTATCAGCACCGCACTTTCCCGAGTGAGCCACGGGCTGGCCCCGAGATGATCATATGTTTTGTTCTCCCTCAATTTATTGCCTTCCTAACCAACAAAGAAAAACAAAATCTTTTAATTTGGTTAGAATATATAAAATAATTTTAATATCTTGAAAGGTGTCTGAATCAAAATGGAGTCACTTATGTTAAAAAAAAAAAAGTAAATAAATAAATAAACCCTGACAATAACACCAAGATCAAGGGTTGGATCCCCTTACTGGCCAGCCACCAAACAAACAAACAAATAAACAAAAACCCTAAATTAAGCCAGAGAAGGTCATGAAGGGGCTAGTTCTCAAGCACGTATGCCTGATAACAAGAACTATCACAAAAGATTCTGTAAAAACCACAACCTTGCACAAAGGCCACTGCAACCTTACACAAAATACTTCTGCTAGGATATCCGCCCAGCAACTGCCTGTCCAACCTCAGGCTGGCATAACCCTTATTATTGATCCTTGTAGCCAAGGATAATGATCTCAAAACAGTGATGTAATCTTCCTCGTTTTTTCTTTAAAAATCTTTGTCTTCCTTTACTTCCCTGAATATGTACAATTTACTATGGCACACATTTTCCCATAGCAATGCCCATTCCCAAATAAATATAATTTTCTTTTAGAGAGCCTCTTTCTGTCTGTTAAGTTGACAACATACTATCATATTTAATTTACTTGTCTTCATTTAGGATTTTTACGCAAAGCTCACAGTTGAAATTGGTCTATGATTTTCATTTTTCCATGCTCCCTTATGTCAGGTTTCAGTATTAGCATAACACTAACCTCTTACAGAGAATTGGGAGACTTTCTGTTTCTCTGTGTTAGGGGATAGTTTGTCTAGCATAAGACATATGTTGCTTGAAAGTTTGGCAAAATCTCTGCTTTTGTGTAAACACCAAGTGATTTCAGCATCCTCAGAAACTGCTAGTTGACTAAACTGCCTAACCTTTTTTTTTTTTTTTTCTGTCTTTTTTGTGACCGGTACTCAGCCAGGGAGTTCACCGGCCATTCCTATATAGGATCCGAACCCGCAGCGGGAGCGTCGCCGCGCTCCCAGCGCTGCACTCTCCCGAGTGCGCCACGGGCTCGGCCCCTGCCTAACCTTTTTTTTTTTTTTTTTTTTTTTTTTTTAAAGATGACCGGTAAGGGGATCTTAACCCTTGACTTGGTGTTGTCAGCACCACGCTCAGCCAGTGAGCGAACCGGCCATCCGTATATGGGATCCGAACCCGGGGCCTTGGCGCTATCAGCACCGCACTCTACCGAGTGAGCCACGGGCCGGCCCTCTGCCTAACCTTTTTGAAGGGCCATTTGGAAAGAACTCCTTTCTTAGTTGACTCTTCTATCCGTTGCAAGTAAAAGAAACCAACATGGGCAACTCAGGGTAATAGTTGGGAAGTAGGCTTGGGTCTCCCAGGAGTTGAGAACCAGCAATAGGAAAGGCAATAGAATCCCAGCAGGCCTCAGCTTCTCTCTGCAGTCTGTGGGCCACAACAGAAAGTGGCACCCAAGTTATGTCTCCTGGTCCCCTTGAGTGACCAGTCCTGAGTAAGACTGAGAGCCTGCTAGCAGTTCCAATCTTTGATGAATGCACCTGGGTCTATCCAGCTTGACTCTTTACACTTTTGTATTGCTTGCTTTGCTTTAAAATTTTTTAATTTTTTTTTTTTTAATGAAAAACGTACAGATAAAGTCCTCCTGGCTTGTTGTGAATTCCACTTCCCTCTTGGAGATAAACTATTGTTATTAGTTTGGTGTGAAACTTTCTAGATTTTTCTCTATGCCTTTATACATATATATCTAATATATATATATATTAACATACATGGGATCGTAATATATATATACATCTTGGAGATCTTATATTATTACTTAGAGATGTATCTATTTTTCTGAACTGATGCATAGATGGTATGAATGCACTGTGTTAATTGGTCATTCCCCTACTGGATATTCCCCTAATTGGATATTTAGGTTGCTCCCAAACTTCTAATATCGTTATATCAAATAAAAGAAGGCTTTGGGCTGGCTGGTTAGCTCAGTTGGTTAGAGCATGGTGTTATAACAACCAAGTTCAAGGGTTTGGATCCCTGAACTGGCCAGTGTAAAAAAAAAAAAAGAAAAGTCTTTAAAGTTTGTTTTATCCCTCACTTTTTTTTTTTTTTTTGGCAGCTGGCCAGTACAGGGATCAAACCCTGGACCTTGGTGTTATCCGCACCACGCTCTAAGCAACTGAGCTAACCAGTCAACTCCCTCACTGCATTTTTAAAGTGAAACTCACGAAGCATCTATTTTGTGCTAGGTTCTGCAGGATATGAAGTTGTGATCCTTGCCCCAAGAGAGCACCCAGTATGAAGTAGTGATGGATTTCCACACACAGAGTGCTCACAGAAGTGATACTGGGGCCCATATTCAGAAGGGACCCATAAATTCATCCTGTGAAAGGGCAGCCACAGAGGCCTCATGGAAGTAGTATTTGAACTTGGCCTGGAAGGTTCCCTCTGTTGCAGGGGTTGGAGGTCCTAAACCCTCCTGAAGTGGACGCTCTTCAGAGACAAGGGCAGAGGAAGAATACTTTTTCTGGTTTGGGGTGAGTTCGTGTGTTCAGGAAGGGAATTTCTCAGGTTGCCTTTAGTTTCTGAAATGGCCATATTCCTAGATGCTTCTGTGTAATCATGAGCTCCATTCTGGCCAGAACAGACATTTCCCTCAGTTCTCCATGGGGACTGGGGAGGTAGGGGATGCAGAAATCAGAGGAGTCAGAATTTGGGATGGTCTGCAGGCTGGTAATCATCTGGTGAATACTTCAGTGGTCCTCCAAGTGTGGTCCCTGGGCAGTAGCACCAGCATCACTTGGGAATTTGTGAGAACTGCAAATTCTCTAGTCCCATCTCAGACATATGAAACCAGAAACTTTGGGAATCAGGCCCAGTAATCTATGTTTTAACAGTCAATCCTTGTGATTCTGGTTTAAGAACCACTGACAGGGGATATTTACTCCAGATGACTAGGGGAGCAGGGCCCAGTCTGGGCTCCCCTGACCACCATCTCTGATTGCTCCATGATCATCTCCAAGGGGCTAAAGCCCTTTTAGACTGATGGTTCCCAGGAGGATTGGAAGCTGGGATGCTGTTTGGGTAACTTGTCCCTTCCTGCCAGTGAAGCAAGGGGAGGGGGCAAGGCCTTCGGGGGCTACCCAGGTGTATTAGTCCATTTTGTGTTGCTATAACAGAAACACCTGAGACTGGGTAATTTATAAAGGAAAGAGGTTTATTTGGCTTACGATTCTGGGACAGCTGCATCTGGTTTGGGCCTCAGGCTGCTTCTACTCATGGCGGAAAGTGGCAGGCAGCCAGTGGGTACAAGCAGATCAAATGGCAAGAGGAAGCAAGAGAGAGAGAGAAGGTGCCAGGGTCTTTTTAAGCAAGGAGCTCTCACGGGAACTAATAGAGCGAAAACTCACTCATTAATCCCCTCTCCCCCAGAGAGAGCATTAATCCATTCTGGAGGGATCCACCCCCGTGACTCAATCAGTTTCCAACACTGCCACATTGGAGATCAAATTTCCACTTGGAGGGGACGACACATCCAAACTCCATCACCAGGCCCTTGAATGCCACCTCCCCTCAGGGGTCCCTGTCCCCTTCCAGACACACCCCCACAGGAGAGATCCCAGTCCTGGTCATGTTTGTTGCAAATTCTGGTCTATTCATTGGTCCAAAGGATGTCACTGGAAGTTTCTAGGTGGTGGATTTGGAAGAGGGGCAGCTCTAGTCTCATAAGACGGTGCTACAATTCTAGTTTTGTTCTCCAAATAGGAGGGCTGTGACAGGATTGTCACGTCAGTTAACTGAGGGCAAACACCCTCCTATATCAAGAATCAAATTTCTTCCCAATAGCACAACATTTGGATCAAGGGAGGAACATTTATTTCTCCTGTTAGCATGACTTTGATACTTCTCCTTGCAAAGTACTTTTTAAATGCTTCCTGAGCCTGTCTTTTATGTTATTTATTTTATTTTATTTTTTAAAGATGACCAGTAAGGAGATCTTAACCCTTGACTTTGGTGTTGTCAGCACCACACTCTCCCAAGTGAGCTAACCGGCCATCCCCACATAGAGATCCGAACCTGTGGCCTTGGTGTTATTAGCACCACACTCTGCCAAGTGAGCCACAGGCCCGGCCCCTGTCTTTTATTTTAAATGACAAAGACCATCATAATAATGAGAAAGGCCTCTGCCTGAGCTATCCAGGATACATGGCACTATTCTCAAAGTTTCTCTCTTGCCCCCCAGTTTTCTCCACCAGCTGGGGGGTGCCCATTCATTCTGCCACTTTGTACTTCAAGTTATACATGAGATGAACTGGGGCGCTCTTAGTGCTGAGAATCCTTTTCTAATGTGTGGAGTTATTTGTCTAACCTATATGCAGGGCTTGTCTGTTACCTGGTCTTCATTAATGGAGTACATCTTCTTAGCCAGTGTGGTTGGAAGAAAAACAGGCTTCACTGGAGTACTGCCCCAGATACTGACACACTCCCTTGCTTGGGAAGTGGGGAGCAGGAACCGTCTGGGGACAAAAGAAAAGTCTGGAGTCCCACAGAGCAGTAGGGACTAGACACTATGGGGAGAGGAAAGTTTTAATCATTCCATCTAGTTACATTAGAATGGTAGACTGTGCGGGCCGAGCCCGTGGCGCACTTGGTAGAGTGCTGCGCTGGGAGCGCGGCGACCCTCCCGCCGCGGGTTCGGATCCTATATAGGACTGACCGGTGCACTCACTGGCTGAGTGCCGGTCACGAAAAAACGACAAAAAAAAAAAAAAAAAAAGAATGGTAGACTGTGGGATCCTTGGAGACTAGATGGGATGTGTTGGTCTTAGTGTCCCTTGCACTGGGCTTGGTACACAGTAGGGACTTAATAAGTATTTGTTCAATGAATTTGGAAATGATCCACAATTCTGTCTTGGGAGTAGCAAGGGACATTTAACAGAGATGTTTGTCCTAGGCCTTGAAGCAGGGTGTTTATCATTGGCAGCAAGAAACACATCTCCACCTCAAAAGCAGGGACTCAAGTTTGGGGGAAGTTAAAGAGGTGAGAAGGTGGAGAGCAGGTTGAGGGAATTCCACCTGATGGCTTTTTCTCTATGAAAAAGGAGAATTGGAGTATGGGTTGGGAAAGAGGCAAAGGTTTGGGAAAGCCACCATTGGGAGGGGTGTAAGAACAAACAACAATCCCTGGACAGTGTCCAGGGCTCAGGTGAGGGTGGAGACAATGATTTGTGGATTTGATCTTTGCAGAGCCTCAGATGTTTGGGTCACAATAGGGGTTGGGGAATCCATCAATTATTCAATAGGGAGTAAATGAACAGATCAAGGGAGTAGAGGGCTCCCTGACAATTGAAGAACAAATATATGGTGTGCTTTAGACTGTGAGGGTGAAGGCAGAAAAGCAGATTCTGTTTGGTAGAGAGGGAGCTGGACCTTTAGATTTCAGGTGAAACGGTTATGTGCCTCTGGGGATGCATGGATGAGGTGCAGGGGATGGTCATTGGAGATAAGGAAGTCAAAGAACTGAGGCCTGGTTGACCCTGAGGTTGTCAATGTCTCCCAGAATCCAGGGCGGCATCCCGAGCCACGCGACAGCCCTCTATGATTGGTTGACAGTGAAGCATAGTTGAAAAGATGGCGGCCCAGCAAGAATCTCATGGGAATAGGTCTGTACAGAGCGGCTTACGGTGTGCAAGAGGGCGGTGAGGAGCATGAGAATGCAGCTCTTCCTCCTGTTTGGGCGGAGACGAGAGATGTAGGAAGGGGAGAGAGCCTGGGTAGTGTGTAGGAGTTGGCTCCATCTCTGCACTAACAGTGGACTAAGGATAGGGCTGGATTTCCAGCAGCAGTGCGCAGCTCTGGCCCCTAACATGCTCTCTGACTTCTCTTGGAGCCTAGTATCCTACGTATCAAAGCGAATGCCTTAGAGCTTTCACGCTTCTTTGAGTTGTGGGCGTTGAGGAGGCCCGAAAGAAGGGTAAAAATGGCGGAGGGGGGAAGCCAGTCCTTGAACGGCGGAGCAAGACCCCCCGCGAGGCCGGCTGGAGGCGTCGCGCGTCTCCTTGCCGACGGGACGCGTGGCCCGGAAGTGGGCGGGGCTTCTGGCGGGGCGTCTCTGTGACGCCAGGGGCTGGGCCTAAATGGCGAAACCCGAGAGGCTCAGGGGGGGGTTTGAACTGGCCAATGGGCGAGCTGCCGACCGGGTGTCGGAAAAGGAGGCGGAAGCGGGGAGGAGCCGCCGCCGCCGCCGGGCTGCATCCGCCGCGGCGTCTCCATGGCACAACACTGGCCTCCGACTTCAACGACTTCATAAGGAGGCGTTTCTGGGCGCAGCCGTGTCGCTCTTGGTGAGAGGCCGCCGGCAGGCGGGACCCACGACGCTCCGGGGCCCCCCGCAGCCGCCGCCGGGCCCGGTTCCCACGGGCGAGGTCGCCCCGCTCCCACCCCCCTGCGTGCTCAGCCCCGGGGTCGTGGGTCCGGCGCCCCCCGCACCCCTAACGCCGGGTCGCCCCCGCCTCCAGCCCTCTGGTGCGCCCGTCCCCCTCCTGTCAGAATCTGGACCCGCCCCGCCCACCGGCGCGGGGCCTCGCTTCCTCCCGCTAACGGGCGGCCGGTCGCCTCCCTGCTCTCCTGGCCACCAGCAGGGCTCTGCTCCCTCCTCTGCTGCCCTCGGGCAGGGCTTCGCCCTTCTCTCTATGGGCGGAAACTTGCCCCCTCCTGCCCGCTGGTGGGTGGTCGTCCCTTCTGTCCGCCGACCGAGCCTGCACCCCTTTCCTCTTGCCCGCCGGGGGGCATCGGCCCGTCGCCTGTTCCTCCCTGCGGGCCGCCTCGCAAGTCGCCCGGTCTTCGTAGGCAGCGCTGTCCTCGGGGCATCGCCTCCGGGCCTCCTAGGGGTCCCGCCCCGGGGTCCCGCCCCGGGGTCCCGCCCGCTCCTAGCACTGCCGGCGTCTAACCCTCTCTAACTCGGATGTTAAGCCGCAGCCGGCCCCTGCTGCGCCCGGGAGGGCTTTCCCTCCGCGGTTGGGTTACCCACTCGCGGCCGAGAGACCCTTGTCCGCTGTAGCCTCCTCTCCGCCCTCCTGCAAATACCATTGGTCCTCTCCGGGTATCTGTTCTGCCGGGAACGCCCCTTCTCCTAGGAGACAGTTGCCCCGGCCGCGTCTCGAATACCCCTCCAGCTCCCTGCGCGGGTTCCGGCCCACTGGGGCCCACTTGGGGCCTAGCGATTCTCACCTGCCCTCTATTCACGCCAACCAGCACCTCAGGTTCCCCCCCCCTCCGGTGTCTCCCACCTTCACTCCGGGCGGGGCCTGGGCATCGTGGTCCTTTCCCTTGCAGTTCCGCCCCACTCCGTCCCTCTCCGAGGAGGGGAGCTCCTGCTGCGCCGCCTACCGGCCGCACCCCCCCCCCCTCCCGCCCCAGGTCGCTCAGCCTCTCCTGTCTCCCCCCACTTTGGCAGGACAGTTGCTGTGCGACTTGGACAGTAGAGGAACGCCTCCCAAGTTTTCATCCAGCTGCCGCCCCCAAAGCTTCCACCCTCCCTCCCCTCAGGACGTTTGATGCTGGGCCCCTGAGATTCTCATTGACAAGTCCCTCTGGGTTCCCCTGAGCAGAGCCTGCTGACCCAGTTGCCCACCTTTGCGGCTTTGATGCCTAGCCATGTCTGCCTCTTCCTCAGGCGGCTCCCCCAGGTACTGCCAGTGTGGGGGTGCCTCTGCCATAGGGCAGGGAAAGGTGGTCAAGGCCCATAGCCAGGCTCGCGGGAGGCCTCCGTTTTCAGCTTCCCCGTTCTCTGTACTGAAAGTCTTCACCAAAACTTAAAAAAAAAAATGATTTTTAAAGGGAAGGAGGAAAGAAATGCACACAAACACAGAGTCCCTGCTTTGCCTCCTTCTCTTCTTCCCTTCCCAGGTGCCACAGCTTCCTGATAGCAAACAGGGTCACCTTGTTATCTTAATGGAGTACTAGGTTCAGAGCCTTTTTTTTGAAAGGAGTCCAGGGGTAAATAAATAACCCTGCTGTAGGAGGGGTATGCAGCAGTTAGCAAGGTGTTGATGGAATCCAGGTGGTTTGACTGGAAGCCCACTGAGGAAGAGATTTCCCAAACTATTGGTTTTAAGTGAACAGAAATGTTATAAGTGAGGGGGCGGGGGGAACCTGTCTTCTCAGTTTTGGTATTCTTCGGCTAAATGATTAGTAGAGCTCGACAAATACATATTTTTTTCTTTTTTTGTCAAGCTGCGATATATGGATAGCAAAATTCATACTAAAGTGCTCACGTACTCTTATCTGGCATTTCTGTGTTGCATTATTTTCCCCAAGTATTTGCTGGGAGGGCAAGGTGATATTTGTGGGTTGTCAGGAGGCAGTGGGATGGATTCAGTGATCATTCCGAGTCCCTTCCCATTCTGGAATTCTTGAATGTGCTGCTGCCAGATTTTGGAGCATATTAAACTTTTGCTGTCTTTGCAAATCTGGTGATGAGGCTGTATATGTATAAGCAGGGTGAATTACACATTGCATAAAGAAAAAATCCACTTCTTTGGATCTTAAAGAGTAGTAAGTGGAATATTTTGGGAAATAGCTACTTTTTCATCCTCTTAGGTAAATATTTGAGCCTTAATTTTAAGAATTTGAGTCACAATGACTTTTTGTTTATGAGCCTGATGTTCTTCTCATGTAAGTTATTCACTGAGCAATTTCTCCAGGGCTGTCTGCGCTCCAGGCACTGTCCTGGGCATTTTCACCCTTAGCCAGACTAGAACCTTGGCTGCTCCTCATGCACTGCCTGCTTTTTGTCATCTGACAGGATGACAGCTAGGCTTTTCAGAAAAAGGTCACAATATGTGTGATGCGATAACAGATTAAAAGGCTAGCGGAGCAACTTCCCATCACCCTGTTTCCATCCTACTGCTGGGCACACCATGTGTGTTTGGTGCTCGTCTAAAGGGAACTAAGGAATTCAAGACTGGTTCTCCTAGCCATGAACTTAGCCACCGTAAGCAGTGTGTAATTTCGGGAGATCTAAGAAATAGGAGAACTCTAGTTTTCTGCTTATAATCCAGTTCTTGTGCCCGGGTGCAGGTTTCCATCGTGTGGGAAGAACGGAGTAACAAGTCTCACGCAGAAAAAGGTCTTGAGAACACCCTGTGGTGCACCCAGTGTAACTGTGACGGTAGGTGACATACACGTGGAGCAGTCCTCTCTGGTCTGTGACCCTGCCAAAAATGCTTTTGCATCCCTTTCCTAGGAACTGCCTTACCCTTCTGGGCTCCCTTGTGGCCCAGATGTTCTGCTAGCTGCTGTTAGGCATATTCTACTGAGATATTGTTATTATTTTTGCCTGTGATAAGGCTGCCAGGTATGAGGAGCTTGTGTTAAACTTATTCTTCAAGGCAAATCCCAAAATCTTTAGAACAGATTTTCAAAAACAAAAACAAAGAAGGAAAAGAAAAAAATGAAAAGAAAAAAAATTTTTTGATGGGGAGAAGGGTTAGGAGCTGGTGGTGGGTGAGGGGTACGTAGCTGGGTTTCTGCCCTGCTCATGCCTTCTTTAGAATCTATACAATCTTCTTATCCTTGGCATTTCCTCCAGCTTTTTGTTTTCAGAGTCTTTTAGCTGCCTGCTGTCTGATTTATTCTGCACCCTAACCATTTTGTGTTTCCCTTGCTAATCTGCATGCCCAGTTGTGATTATTGTGTAGAAGGATCCACCTGCTTTTTAGTGGTGCTACACCAAATTCAAGGAGGGGGTATACAATCCAGCAGTCTTGGAAGGAGATACAGCTCTAAGGCCTGGGTTTGGGCTCTCTTGCAGAACTGATGGGTCTTGCAGACTCCTCTCTTGAGTGGACCTGGGTCTCTACGGTGGTCTTCAGCTGGGATCTCTTCAGGAGCCTGCTGAATAATACTCCTTCCGTAGTGTCTGCCTGCATGCCGGTAGTTGGTAGCTGTCCTGCTCGCTTGATGGCTAGGCTTTCAGTGGCCCCCAGAGACTGTGCGCTCTGTTTTTATGCTCAGTTTACTTATCCACAGATCAACCTTTTTTGTGTTGTCCTTCCCTGCCTGCCAGAAGCGAATCATGAAGGACCGCTCTTCAACTCCCCCCTTACATGTTCACGTGGATGAGAACACCCCTGTCCACGTCCACATAAAAAAACTCCCGAAACCATCAGCGACCAACAGCCAGGTAGGAGCATGCCAGTGGAGCGAGGTAACAGCTGTGGATCAGGGTGATACTTCCCGGCCCAGCCTCCTCGTGCTTCTGACTCCAAAGGTTTGGGAGACAAACACAATCTTCCAGAAGTCCCTTGCCTGGTTAGAAGGTAGGCAGGTCTGTCAGCCAGATGCAGCATAACCTTAGTCAGAAGAGGCGCCCCTGTGGAGTTGGAGGTGGAAGTGACCGTGGGTTTGTCCCTTTCCACAGAAATCTCATAAGCGTGGAATGAAAGGGGACACTGTGAATGTGCGGCGGAGTGTCCGGGTGAAAACCAAGGTACCTTGGATGCCCCCTGGAAAATCATCTGCCCGGCATGTGGGATGCAAGTGGGAGGTAGGCTTATTCTTGTTCAGGCTCTTCTTCTCGGACTGGTCAGATTCTAGCAGGACTCAAACTCGGTATGATTCACGGTCGACTGTAGCTATTGGAGACATCCTACTAGGCCCTATTTATTGAGAGCCTGGCTGAACCCAAGTATGTGACTTTTCTTTTTTTTTTTTTTTTTTAAAGATGACCAGGTACAATGTATATCGACAAAATAAAATTTAAAAAAATAAATAAATAAAAAAAATAAAGTCACCCTTCCTGTAAAAAATAAAATAAAATAAAAAAAAATAAAGATGACCGGGAAGGGGATCTTAACCCTTGACTTGGTGTTGTCAGCACGACGCTCTCCCAAGTGAGCTAACTGGCCATCCCTATATAGGGATCCGAACCCATGGCCTTGGTGTTATCAACACCACACTCTCCCAAGTGAGCCACGGGCTGGCCCTTCAACAATATATATTTTTAAAACAATATCATTGTTATTGAGTGAAAAAAAGTTTAAAAGATTAGAAATATCTCATGTCAGTATACATATGGGGTATCGAATCTTTTTAACCATTTTTGTTAGGACTGTGAAACTGATTGAACTGTTCTAGAGGCAGTTTGGTCACATCTACCTAAACATTGATTCTGAACTTTACATCTAGAAATTTATCCTAAAAAGGTCACAGAAGAATAAAGGGATCTGTTTATAAATCAGTTGCTATAGCATTGCTTGTAACAGAGAAAAATTAGAAGCAATCTAAATGTTTATCAGTAGGGTATTGGTTAAATTACAGTACATCCAAGCAATGGAATACCATGCAGTCATACAAAGATTGGGGTAGATATTACACGAAAATGAAGCATGGAGATGTACAACATGTAGAGGTTGGCCCTGTTTGTGCAGAAAAGAGGTATCTGTGTCTGTATGGATGCATATACTTACATATGCATAACATTTTCTGGGAGGATATACAAGAAGTGTTAAGCAGTGATTATCTCAAGGTGTGTCAGGCTTTAATGTTTTATTTTTTAATCCCTTGTTTGAATTTCTTTATAACAAACATAATATATTTTATAATTAGAAATGCTTTTCAACAAAGTAAAAAGACTTGGTAATTTTCAAAATATCAAAGGAATTCTGCTATGAAAATTGACTTCCTGTTGACATGGGTTGCTAGGAGCAACAATCCCCTCCTCTGGAAAGCTCAATGCCTGCTGCCAGTCCTGTGGCCACAGAATCCTAGAGAGGTGACTGGTCCAGGCTCTCTCAGTCACTCATATGGTAGCCATCTTTCCTAGTTTCTCCTTTGGGCCTGCCCCTTTCCACTTCCCAGTGGCTTGCTGTGTTTCTGGGAGCTGTAGCCTGACCCTTTCTGTTATGGACAAAAGGAAAAAGGCCCCATGAGGTAGAAGTGTGGGCTGGAGCTGGAAATGGAGACCAGAAGCTTCTGTGTACATGTAGGATTCTTGTTTGATTTCTTAAAACCCCTCTGGTATATAAGATTGTCTCTTGGAGAAAGGTTAGGTGTTTTCTTTTCTCTATTATTAAAAGCGATCTATTTTTTATTATGGAAATTTGGAAATACAGGAAAATAGACACTTGTAATTCTACTGCTCAAATCTGGCCACTGTTAAGTTTTAAAAAATAAGAATATTTTGTTGAAAAGTGCAGGGAAGTATACACATCAGAAGTGTATTGCTCAATGAACTTTTACAAGCTGAATGTATCTGTGTAACCATCACCCAGCTTCCTGCAAGCTGCCCTCTGCCCACTGTATCCCCATCATACCCACAGGTAGCCACTCCTGGTACATTTACTACCACACTTTCTCCTATGCGTGGTTTTTCTGTTGTTTTAAAAATATGGTTGTAATCGTACTATGTATACATTTTTCTATTTTCTTCCTTTTAAATATTAAAAATATTTAATATTTATTACTTATAAAAGCAATATGTAGTCATTGTTAAAAATTTAGAAAATCTGAATTAGCACAAAGAAGAAAGTAAAAAAATACTTCTAATCCCACCACCTTGAGAAGACCCATGTAAATTCTAGGTGGGAAACCTTCCTGATCTTTCTTATGAATAGACCCCTTCTGGTTTTAGTAAGAATGGGATACCTTACTTATCATGGCATAACACTTTTTTTTGTTTAACATATTTTGACTATATTTACATTGCACATTATTATTACTATTATTTTAATAACCATCTTTACAGTGATTTTTTTTTCCCCCCCCGCTGGCTGGTAAAGGGATCAAACCCAGGACCTTGGTGTTGTCAGCACCATGCTCTAACCAAGCCAGGGTTGCACATTATTTTTTTAAGGCAGTATTCCATTGTATTTACATTTGTACCATTATGCATTCAACCAATACTATCTTCTCATATATTTAGCTATATCCTTGCCTTGAATTTAAATATTGATTCACACTCTTAGATATTAATAAATCCCCAGAAATAGAATTGCTGGGACAAAGAGTTTATGTCTTTTCTTTATTGAACCCTATGAATCCTGCTTGATAGACACAATAGTTACATCCTTATTGAACAATTCTTTTTATTCCTGATGGCCATTATCTTCCCCTGGAAATCGGCACAGAAGTTTAGCCACCTCAGCTTAAGAGGAGCAAAGAACCGTATAAGTAATGAGAAATAACAATTACTTAATACATCAGAATAAACTTACAGAATGAGAGTCAAATTCAATATATCAAAAACCCATCAAAAACTTGCCCCTGGATTATATCTTTCTTTCTGGTCATAAAAGTGTTATGCAGTTTTGCATACATTTTTCTGGGGTGTATGTGCATTTTTTTAAAAAATATTTTTTATGCTGATGTGTTTTTTTGTTTGTTTGTTTTTTTTTTTTTTTTTGTCTTTTTCATGACTGGCACTCAGCCAGTGAGTGCACCGGCCAGTCCTATATAGGATCCGAACCCGCGGCGGAGCGTCGCCGCGCTCCCAGCGCTGCACTCTCCTGAGTGCGCCACGGGCTCGGCCCTATGCTGATGTGTTTTAAAAAGACATCATACCATGTGCATTTCAAATAATGTTTCTAATATTTTTCTACATAGCCAAAAAACAATGATTAGTCCTAAAAACTTCATTTCTTTTTTTTTTTTTAAAGATGACCAGTAACGGGATCTTAACCCTTGACTTGGTGTTATCAGCACCACACTCTCCCAAGTGAGCCACAAGCCGGCCCTAAAATCTTCATTTCTTAATATCATACAATATCTGGTTGATTTTCAAATTTCCCTACTTGTTCCTTAAATACCTTTTCAGCAGATTCATCTACTCTTGTACCTAACCACTATCATGTATCATATTCATTTAAAGGACTTTTGACATATTTTACTTCTGCTCTAAGTATGTGAAAATATCTATTGCCCCCAACTTTTGCCAACTTTGGGTATTATTATTTTTGCCAATTTGTTATATTCTGTATTTTTTTTTTTTTTTTAAGATGACCGGTAAGGGGATCTTAACCCTTGACTTGGTGTTGTCTGCACCACACTCTCCCAAGTTGGCTAATCAGCCATCCCTATATGGGATCTGAACCCGGGGCCGTGGTGTTATCAGCACCGCACTCTCCCGAGTGAGCCACGGGCTGGCCTTGTATTCTGTATTTTAAACTTAACATTATAACCCACGCTTTTTATTTCCATGTTAAAAATTCTTCAAAAACATAATTTAAACATGGTACATAATGTTCCATCAAGAGGGTTTGGAGTGTTGTTCTTCCCGGGGTCCCTGTCGTTGGCTATTTAGCTATTTTGGCTTTTCCTGCCAATTCAATAAATAAGCCTCCGGTGGACAACCAGCTGTGGTGAAACTCATGGTTGGAGTTTTGCCTTACAAGTTCATGTGTTTCTCCCTCCTCTACCTCAGAATCCACCTCATTGCCTAGAGATTACACCACCATCTTCAGAAAAGCTGGTCTCGGTGATGCGGTTAAGTGACCTCTCTACAGAAGATGATGACTCAGGTCACTGTAAAATGAACCGTTATGATAAGAAGATCGACAGTCTAATGAATGCGGTTGGTTGTCTCAAGTCTGAGGTGAGAGAGGTATAGGGCTGGGACAACTAATATCCTGAGGACATGTGGGACTGCCCGTGTGGGTTCCTGGTGGACACTTCTCTTAGGCTGCCTCTCTGCAGGCCTCCTGCCTTCCCCAGCACAGTTGCCCAGGACTTGGGATGTCCCCCTGGGTTGGTAGCTGGGGCAGCCTGGAATACCACCGCACTGATACGGGCCCACTCTATCGAGCACTGAGCTTGTCTGGTCTTCTATAGGATGGCCTGATTTGACTTTTTACAGCAGTGAATGAAATTGTTGGCATTATTTTCCCCATTGTAGACATGAATGACTGGGAAACTAGGGCCTATGCTTTCCGTTTTATACAAAAGTTTAACAAAAATGAAGCCCCCAGCAGGCAAATGAAGTTTATCTTCAGTTGCTTAGCTGTCTTGGGGTTGGATATAGCAATAGAATTAGAAATGAACTTGGGGCCGAGCCCGTGGCGCAGTTGGTAGAGTGCTGCGCTGGCAGCGCGGCGACGCTCCCGCCGCGGGTTCGGATCCTATATAGGACTGACCGGTGCACTCATTGGCTGAGTGCCGGTCACGAAAAAACGACAAAAAAAAAAAAAAAAAAAAAAAGAAATGAACTTGTAAATCACAGATCTCCAACTAGGAAGTTGGCAGAGCAAGCATTGAAATCCAGGTCTTGATTGCTAATGCAACCTGTGTCTTTGTTTTATTAATTTATTAAATGTAATTCTGTGTATTTATTTATTCCTTTTTTTTTTTTTTTTTTTTTTATAGCTGGCCAGAATGGGAATCTGAACCTTGTTGTTATAATACTGTGTTCTAACCGAGTTGACTGGCCAGGCTTAATCTGTATCTTTAATCGTCCATCCTGTACTTGTGGTCCAGGGATTCTGCTAGAGAACCTGTGGCTGGCCCCACTGGCAACAAGCCCTCCTTCCCCTATAGCCCACAGTGTAGGGGCCTTTTTGTGACATCTCTCTTCCTACTGTGTGCCAGCTGAACCAGTTTGCAACCTGCCCCCATCCCCAATCAGCAAGTCACTCAGGCTCTCTATACTCAGTTTCCACATCTATAAAATATGGAGAGGAATAGTATCTCACTGGAGAGTCAGTCTTTGTGACAATTAACTGAGGTTGTGCCCATAAGGACCTGGCACACGGCCTGTGTAGCTCTCAATCAGAGGGGCCCTTATTTTGATCCAAAGCATTGGGCCCAGCAACGTGACTTAGAAGAAAAAGCTCCCCTAAGTGGCTCCTGCCTGTGTGCCCTTGGCAGGTCAAGATGCAGAAAGGTGAGCGCCAGATGGCCAAACGGTTTCTGGAGGAGCGGAAGGAAGAGCTGGAGGAGGTGGCCCACGAACTGGCCGAGACTGAGCACGAGAACACAGTGCTCAGGCACAACATCGAGCGCATCAAGGAGGAGAAGGACTTTACCATGTAAGCTGGCACCTACCCTGCCCCTGCGTTTATTCCTTCCTGCCAGGCTGCCCCAAGCCCTGGGAATAAATGGAAAGCAATGGAGAAGGCAGATACATGGTCTTTCCCTATGCATTGGAGCCTATTCAACTCAGACTCACAGTTAATTACCTGATTGTGCTTGTAATTCATACTCAGGGAAAAGGAATACCCCATGCGGTAGGGAGGGGTTGGGGTAGCTAGGGAACTCTTACCAGAAAGTGACATTTAAAGGAATCCTGCAGGATGGCTAAGAGTTAGGCAGACAGGTGTCAGGGGAGAAAGTATGCTCAATAGTGGGAACGTCTCATGGGAAGGCCCCAAGGTGGGAAGGTGTTTTGCAAGTGAGAAATGGAAAGCAGGCCAGAGAAGGTGGGCAGAGGGCAAGGAGTACCACAGAGATTGACAGGGTGCCAGCTTTTAGTGGCCACCTTGAGACATTTGCATTGAAAACAGTTGGGAGCCATGGAAAGTTGACCAGCCTTGGATCCAGCATGGAGAACAGATAGAAGGGCTCAAAAGTGGATCTGAAGATGGTGGTTGGGAGGCCCTGGCAGGGGACAGAGGTGACGATGGTGGCTGTCTGGGAGACGAGCAGGGCCACAGGTGGCATAATGTCTCCTGGTGTGGAGGCTCTGGTCTGGTGCCCAGGCTGATGTGACTTCTGGCCCTCATTTTACCAGAAAGGCCATCACTTCCCCCTCCCCCACTGTTCCCTGACAAGAGTTGAGCCTCGCAGGGCATTGTGAGGCAACCCTCGGAGCTCTGGGCTGGCAGGGGCCTGGGAGGGCTCACAGAGCCCTGTCTTTCTGGCCCCAGGCTTCAGAAGAAACACCTCCAGCAGGAGAAAGAGTGCCTCATGTCCAAGCTGGTGGAGGCTGAAATGGATGGGGCTGCTGCTGCCAAGCAAGTCATGGCTTTGAAGGATACCATCGGGAAGCTGAAAACAGTAGGTGACCCAAGGCAGAAAGACCCCAGCCCTGGGACTGAGCCTGGGGTGGCAGGGGCAGCTGCAGGCTGGGGTGGGGTCTTTTACGCAGTCATCAGGCAGACTTTATGACATCTCCAGGCTAGGGTAAGGCACGCTTAACTCTATAGTCCCCAGTCCCTGCTCTCACTTCCTGGGCCTTAACCCTTGAAGATGACCTTTGGTGGCCTCTGAGGAGACGTCATCATGGGTCACCTGGGATCACAGTGAGTCAAGGCAGGTGGTTGATTCTGGCAAGTATCAGCCACCAGGTGTCATCATCCTCTCTTACGTGGTCCAGGAAGCCTGCCATGACCACACTCGCCCACAATGAGCTTTCCTACCCCGTTCTCCACCTCTTGCTCTCAGCAGGATCAGCTCCTGCCCGCCCTTCCAGGTGCACCTCCTCCGGGAAGCCTGCCCTTAACCACCTTGGCCCCACGCACAGCCCGGCTCTTTTTGCCTGGGCTTCCTGGAGTCAGCACCTCTTGAGTCCCCCATGGGGCCTGTTTTCCCTGCACCTTGTAAGACCTCCTGCTTGTCTTCCAGGAGAAACAAATGACCTGCACGGACATTAACACCCTAACGAGGCAGAAGGAACTTCTCCTGCAGAAACTGAGCACATTTGAGGAGACCAACCGCACCCTCCGAGACCTGCTGAGGGAACAGCACTGCAAAGAGGTGAGCTCCTGGCCTGGACTCTGGACTCGGCTCTACCCCTCTAGCACTGCATGCCCATCCTCTGAGCCTGTCTCCTTGTCTGTAAAAAGAAAATATCGGTGCCTGATCTCAGAGGGCCATAGAGAGATGAGTGAAATCATTCATACACAGAGCGCCTGGCACCCTGACAGTGCTGTCGTAGTTGTTGAAGCTGGGCCAGGTAGCACAGGAAGGACCTTGGTAGTCAGGAGAAAGGCTGTGGGGAGTCAGAGAGGGGTTCAGCCCATTCCACGGGTTGTGGGATGAAGATGAGAGAGTACCAGACCTGAATTTTTTGTTAGGTAGAAGAATAATTAATGGGTGGCAGACACAAATTGTGTAGTATCACTTTGTTTTCTTAAAAGATTTCCTCTGAAACATTCCATGTCAGCAAATATTTTTTGAAACTTTTTTATTTTTTAAATTGGCAAATAAAAATTGTATATATTTATAGTGTACAACATGTTTTGAAAAGCTGTATACATTGTGGAACGGCTAAACTAAGCTAATCAACATATGCATGACCTCACATTTTTATTTGTGATTAGAACACTTAAAATCTATTCTCTTGTTAATTTTCAAGTATACAATCCATTGTTATTAACTATAGTCACCATGTTGTACAGTAGATCTCTTGAACTTATTCCTCCTAACTGAAACTTCATATCCTTTGACCAGTATCCCCCTAACCCCGCTCCAGCCCCTGCTGACCACTATTCTACTCCCTACTTCTATGTGTTTGACTGTTTTAGATTCCACATATAGGTGATGTCATGTGGTATTTGTCTTTCCGTGCCTGGCTTATTTCACTTTATTTAATGTCCTCCAGGTTCATCCATGTTGTTGCAAGTAATAGGATTTCCTTCTTTTTTAAGGCTGAATAGTATTCATTGTGTGTATATGCCACATTTTCTTTATCTAGTTATCCATTGATGGACGCTTAGGTTGATTCTGCATCTTTGCTGTTGTAAATAATGCTGCGTTAGCAAATATTTCTGAAAAGACTGACAGTATAAACAGTTGTCTTCCTGTCTGTTTCAAAGCAGAGATGCCAAGGGTCTAGTGCCAAAATGCTAGTGCTAATGAAATGATGACATTTTTCTTACTTAAGCATTTAATTTATTTGTTTATTTTTAATTTTTTTGTTTGTTTGTTTGGTGGCTGGCCAGTATAGGGATCCGAACCTGTGACCTTGGTGTTATAAGGCTGTGCTCTAACCAACTGAGCTAACTGGCCAGCCTTAAATTTTTATTTTTTATTAGCATATTCATTGTTACAAATCATACTTATTCTTTATGCCCCTTATCCAATCTCTCCCCTTCCCCCTTCCCCCACTAATAAACATAGATTAACTGTTCCTCTGTTGGTTTGTTGCCTAGATGATCTGTCCAGTACTGAGACAGGTATGATCAAGTCCTCCTCTATTATCATAAATCAGATGCTTCTTCTGTTACTCTTGAGTGTGCTTTGTGGAGAGAGGAACTCGATAGAGTTTGGATGTGTTGTCCCCACCAAAACTCATGTGGAAATTTGATCCCCAATGTGGCAGTGTTGGAAACTGAGTCATTGGGATGGATCCCTCATGAATGAATTAATGCTCTCCCTGGGGGATGGGGGGAGTAATGAGTGAGTTCTCACTCTATTAGTTCCCACAAGAGCTGGTTGTTTAGAAGACCCTGGCACCTCCTCTCTCTCTCTTGCTTCCTCTCGCCATGTGATCTCCTCATACCCACTGGCTGCCTGACACTTTCCACCATGAGTAGAAACAGCCTGAGGCCTGTGCCAAATGCAACTGTCCCAGAATCGTAAGCCAAATAAATCTCTGTTCTTTATAAATTACCCAGTCTCAGGTATTTCTGTTGTAGCAACACAAACGGACTAGTACAGACCTCTTCTTCTTTTTTTTTCTTTTTTTTCGTCTCTGCTGGTGCCTCTCCTTGTGTCAATGAAGTTGAGAGTCTGGCGTGCCATCTGCAAAGTGGCTGTGACTGGTGCTATAGAGACTAGTCGCTTTTGTGGCAGCCATGGCAATTGCGGTGGCTGTGGAGGGCTACCCATGTGAAAATGGTGTTTTTGGTATGCTCTTTACCTGGTTGCTGCTGGGTTCAGTTTCCTGCAGCTCCATGCCTCAGGGCTCCAGTGGGGCCCCTGGGCGGTGGCAGCAGCTTGCCTAGTTGAGGCTGGGAAGGGTCTAGTGCCAAAATGTTAACACTAATGAAATGATGACATTTTTCTAAGTTTAGCATTTTTCTATTATTAAAATTGTCAATCTCTCTTACTTTTTCTTTTTAAAAATTAATGTGTAAGTAATATAAAGTGGTATATTCGGGCCGGCCCGTGGCTCACTCGGGAGAGTGCGGTGCTGATAACACCAAGGCCCCGGGTTCGGATCCCATATATGGATGGCCGGTTCGCTCACTGGCTGAGCGTGGTGCTGCCAACACCAAGTCAAGGGTTAAGATCCCCTTACCCTGGGCCGAGCCCGTGGCGCACTCGGTAGAGTGCTGCGCTGGGAGCGCAGCGACGCTCCCGCCGCGGGTTCGGATCCTATATAAGGATGACCAGTGCACTCACTGGCTGAGTGCCGGTCACGAAAAAACGAAAAAAAAAAAAAAAAAAAAAAAAGATCCCCTTACCGGTCATCTTAAAAAAAAAAAAAAAAAGTGGTATACTCACTGCCCAGCTTTTAAAATAAAACCTTGTCTACACAGTTAAGTCCCTTTACTGTCTCCTTTTGTGATAACTTATTTCCCTCCTCTCAGAGGGAATCTTTATCTTGAATTTGATAATTTTTAATGACTTGCGTATGTATCCCTAAGCAACATACAATATAGTTTAGCGTGTTTTTAAACTGCATAAATGACATTGTTTCATATGTGTCTAAGTTTGCTTTATTCACTTAAACAGTATTTTTATGAGATCATCTTTTTTTTTTTTTTGAGATCATTTTTATCCTTAAGGCCTAAGATAGTGAATCTTCAAAGCTATATTTTATTTTACAACTTTACCACAATTTATCCATTCTTCTGTTGATGGATACTTATATTTTCAGTCGTCTGCTATCACAAGTAATGTTACTTGTGATAACATTACTTATAAGCATTCATGTACACTATCCTATGTGCTTGAGAGTTTCTAGAATATATGATTCTATCAGTTTTACTAGTTATGGCCAAATTATTCACCAAAATAGATATACCTGTTTCATTTCTGGCTGCGTGATCTTGTGCAGGTGATTTTTACCTCTTGGGACCTCAGTTGTCCCACCTACAAAATGGAAATAGCATCTTGCACATGGGGTTGTGTGAGAATTAGAAATGATGTAGAGACAAGGGACTCGCATACTGCCTGGCATGTAATATGTGCCTGCTAAGTGGTATGTGCTGCTGCTGTTTGTCCTGGGACTGGTGCCTTTAGAAAACCTCTTATTCTACCCAGTTTTTCCCCTTTTTTGACTTCTTAGCTTCTATCATCCTGGAGTCCCAACTCCTGTTGGAGATGAAGGGTCAGCATTCCCATGCAGAACAGGTGTCTCCTGTTCAGTCCAGACTCATCTCCCTGGTGCCCATCTGGCACTCAGGACTGCACCCCCCATCTTGATGCTTGCTGAAGAGCACTCAGTGTGGTGGGGAACCACTCTGGCTCTGTAGTCCAAGTCAGCTTCAGGGCCCAGCTCTGCCATTTCCAGCCATGTGGCCTTAACCAGCTTGCCTTCACTTCTCCCAGCTTCAGTCTCCTCATCTGTAAAATGGGGGTGGTGACAGTGCTTGGCTCTTAGAGTAGGGGCTTCAGTGAGTTTGTGCACATAGGATGACAGAAGAGTTGGGCGATAGTTTTAGTGTCCCACCAGTGGCCTAGAAGGCAGTGAGAGCAGCTTTGGGCTCTGGGCCCCTGGCCAAGACTTTTGTCTCGTGTTCTTTGCCTCTTCTTGTTGCTGCAGAAACAACAGTGCTGTCTTCTGTCAGTTTCTAGGTCCCCAGGAAATTTTGGGAACCAGGGAGGCCTTTCTCTTGGCTTGTGAAGGGAACCTGTGAGCCTGAGAGGGAAAGAGAGGATGAGCCTCCTTCAAGGGATATTTTGTTCAGGTGCCAGGGAAGAATAGGGATAGTCACAAAGATCCAGCCCAGTGAGAAAATGGGCAAGGGTGTGAGCAGGCAGTTCCGGCAAGAGGAAACCCAAATCGCTAACATATATGAGAAGATGCTAGGCCTCACTGGTAATTAGAGAAATGCAAATGAAAGCAGAAGGAGTCGTGTTGGCAAAGACTGGCAACAGGCATAGGTTGGCTACTGTCCAGTGCTGGTGGGTTTGGGTAAGACTGAACTCACGTCCTGCTTGTGGCCATGTGAATCAGCACAGGCATTTTGCGGGGCATCTCAGCTACAAATTACAGACCTTCTGACACTACCATTTCTCTTCTTGGTATCAGCCACAGAAAGGGACTTTGTGTGTGCCCAGTGATATCCATTGCTGCAGTGTTTGTAGGTGCAAAACCTGGGAACAACCTCATTCCCCAGAGGTGGTGGGAGAGGTTACAAATGCAACATCATATTAGAGACACAAAGCAGATTAGTGTTTGTCAGGGGCTGGTGGGGATGTGGGGGAACAGTGGGTAATGGCTACTTAACCAGTACAGGGTTTCTTTTTGGGATGATGAAAATGTCTGGAACTAGATAGTGGTGAAGATTGAACAATATTGTGAATGTACTAAATGCCACTGAATTTTATACTTAAAGGTTGTTAAAATGGCAAGTTTTATGCTCTCTCTCTCTCTCTCTATATATATATATAGCCACAATTAAAAAAAATTAATGCAGTATACCAAAAGCCACTGAATTCTACACTTTAGTTTTTCTAGCTTTATTGAGGTATAATTGACAAATAAAAATTGGACATATTTCAGGTGTTCAACGTGATGATTTGATATACATATACATTGTAAAGTGATTATCACAATAAGCTAATTAACATATTTATCACCTCACATAGTTACCTATTATTTTGTGTGTGGTGAAAACATCCAAGATCTCTTAGCAAATTTCAAGTCTACAATCCGTTATTATTAACTGTAGTTACCATGCTGTACACCTTAAATGGGTGAATTGCATGGTATCCAAGATTATATCTCAATAAAGCTGTTTGTAAAAAAATCAAGTTGTAACACTTAAATACCGTATTGTATCATTTTGTACCCCCCAAAGGAAGATGTTTCTCTAGGTGCAGCTACATGTAAATGCATAGAAAAAGGATGAGGAGGACACTGATCAAACTAGTCACAGTAGAGTGGTGTTTAGAGGTGGGTGAGGGGGCTTTAGCTTTATTGGTGTTCACTATTGCATAATTAGGATGTGTTCACTATTACTTCTAAAAGGAGAAATGTTGTTTTTGGAAAAGGAATAAAATAATAAGATGTAGACATCTGGGCTTACTGCTTAATGATTTGGCCTTGCTTCCCTTTGCCTTCCCTTGAAGGATTCTGAACGACTAATGGAGCAACAAGGAGCGCTGCTGAAACGGCTAGCGGAGGCAGACTCAGAGAAAGCGGTAACTAAAGCGCCCCTGCCTGCTCTGCTGGGTACAGGCGGCAGGCGGGCTCGGGTGCCAAGCCTGGAGGTGCTGAATGCAGGCAGGAGGGCTGGAGCATTTCTCTGGGTCTTAGTTTCATGATCTGTAAAATGGGCTGCTGTCTTCTGTCTTGACTGCTTCACTAGGCTTGTCTAGTGATCGCTTGAGAGCTTGAGCCACAAAGCTGGGCATCAACATGGGGGATGATAATAATGATGATGGATTTATAAATCATAAATTTATAAATTTCCCTATTTGTATTATAGATTCAAAACCTTCAAGAAGCACATACCTTTTGACTCAATGTTACAATTCTAGGAATCTCTCCCAAAGTATCGTGTTCAAAAGTCTATTACTTGGAATCCTAAGATCCTCAAGATGTTAATGGGTACAAGAAACAAAAAAGGGAGGAGGGGTCCATGGCCAAATAAACCCGTGGCTGGCCCGTACAAAAAGTTCAGCAGGCTTCTTAATTCCAAGACTTTTTGGAGCCTTTGATGTTTTAATGCCCTTATAAGTCTCCAAGAAAGGGAAAGACGATGGGGCTGAACTGAGCAACGTGTGGCACCCACCCCTGGCCCTGGCTGCTTGGCACACATTGCTGTGGACAATGCCCACTTGAGGAAGGAGTGGAGGTTCAGCAGTAATGATGATAATGCCTAAATCTGCATTCCCAGCTCAAGAGGCCTTGTTAAATTATGATTCATCAGTAAATTGAAACATTAAGCATCTATTTCAAAAGATGTGTAAGATTTAATCATATCGTGGTAAATGTGGGATTGTAGGTTATGGAACTAAATGTGCATATGACTTCTAATATGTGTTAATGGTAGTTATCTCTGGGTGAGGAGGGATATTGGGATTCTTTAGAGTTTTTTTGTGTGCATTTCAGTGTTTTCCACCATTAACATTACTTTTTTTAAAATTACAAAATAA
This sequence comes from Cynocephalus volans, assembly GCF_027409185.1. Taxonomy (NCBI): domain Eukaryota; kingdom Metazoa; phylum Chordata; class Mammalia; order Dermoptera; family Cynocephalidae; genus Cynocephalus; species Cynocephalus volans. The sequence goes on along the minus strand of NC_084476.1, from coordinate 9,120,947 downwards.
ATGCATGTTCATTGTTTAAAAATAAAAACATTTTTAATACTATGTTAGGTGCATCCCACCAGGGTCTCTGTGATGTGGACCAGTGTGTTTGGGACCTTGGGCCTCACTGGCCAGGCACTTTCAAGTCTCTCTCCTCCCTGGGCTGGGCCTCTTCACCTTTCCCCGGGGTCTCATGACACTGTATGTTCTCTCCCAGCGCCTGCTGTTACTGCTGCAAGACAAGGACAAGGAAGTGGAAGAGCTCCTTCAAGAAATACAGTGTGAGAAGGTACTGTCCCCAGAAGTTGCACCTTTTTATGAGCCAGTAGAGCATAGCAGGTATGCAGAGAGCTGGGTTCAAATCCTGACTTTATCACTTTCTCCGTCTTTCTAAAGGCTCAAGCGAAGACAGCATCTGAGCTTTCTAAGTCCATGGAGTCCATGCGTGGGCATTTGCAGGCACAGCTTCGGTGCAAAGAGGCTGAGAACAGTCGCCTGTGCATGCAGATCAAGGTACCTGCTGGCCCCAAAAGTGGGGAAGGAGGAGGCAGGGGCCTGGCCATCCAAGAGCAGTGGCCTGGCCCAGAGTATCACACTCAGCAAGTGTACCCCAAAGGTTTATGGGGCAGCTGCTGCCAAAGCACTCATGCTTCAGGGAGACTCTGGGACAGTGGCAAGAGCAGTGGACAGAGACCCTGGAATCTTAGGTATCCTTCCCAACCATACCGCTGGGTCTGTCACTTAATCCTGTAGGCTCTCAGTTTACCTAACTACATGAAGGAAGGGAATATCTCAAATGCTTCTTGCATCTGTGAGCCCAGGGGTCCTCTGAGGTTACAGCTCTGCTGAGTGACTGAGTGGTATCCCTGACCACTAGGCCTGGAATTCAGGGAAGGAGTTCAGAGGACTTCTGTGTTAGCATCAAGACCCAGTGGGCTGAGAGATCCAGGGAGGTGCTGTGGTGCTGGGAGGGACTGCATCTCTAGTCAGTATTAGGGAAGCCCTAAGCCCTCCCACAACTGATGTCCTAGTTTCCCTCTCCCTCACTCTCTCTTTTCATTATGCCCTTTTCCTCCTTCCTCTATCACCCCTTCCCCTCCCAGAACCTGGAGCGTAGTGGCAACCAGCACAAGGCAGAAGTGGAGGCCATCATGGAGCAGCTGAAGGAATTGAAGCAAAAGGGAGACCGAGACAAAGAAGGCTTGAAGAAGGCCATCCGAGCCCAGAAAGAGCGAGCCGAGAAGAGCGAGGAGTATGCTGAGCAGCTGCACGTGCAACTTGCCGACAAGGTAGCAGGCGTGGGGGGCCCAACCTCTCCTCTCACCAGCCCCAAGGAAGGATGGATTCTAGTGGGGGTGGGGGTGTTTGGATAGACAGGTAGCAGATGGGTGGATGATGGAGGGGTGATAGTAGTGGAAAGGCTGACCGAGCTGGTAGGATGGATGACTGGGTGGAGGGGCAGAGAGTTGGGAGGATTAAATGGGGAAAAGGAGGGTGGGTGGTAGATGGCTGGAGATGATTGGAGGGTTTATGGGAAAATTTAGACACATCAACAATGTGGGTGAGGTTGATAGTTAGGGAAGATTTTGGAAACGGGATCCATGTGATTGCTGGAAATCTAGGAGCAACAGCTGGGCTCCCACTATCACTCCTGGTGCTCTCTAGAAATGTGGATTGCAGTGTGAGGTTTAGGTTATTAGGGTGAGAGACTGTCCAGAGGTGAAACCACGACTGTAGCCTTACAACATCACGGTCATGAGTTCGTATCCCCATACCAGCCAGTCACCCCCCTGCACCAAAGAAAATTAGAAATAGAGTAAGCCCAGCTCTTACTCACTGCAGCCTCAGTGCTAACAGTAAGTTAATGAGCCCTATTGTCCCTTGTTCCTAGGATCTTTATGTCGCTGAAGCTTTATCCACTCTGGAATCATGGAGGAGCCGTTACAACCAAGTTGTGAAAGACAAGGGAGATCTCGAGCTGGAAATTATTGTCCTGAACGAGTATGTCTTTGTGTTAGGAGAGGGAGTGTGGGCCGATTGAGGGACTTGGATGTGCAGGTGGAAGGAGCCTGGTGACCTGAGGCAGGTCATGTGGGTCACTAGACTGCCATTTGGTCTCTCCTAGTCAGTGGCTGCACTGGGCTGCATGTGAGCAGCCCTGAGTCAGGCTTTTTCACTGGAGCTGGGGTTCTGGCTCTGACCCTGGTCCTGGAGTCCTATCACAGTGGCAGGCACTGAGAAGGGGCCAGGCTTCTCTGGTCACAAAGGCCAGGGCCCAACTCCAGTGCCTGGGCTGAAGCCTGGCCTTAGTGTACACAGCCTGGGAAATGGGCTCACTGGTATCTTGGGCTCACTGGTATTTTAGGTGCACTGGTAATGGGGGATGGGATAGCTGGTGATCCTGGGTCTTCTCTCTGTTGTCTGCCCAGGGACAGCAGCTGATTTGCCAGTGACCGCATGGGAGTAGGCATGGGAGTAGGGGGCAAAAGTGGTTTCAAGTTGCAGGTGACTGAACTCACAGCTTTCTTGCCACTAGTGAACTGTCAGCATGACCATTCGATCATTCTCATTTGTTCATTCATTCATTCAAAAAAATATGTATTGAGCATCTATCATATACCAACTAGGCTATGTGCTGGCCTTTAGGATTACAGCAGTAAGAAGACAAATGCATTTTTCCTGTCCTGTACTCTAGTAGAGGAGACAGCTACAAGAGACATGGACTCCCTGGGCTAAGGACAGGTCACCAGGGGAGCTGTCTTCCTAGTCTTCCAGGTCAGGAAAGTCCCTGAGGAAGTATCTTCCTGTATTCAACACAATTTAGCAAACACGTTATAAGAAACTGCTACGTGCCAGGCCCTATGCCAGGTGCTATCTTCAGGGAGTTCTCTGTTAGTGGGAGAAAACATAATTAAGTGGAAGCATACATGAACAGGTGAGAGGGGTCTGGGAAGAGTTGTCCTGAGGAGGTGAAGTCCGAACTGGGTTTTTTAAGGGCGAGTAGGAATTTGCCAGTTAAAACAATATGATGTGTTTGATTAGCCCTAGTCAGTGCTCAATAAGTATTTGCTGAATGGTGGACTATAATTGATCAATACCGAGAGCACATACTGTGCAAAGGTTTTATGACGGGTCTGTGGTCAGGATAGATGAGTAAGTATCTGTGAGTCCTAGGGCTCCTCTGAGGACGCAGTCTCTATTCTTTGATTGACAGTAGCCCTGCTGAGTGACCAAGGGAGAAGGAGGAGGCAAGGGTGGGCAGCCAATTCCTGAGTTGGCTTCTTTTCCTCCACTCATGCCTTCTTCCCATACATACTCATTGCAATTCCTGCCTGTGCTAGGTGGTATTCACACACCTGAACAAGCCAATCCTGGCACCTGCCTCCACTGCAGGGGACAAAAGCACCATGTGCTAAGTGCCCTCCTGGAGAGGAATGCCTGGGCAGTAATCCCTGACTGGAGCCTGGGAGTTCAGGAAAAGATCCTAGAGGAGTCTGTCCTAACATCAAGACTCAATGGGCTGAGAGATCGGGGAGGTACTGTGGGGCGCCAGGAAGGGACCATGTCCCTGGTCCATGTCTTCAGGGAGTGTCTCAGTCTCATGGGAGAATCAGAATGACAAACTTATCTTAATAAGTCATTGCTTATTGTTGAACTGTAGCTGGCTTCTTGGAGGGGGTGGTATGGGAGACAAATCTTAAAGGACATTATTAGGATGCAGGACATATGCATGGGAATGCCACAACTACAGTGCCAAGACAGGGCAGTGCAGCTGCTTCTCAGCCTGGAGGAACATGTGGCTCCACTCCACACATTCCTCAGAACCTGTGTAATTGATTCTCTCTCTCTGCTTTCACTTTAAAACCTTCCAGCCGGGTGACAGATCTTGTAAACCAACAACAAACCTTGGAGGAGAAGATGCGGGAAGACCGGGACAGCCTGGTAGAAAGGCTACATCGTCAGACTGCCGAGTATTCTGCATTCAAGCTAGAGAACGAGAGGCTGAAGGTCTGCAGGGAGAGCTGGGGGCCGGGCAGTGGTGTGAAGAAGAGCGAGGCTGATGGCAGGGCATGCCTGGTTGGGCCCAGAGATGAGCAAGAGGTCTTGAGAGGGCCTATAGGTAGCAGCACAATTAAGAGAGAGGCCTGGATTCAAGTCCTGACTCTGCCTCTTATTAGCTGTAGGACCTGGGTGCAACATTTCATCTTTTCTTGCTGCAGTGTTCTTAGCAAGAGGAAACGAAGTCCTTGTGAGAATGCAGTAGTCTGTGTGAAATGCTTAAGATGACACACTCGGGCCATGCATATGAGGTGGCACTGACAGATTAACATTGGCTCTCCTGGGGGACCGCTGGGCCCCTTCACATGCATTAATTCTCACCCAAACCACCCAACCTCCCAATAATGTGATGATTATCTCTGTTTGGGCTAAGAATAAGGGGACTGGGGCTTAAAGAGAGGTCAAGTTTCTTGCCAAGATTTTGCCCTAGGAAGTGTTGGAGTTGGGGTTTGAACTTGAGTCTGCCTCTGGAGCCCTGGCTCTTAACCTCTCACTGTACACCCTCCAGCATGCCAGGTGTGAGAGGCACTGAACCGAGGTTGACATTTCAGAGACAGGTTTGATCTTGGTTTTTTATTGATCTGGGCAGTAAAATCTAGGTTTATTTTATTTTTTTTACTGATTTTGTTTTTGTTAAGATCGATTTTAAGGAAGAATAACATATGGAAAGGTACACAAATCCTAGAATTTTCATAAAGTGAACACACTTTGTCTATCAGTCACTCTGTCCAAACCTTATGAACACCCTAGTGACCTCTCCTGGTTACTAACACTCCTGCAAAGGTAACTGCTATCCTGACTTCTATCACCACAGATTACTTTACTTGGTTTTGAACTTTCTAGATTTGTATAGTTTATAGACTTCTGCTTGGCTGTTGCTCAGCATGTGTTTGTGAGAGTCGTCCTTATTGTGTGTAGCAGTTTATTCATTCTCAGTGCTACAGGGTTTGCCATTATATGAATACACCACCGTATATTTATCCACTCTACTTACTGTCAGTGGACCCTTGGGTGGTTTCCATACTGCTGCTTTTTGTATGTCTTTGGGTGCACATATTTGGTGCTTTTTTATTGGTTAATACCTTGAAGTAAAATTGCCAGGTCATTAGGTGTCATGCATAAGTTCAGCTTTGATAGACGTCACCAAGCAGTAAAGTGGCTGCACAAATTCATGCTCCCGTCCGTGGTATATGAGAGTTCACAGTTGCTCCATGTCTCCTCGGCAGCACTCAGTATTGTCAGGCTTTTTGATTTTAGCCACTCTGGGCTGGCCAGTTAGCTCGGTTAGAGCTCAGCCTTATAATACTAAGGTCATGGGTTCAGATCCCCGCACCAGCCAGCCGCCAAAACAAAACAAAACAGATTTTAGCCACTCTGGTGAGAGTGTACTAGTACCTCATTTGTTGTAGTGCAATTGTTGGATAAATTACAAACAACCTCCAAGTCTAACAATTAGGGAATTAGTTATAGTGTGGTATATCTGGGTAGTGTAATGCAGTGTGGCCATTCAGAAGTATGTTTGTAAAAGTGTATTTCCTTAGATAGTATAATTATAAAAGTCAAATGTGCTCATAGTGAAAGTTTGGAACATTACAGAAATGTAATACAGAAGTGAAGGTTTCTATTAAGAGCTAATATGTATTTTTTCCAGGTTTTTTCTCACAATATTAACGTTCATATTTAAGCATATACACATCCATTTGTCATTCTGTAGCTTGCTTTTCTCATTTAACCATATTTCATGGACATCTTTTTAGGTCATTTGTTTGAGCATTATCTCTTTCTCGTGACTGCTTTTTATTTTATTGTATTGAGATGCCATGATTTATACTGTCCCATCTAAGATGAGCATTTGGGTTATAGAAGGATATTTATTGACTTGAGAAGTTCACAACATATTGTTAATTTAAAAAGTATGTTGCAAAGCAGTAAGTACAGTATAATCCCATTCCTGTTGGGGGGAAAAGAATAGCTACACAGCTATAGATATATAGCCATATTCCAAGGCATTATGCATTACGATTATTGTGTCTTGGTTTTCTCTTCATTTTCTCTAATAATGTATTGCTTTTGAAAGAAGAAACACAGAAGTCATTGATTTGCATCTCTATTGACTTGAGTTGGTCTTATTAGGAGTCTTTCTCCCTGCTTCTCTGTGGAAAACTGCTGGGGGGTTGGAGGAGGGGGCCTTTTCTTTGCTGGTTCCTTGAAGGTGGGAGTTGAGGGTGGGAGCGCCACCTGATCTGGGACCTTCTTGTTGGTTCCTCATGAGCCCCCTCTTCTAGGCTAGCTTCGCCCCAATGGAGGATAAGCTCAACCAGGCTCACCTCGAGGTCCAGCAGCTGAAGGCATCAGTGAAGAACTATGAGGGGATGATCGACAACTATAAGAGTCAGGTGGGCCCCCCGGGTGTCCTGGCCCTTCTGAGAAGCACCCACCCCACCCCTGCCAGGCTGGGGGGCTTACCACCAGGCCTCTTCTGGAAAGTGTTGGGTGTGGAAGGTAGTTTTCACCAAAACTTGGCTCCGCTTATGATGGCCCATTGCATTGCTGGTCCCTAGGTGATGAAGACCAGATTGGAGGCTGATGAAGTGGCTGCCCAGCTAGAACGCTGTGACAAGGAGAACAAGATCCTTAAGGACGAGATGAACAAAGAGATCGAGGCGGTACTGCTCCCTTTCTTGCTTTCTTCCCCTACCCGATTCAGATGTCTAATTCGATGACAGTGAGTCTGTCCCCCTTGTGTGCCTCTGACGCTCTCTGACTTGGACAACAAAGATGAACTACTTTTCTTGTTGGTGGGCTGGTCCTGGACATGATCTCTGCTTGCTTGCTTTTTTGTCTCCTCTCTTTCCTCTTTCGTGCTGCTTTTTTATCCTTTTTTTCCCCTCCTGGTTTTCTTCTGTCTCCTCTTTAATTTCCTTACAAAAACAAACCCTCCTGCTTGGAGCATCCAAGTGGACTCAAATCCCCAGGTATGCCAGGTCTTCGGTATGTCTATTTCATTCTGTGTAGTGTCTTTATTTTGTTCCTACCAAAAAACATGCCTCCTATCCCCTTCTTCTAGAGATGGTTTGGCTGACTTCAGCAAAGGGACAATCTTAATAGTAACCTTGGAGACAGGTTGAGTCTAGGCTCAGCCACTAACTTGTTTCATATTCATAACCTTGGACAAGTCACTGCCTCTCTCTAGTTCTCAGCCTCTTTGTTAAGTACAAGGATGGATTAAGATCAGATATTTCTTATCTTTCCTTCTGACCTATAGCATTGCGATTGCCTTCCTAGGGGCTTTGGAGTTAGACTAGACTTTAATTCTGGCTTTAGCAGTTTTTAGCTGAGTGACCTTGGACAAATGACTTTGTTCCCTTGATTCTTAGTGTCCTTATATGGAGACAACAGCACCTACTTTATATGTTGTTGTCTGAATTAAATAAGCAACTTCAGAGAGCCCTTAGCACAATGCCTGGCTCCTGGTGTTTACTATGCAGTTGCCATTGTTATTTGATGACTAAATGAATGGCAGGCTCAAGAGACAAGTCAGGCCTAAGTGAGTCCCCTCAGAGAGCAGCTTGATACCTGCTCTGGCCTAAAAGGGAGGGCAGGCCACACTTCTGCCTGTGGATTTTGCAGGATCCTCTTCTGGGGATTGTGGGCAGCCTTGCCCTAAATCCAAAGGACTCTCCCTGGCCCCACCAGCTGTCAGGTCCTTCCCAACGGTGGCCTTTCTTCCCTACTTCAGGCACGTCGGCAGTTCCAGTCCCAGCTGGCTGACCTGCAGCAGCTGCCTGACATTCTCAAGATCACAGAGGCCAAGCTGGCTGAGTGCCAAGACCAGCTGCAGGGCTACGAGAGGAAGAACATCGACCTCACAGCCATCATATCAGACCTGCGCAGCCGGGTAAGGGACTGGCAGAAAGGGTCCCACGAACTGGCTCGAGCAGGGGCCCGCTTACCAAGATGAGCTGCACACGCCCCCCAAGGGAGGACCACTTCCTTTTTCTTGGCTGCCACTTTTTGAAAGGAGTGAGCTATGATCAGTGCTGTGAAATAAAAGTCTGGTGTGCCAAATGCCTTGTGTTTGCACAAAGTGATTGTAGTTATAGGAGCCGTCACTCGTTTGGAGTCACTGGGCCCTCTTGCTATTGCCCCACCCTGAGTGCTCCATCTCACCTGCCTCTGCCTGCCTGCTCCCCTGCTGTCCTCAGCCCACACAACACGGATGAGACCAGCAGACACCGAGCCATAGGTTTTCTTTTTTTCTGACTTTCTCTTGCTTTAGCTGCCTTCTCCTTACTCTTAACAGATCCATTGTCTGAGATTCTGTCCTGAAAGACAGAAGCAGTCCCTTTCTCCTGGAAGCAACCTGCCTGTGGATTATTGGAACCATGCCTACTGCCTACGGTGTCCAAGAAATTATATGCCACTCATTCGCAGTGTGACCCTTGGGCAAGCCCCTTCCCCTCTCTTGACCTGCTTCCTTGTAATAATAGTAAAAGGAGCTACTATTTTTTGAGCACCTACTCTGTGCTCCAGCATTCTCTCATTTAATTCTCCCAGGAACTTCGTGAGGCATATCTATTATTTTCCCCATTTTACAGAAAGCAGCCCAAGGCATCAAGGGGAGAAGTAATTCCCTAACGTCCAGCATTCTCTCATTTAATTCTCCCAGGAACTTCGTGAGGCATATCTATTATTTTCCCCATTTTACAGAAAGCAGCCCAAGGCATCACGAGGAGAAGTAATTCCCTAACGTCCCAGAGCTAATATTTAGTAAACAGAGATTCGAACCCAGCCTACTCTATTTGGCTCCCATGCCCATTTTCTCAGTATTCTTAAGCTGCTTGACTTCTTAGTTAATTTGAGCATTCTTGGGGCCTTGCAAGCCCTGATATCTTAGGCTTCTGCATAAAGCATCCCTCTGAGTAACTTCTCAAACTTGCCAGCCTGAAGGAATTGACAGATTTCTTATTGCCTTGCCTGCACTCGTTCCCAGTTAGGAGGAAGATGAAATCGGTGGTACCAGTGACATAACTGGTAAAGCTCTGTGATCTATCGGATGGCCCAGTGAGGCCTGCGTCTGCTTCTGCCTTCTCATGTCTGCCCCGGATCTCAGCTGGGCCTCTGAGTGGCCTCTCCTGATCAGGAAAGCATCCTCGTGGTTCTTCGGGATCCAACCTGGCTTCTCTTGGAGTGGGAAAGCCTCTGTCTTGGGAGTTGGGCCTAACCTGTCCCTGCTCTCTTCTTTTCTCCAGGTTGTGCATTAAGACTTGGATGCCTGCTGAGGGCAGCATGCCCCTTTCCTGGGTGTGGATGACAGGTCTTAGGGAAAAGGGAGGGCTGTACTGGGAAATTGTCTCGTAAACCAGTCTGTTCCTGTCATTTTAGATTGAACACCAGGGGGACAAGCTGGAGATGGCAAGAGAGAAACATCAGGCTTCCCAGAAGGAAAATAAACAGCTGAGTCTGAAGGTGGATGAACTGGAGAGGTTAGAGGCACTTGGTCCCATCTCTGTCCTCTTCCTAGGACCTGAGACTTTCAGCCACTTAGCTGCTTTGTGCTTAGCGTGCGGAAGTGTTTGAGGGACTCAAGGCCCTGGAAGGTACTAGGCAGACTTCAGAGGAAAAGCTGTTTCCATTTCAGTGGTAAGCATGTGGGAAAGAGAAAGGTGGTCTCTCAGCCTTGGGGGAGATGCTCCATAACAGCGTGATCAAGATCAGTCCACCTGTAGGCACCACCTATTGCAAAGGCACACCTGGTCCAAGCACACTTGCAGGGCCCTGTTTGAATGGAGCTGCCAGTACACAATGGTTGGGGAGCATTTCCTCCTCTTTCTCCCCTTTGTTCCTGATCATCCTTCCCAAGACCTTTCTGATCTGACTCTTTGTTACTTAAGGACTGGTGGAGGCAGTCAGAGGTGAAGAGTACACTTTTTGGAATCAGAAGCCCTGGCCTTGGGTCCCAGCTCTGCTGCTTAACCTGCGTTGTAATCTTGAGCAAGTCATTTAACTCCTTTGAACCTCAGTTTCCTCATCTTGAGAAAAGGATCAAGGTAGGGATAATAGTGTAGCTCATGGTGTTATTGTGAGTCTTCAACAAGATAATCCTCATAAAGGATTATCTTAGCACTTTACCTGGCATAGAGAAATGCTTAAAACAGTTTAGTATATATTATTAGTTAGCTGGTATTATTCCAGTTTTGAATATGAGGAAACTGAGTTCAGGGAGAAGTTAAGTGACTTGGCCAGGGTCGTACAGCTGGTACCTGGCAAGAGGTACTTAGACCCGTGACTGTCTCCTACAGACCTTACATTAGTATCTGTAAAAGGAGATCTGGAGCCCTCCAGCCCTGGTCCCAGCCTTAGTTTCAGAGGTAAAGGTCCTAAGGTCCTGGGAGTAAGTGCCCCAGGTGGCTTATTCAGCTGCAGGGAGGCTGGAACCAGGTGGTTGTCTCCTTCCTGGTTCCATTTCTGTTCTGCCCTGCTGGCCTCGAAAACACAGCTAGCTTCAGCAGGACTTGCAGAGCTCCTTAAATTGAAAGGCATTCTGGAAGTACAGTGGGGACAGTGTGTGTACATTGGGATGGCCACAGCTGCCCCATGGCTGGTCACATAAGATGCTTAGTGGTCCAGCTGAAGTCCTTTGGCTTACGGAAGAAGCAATGAACAGTAGAAGAAGTTGAGGGCATGGGTTTTGAGATCTGCCAACTGTGCTGACCTCGGGCCAATGACTTCCCCTCTCTGAGGTTCAGTTTCTTCACCTCTGAGCTGCAAGTTGCAAGTTGTCTGTGTGATGATGTGTGCACTTAGCCCAGCCCATGGTCAGTCTGTGTTTGCTTCTCCCACTCTTCACACTGTTCTCTAACCTGCCGCTCCAGTTGCACCATTCTTTGTCTGCCTTGCTGATCTGCAGATTTCTTTGGTTTATTCTTGTGGTTCCTTGGAGATTCTTGTCATGATGAGATTCCCCAGTCCAGGGGTGGCTGGCAGCCCCCTTGCGGGGTGGAACAAGACAGGTGGGGATATGCACAGGATCTGATTGAGTGCTTTCACCTAGGAAACTGGAGGCGACCAGTGCCCAGAATATCGAGTTCCTACAGGTGATTGCCAAGAGGGAGGAGGCAATCCACCAGTCCCAGCTGCGGCTGGAGGAGAAGACACGGGAATGTGGCACCCTGGCAAGGCAGTTGGAGAGCGCCATTGAAGATGCTAGGAGGCAGGTCAGCCTCAGTTCCATTAGTAACTAGCTCTGTGGCCTTGGGCAAATCACTAACCTCTCTGAGCTATTTCCCCATATGAAAATTGGGCATATAGTAGCACCTGTCTCATGAATTTCTTGTAAGGAACAAATGAGTAGTTATTGTAAAGGGCTCAGCACTTTATATATAATGATTTCTCACTTAATTGCTGCCCTCATGGAACTCTAAACAGATTTACCACATCTTAGATGATGGCTCATGGGGTGCTGGGAAAGGGTCAGTAAAGCTGGATTGTAGAAGTAGTCCCCATTGTTAGCTGTTGCCTCAAGGTTCCAGAGCACTCTTCCCACATTGACGTGCAAGTGCTATCTGTGAGACCAGATAGTGGGAGTGGCCCAGGCTTCTCTCTGCCAGGTTGTTCCCCAAGTCAGGTAAACCAGCCCCACCTCTGTGCTTTCTGTGCAGGTGGAACAAACCAAGGAGCATGCACTCTCCAAGGAGCGAGCAGCCCAGAACAAGATCCTGGACCTTGAGACTCAGCTGAGCAGAACCAAAACTGAACTCAGCCAGCTGCGGCGCAGCCGTGAGGATGTGAGTTGGGTTGGTTGGCAAGGGGCTAGAAGCAAGGGGGGCAGACTGAGATTGTAGCTTCCTTGGAACTTGCAGGGCAAGGTGTTTTGTCGTCATTGTTTTTATGAATATGACATGGTTTTATTTTCTCCAATCACTTTCCAATCCCTTAAGGATATCCTAGATAGATAGCCCACCCCCCTTTTTTTTGGTGGCTGGCCAGTGTGGGGATCCAAACCAGTGACTCGGGGTTGTAAGGCTGCACTCTAACCAACTGAGCTAACTGGCCAGCCCAGTCCCTTTTTCAAAAACAGCTTTATTAAGATATTGTTTACATTCTATAAAACTCACTCATTTGAATTGTACAGTTCAATCGGCTTTAGAACATTCACCGAGTTTTGCAATTTTCACCACAATCTAAGTTTAGAATATTTTCAAAAAAGAACCCTCATACCCATTAGAAGTCACTTCCCATTCCCCTCTCCCCAGCCCCTGGTAACCTCTAATAAAGTCCCAGTGTCTCTATGGATTTACCTATTCTGGACTTTTCACACACTCGGCCCACGTTATTTCTCCTCTTAGGTGGACCGCCGTTACCAGAGCCGGCTACAAGACCTGAAAGACCGCCTGGAGCAGTCGGAGAGCACCAACCGCAGCATGCAGAACTATGTCCAGTTCCTTAAGTCATCATACGCCAACGTGTTTGGGGATGGTCCCTACACCACCTCCTACCTGACTAGCTCTCCCATCCGTTCTCGATCTCCTCCTGCCTGAGGCAGCCTGTCTAGCGCCCAGAGTCCTAACTGATGCTGTGGGAACTAAGCAGTTGCCAAGCCATAGCTGGAAAGCCTGTTGGTTTTCCTCTCTCTTCTTGTGATGATGTACGTTCAGGGTCTTGTCCTTAGCTACCAGATCCAGAAAAGTCCCTAGAGCAGCCGGGGATGAAGTGGAACATACTTGGTTCTCTCTTCCCTGATATAGTTGCCTGGTGGAAGTTTTTAATTATCTTACGGGCCTTAAATTTATTGCTACATTAAGGTAACCAGATTTTAACTAACCACGACTTGGCTCCTTCCTTTCCTGGAGCATATTTGGACTGGAGATTTTCCTTCAGTCTCTTTACAGCACTCATCTTTTTAGGAATCTCTCTCTTGGGTTTTCTCTGACCTGAACCAGCAGGAGCCCCTCCTGAGCTGTGAACATCTTCACTTTGTTTATTTCATGGGTGCAGTGTTTTCCTTAAGGTTCCCTCCCCAAGCTCAATGGAAACCTCTCCTGAGTTTCCTATAGTCCACTTGCCCCAAGCACTTCACAATAGACCCTTGAGAGCTCATGTTCATTTGATCGGTTTACAAGTGTAAACCCAATCTCATTAATTTTTGTTTCTTTTTGCCTGGTTCGTATCTCTGGAATGCATTTATTCTTGAAATATTTGTGTGGTTTTACAAAAAGCTTTTATAATCAGTTATTTAAGGCTCCACTGGATGATTTCCTTTACTCACCTACCAAGTCCCCCATTCCTCTTCTAAAAATGATTAAGTAAAATGTTGCAAGAGAGCCAGAAAACATTTTTAAAGTACTTGGTGCATGAAACATCAGGCTTTTCATTTCATTTTAGCCCAGGTGTGTTTTTTCTCCTTTGTGCACTTTCACATTGTAAACCATGAGATGTGTGGTCGAAAGCAGACTTCGTATGGCATTGCTCAGTGTTTTGGGGCAGACCACAAAGGAAGAGGATGGGATGTACATGTATATTTTATTTTTAAAATGGTAATTGGTTTGTAAGTGATAAGATTATGGGCCATTTTTTCTTCACATTTCCCTGTCTTTGAAAAAGAACAAATTGTTTAGAGAGAAGAGAACAAATTAGTACTGTGCTGAGCCCTACCCTTTCCATTCTAGCTGATAATGGCCTTCTGGGTGATCTAGTCTTGTCATTCCTCAGCCACTCTAGCCCAAGCCCAAAATTCTAGAGAATTCCTCTATATCCTCAAAAGCAGTGGTCCCCACCCAGTCGTCTGGATTTCAAAGGCCAGAAAACTTCCTTACCCATCAAATTTTGAGGACATTTGTAGTTTACAGCTTTCAGTTAGAGCACAGTGCTGATAACACCAAAGTCCAGGGTTTGAGCCCTGTGCCAGTCAGCTACAAAAAAAAAAAACAGAGAGAGAGAAAAAAAAAATCCGTGTAACTTGTTCTTTTTGCCAAACTAGTGAAAACTTCCTTGCAGGGCACTACTGTGTATCTCTGGTGTAGGAAACATCTCTTTGGGGATCTCTTCCAACAATGTTCTGTTTTCTTTTTTTTTTTGTTTTTTGTTTTTTTTGTTTGTTTGTTTGCTATTTTCTTTGTAACATATTTTATTATAAAAAGTCCAGGGAATTTGTAAAAAATCAGAAAATGAAAATGTCCATCTTGCTCACACTTGAGAGAGAATCCTTCCTACCTCAAACTGAGATCCCATGAAATAGTGGGCAAGAGAAGGGTAAAAAGGTCTAGGGCTGAGAGCTGGCTCTGGGCAGTAGTGATTCATATCTATTTTTATTGATATATAATTCACATAATATAAAATTCACCCTTTCTTTTTTCATTCATTTATTTATTTAAATTAATTAAGATGACCAGGGATCTTAACCCTTGACTTGGTGTTGTCAGCACCACACTCTCCCAAGTGAGCCACGGGCTGGCCCCTAAAATCTACCCTTTTAAAGTGTATATAAAATGCAGTGTTTTTTCATATATTCACCAAGTTGTGCCATCATCACCATTATCTAATTCTAGACCATTTTCTTCACATCCAAAAAGAAACCCCATATCCATTTGTAGTCATTTTCCTCTCCCATCCCATGGCCACCACTAATAGTCTGTTTTATGGATGTGCGTGCTCCGGACACTTCACATAAATGGAGTCATTCTATATGTGGCCTTTCCTGACTGGCTTCCTTCACTTAACATAATGCTTTCAAGGTTCACGTAGACTGTATCAGCACTTCCTTTCTATAGCCAAATAATATTCCATTTTAAGGATATTTTATTTATCCATTCAATTGAGGGACATTTGGGTTGCTCTCACTTTTGGGCTATTGTGAATAACGTTGCTGTGAACACTCATGCACAATTTTTTGTGTGGACATGTTTCATTTCTGGGTTGTATACCTAGGAGAACTGCTGGGTCAAATGGTAACTACGCTTATTTAACCTTCTGAGGAACTGCCAGACTGTTCCACAGCAGTTGCCGCATGTTACATTCCCACGAGCAGCGTATGAGGGTTCCAGTTTCTCCAGGTCTCCTGCAACCCACGCACTCCTTAGCTCATGCACCCCGCCGCAGCCAAATGTGCGCAGGCGCCGCCGGAGGCGGGGCGTGCAGTCGTTAAGGGCGGAGCTGTGCTGCGTGCGCGCCCCGGAAGCGGAAGCCAGCTCCTCTTGCGCGGCGGCTGATTCGAGGGATTGTTCTGTCACTAGCGGATCCTGTGAGAAGCTGCGGCAGGGCGGGCCATGCCGTCGGAGGGTCGCTGCTGGGAAACGCTGCAGGCGTTGCGCAATTCTGACAAAGGTCGCCTCTGCTACCACCGCGACTGGCTGCTGCGGGGCGAGGTGAGCGGTGGCTCCTGAGGGGAGTAGGCCCTTTCGGCCCCTCGCGCCCGGACCTGCCCTTCCCTAGCCCTTGGCGCGTCCTGCGCTGGGGAACCTGTGCGGTCTTACTGCCCGCGTCTGTTTCTTGACTGCTTTGTGTGCATCTTTCGGTCCTAGGGTTTCTGCCCTCTCCAGCCTATTCTAGCTGTTCGGGGTGCTCCTCCTACTTCAGAGGTGCTTCTCTCACTGAAGGCTTCATTGCTACTCCCAGCCAGAGTGAGGCGCCTCCTCCTATGTTGTCAAAGCAACCCTGGCCTCTCAGAGTCGGTTATTTACCACGTGTCTCACGTGCTAGGAGCTCCAGATTTAGCAGCGAACGATTAACGTGACCTAACCCATTGCTGCCAGTGTAGTGACCGAATTTTTAGACGACACTGGGCGGACCTGGAAAGTTAATGGGGGCGTGGTCACTGTACCTAGTATTTGCAAAGCCCTGAAATAGAGTTGGGGCTTTAGAGATGTGGAGACAGTTCAGGCAGAGCTCCTGTTCCTGAGTGGCTGTCCTGTCTCTTGAGACTTCTGAGGGAAACGATTCTAAAGTATTCGCTGTCTTTTATGTCATTGACAGTTTTAAAGAATACAGACCTTAAATTCGATAGGTTGATTTCTAGCATAGGTCTGTCGTTTTCAAACCACCAGGCTCAGGTTATGCATTCTTGACAAGAGTACCACAGAAACGGTGCTGTGTTATTCTCAGTAAGTCACGTGAAGAGGCACACAGATGTCAGACGATCCCAGCACTGGTGATGCTAGCTTTGATCACCTTGTCACTTTGGTATCTGCCAGATCTCTCCACTTAATTTATCATTTTTTCCTTTGTAGTTGATTAGTGTTTTTGTGAGATGGTATTCCAGAGATTACACCAATATCCTTTTTTTTTCTTCATCAAACCTCCACCCTTCAGCCTTAGTATTCACTGATGTTTTCTGCGTGAGCCAGTCACCTCTATGATAGTGCCAAATGGTGTTGACGTTCTACTATAAAGAGCTTTTTTTTTAAATCCCCTGTTTAATTATTTATATAAGTATGGACTCATGGGTTTCTATTCTATCCTCTGAGTTGTAATCCATTATTATCATTATTAATTTATTTTATTTTAAATATCTCAGATTTGGCCAGTGGAAGCCCCTTTAAATTGGCTCTTGTGTCCCTTTGACATGTTTCCATCATTCATTGACATTTCTTTCTTTTTTGGCACAATAGGGTGTCCCAGGTGCAAGTTGTACTTTACCTGTCACAACCCTGGAATCAGCTGTTTCTCCAGAGAGCCTGATTCTTTTTAAGTAGAGGATGGTATTTATAAACCAAGATCTGGGAGCTTGGTGTGCTCACTGCTGCTTGGGTACCATTGCTTCTAGGCCTTCTTAGTGGACAGAACTAGGAAATATATGTATGTATATATGTATACACATATATTCATATATATTATAACTATTTCTCTATTCGTGTGTGCTAATATATATTATAAAATTATGAGTTCATATGTGTAAGCTCCACTTCCAATCCAATACCTCAGGGTTCTTTCTAGCCTTCCTTCACCCATGTTTGTAAATATGTTGTTCAACAGTGAGAAATTGAGCTTCTGTTATTCTCAATGTATTTACTTATTTGCTCAATCAGTTTACTTATTTAACTCATTGGAGCAGTCTCCTAACCACTTCAGTTGTTTCTTCTGACAGCCTCCTCCACACCACCTTTTACCCCACCCACTCACCTTTCCAAATCCTCAGCTGCCTTGCTGACTCCTCCATGCCAGATGAGGGAAAGGGCCTCATCATTCTTTCAGTAGTTCCTTACTTTCTCGTACAGCAAGATGTTCCAGGTTCATATTTTTCCAGCCCCAGCTTTTCTGCAAGGACCCCTGGTTTCTTGTGTAAAATTGTATTCAGAAACCAAGATCTGGCACTAGATGTGCTCATTGCTACTATTAGGGGTGTGTACACACACACACACACACACACACACACACACACACACACACACACACCTATATTTATTTCTGTATACATAAAGAACCATGAGTTCAGGGCCAGCCCGTGGCTCACTTGGGAAAGTGTGGTGCTGATAACACCAAGGCCACGGGGGCCACGGGTTCGGATCCCTATATAGGGATGGCCGGTCAGCTCACTTCAGAGAGCATGGTGCTGACAACATCAAGTCAAGGGTTAAGATCCCCTTACCTGTCATCTTTTGGAAAAAAAAAAGAAAAGAACCATGAGTTCATAATGGTATCTCCAGTTTTTTGTAAATTTATGTAAAACCCAAGGGTTCATTTTGCTCTTCCTCTTTCCTTTGTCTGACAATAAGAAACCCAGTTCCTATATCCACAATATATTTCCCCAACCTATATGTTCCTCAATATATTTCCTCAAACACAATATATTTCTATATTTCTATTTTCTATATTTTCTATAGTACATAGAAAATAGTTTTTGAACTTTAGAACATAGAATGTCTTTGTGAAAAATAAATCTACTAACTAGGATTCAGTATTTGTTTTCAGTTCTATTTGTCTCTAATCTGAATGTTTGTGGTCAAAATACTGTGTACAATGTTACTTAGGTTAGTTCTACCTCCACTCTCACCTCTGGCCAATATGATTATTTTATTCATTTGCTTTTGTTTGTATTCTATTGAAGGTTTTTTTTCTCTCACCTTTGTTGATTTTGGTTATTTTATTCTGAGTGTGTGAAACATTAAGATGATTACAAAATCAGAACTGTAAAAAAGGTATGCCAGAGAAGTGTTAGTCCCCTATCCCTTTCATAAGTTTATATCTACTTACTGTAGGTAAGCAATCTCATTAGCTTCTAGTTTATCTTTCCTATGTTTCTTTCTGCATACATATGCAAATAGATATGTTTTCTTATTTTTCCTTCTTTTGTAAATAAAATACTATGGATAACTTTTTTGTGCTTGTCTTTTTTCACTTAACATATCCTGGAAATCACTTCGTTTCATTTTTTTTTCCTTTCACTTGTGCAGTATTTTATCATGTGGAGGTTCCATAATTAATTCAACCACTTTCCTATGTGTGGGTATTTAGGTCACTTCTGTTATTTGCAGTTATAAGCAGTATTACAATGAGTAACCATGTGCATGTGTATTTTCATTTTGTGGGAAGTATATCTTCAGGATAAAATCCTGGAAGTGAGACTGGAGGGTCAAAAGGTAAATCTAGATGTAGTTTTGTTATATATTACCAAATTCCCCTCTATAATGGATGTATTGATTTGCCTTCTAATCAGCAATGCATTATCATACCCATTTGCCCACAGCCTTGTCAACAGAATGAATTATTACACTTTTTAATTTTTTCTAATAAGGTAAGAATGAGATCTCAGTGTAGTTTTTCTATGCTTTCTCTCTTAGGTGAGGTCGAACATCTTTTCGTTTGTCGAAGTCAATTTTATATCTTTATTTGTGAATTGCCGGTTTATGTCTTTTGTACATTTTTCGATTGAGGCGTTGATTTTTTTCCCCCCTAATAAATTCTTTATGTACTGGGGATAATAGCCCTTTATCTGTGATATATATTGCATATATAATTTTCTAGTTTATCAGTTAAATTTCTTCTTTGCTTATGGTATTTTTGTATGGCTTTATTTTTTACATTTGAAAACTTGCCCCTGGAATTTATTTTGGTATAAGGAATGAGTAACATTTCTAATATGTTTTTAAAATCAGCCTCATTGTTGTATAAAATATGCATATCAGCATGTTTGCTTCTGTGTGCAGATTATGTACCATGTGTACCTATGATCTAGATTAGGGTTTCTCAATCAGCACATTTTGGGCTGGTCTAGATAATTATCTGGGGCTGTGGGGGGAGGCTGCTGTCCTGTGCATTGTAGGATGTTTAGTAGCATTCTTCATTTCTTCCCACTAGATGCCAGCAGCACCCTTCCAGTTGTGATGACCAAAATTTCTCCAGATATTGCTAAATGTCCTGTAGGGGGTAAAATTGCCCCTGGTTGAGAACAACTGATCTAGACAAAATAATAGTTTGCAATTGTTGAGTGCCAGGTGCGGTTCTACTTTATTTATATGTATTACCTATTTAATCCTTCCAAAATCTTTTTTTGTTTTGTTTTATTATTGTTCTCCCAAAATCTTTTGAGGTCAATCCTTTATTATCTCATTTTAGAAGTGATGAAGCTCAGAGAGGTTAGGTAACTTACCCTGGTTATACAGGTAAGTGGAATGCAGAGGTGGAACTCCAACAAAGAAAGGCTGGTTTCAAACTTAGTGCTCTTAATCACTGTTGAACTCTTTCTCTGTACTTTCTGATATTGAGTAAAGTTCCCAGCCAAAATTTGCCATGTACTTTATACCACAGTTCAGTGGTATAAGCTCTGGTTTAAAGCACTATACACCAAACCTATGGAGATAATAGTTAGCTGGTATAGTTGAGTAAGTTGTCCACACACATTTAGAGAGGTTCTAAGACTTCTTTTATAGCCTTTGTATTATAAATCCCATTTTATTTAGGCCATTGGCTTTTATATCAGTTACCACCTTTCTATGCCTTTTTTTGTTTTCTTGGGTTTTTTTGGTGGCTAGCCAGTAAGGGGATCCTAACCCTTGGCCTAAGTGTTACCAGCACCATGTTCTCCCAAGTGAGCTAACCAGCCCGCCCCCTATGCCTTTTTAAAACATGTTTTGTTTTCATTATGTTCATCAAAAAATGAAGAAAGGCAGAAAATTAGAACAAGGAGAAATATGTCACTTATGCATAACTTCTGGAATATTTCCTTCATGTTTTCTAGTATGGTGGCATTTGTTTTTATTTTATGTAGTTGTAATCATATTGCATTTATACTCTTGTTTTTTTCTTCTAAAAATTGAATCTTAAGTATGTTATTGCATAGGATTCACAATCAGTATTTTTAAATGATTAATATTCCACTGATTGTGTATACAGTAGTTTATTTCAAAATTCCTGTATTTCTGTTCCAATGTTTTAGATTGCTTGCAACTATGCTGTAATGACAGTATTTGTGCATAGCTCCTTTTTCTGTAGTTAGAGTTATTTAGGTCTGATTGTCTTTAGAAGGATAGTAGTCAGGATCATTATCAAGAAATCACTATACTTTTCACCTCTGATTGTTAATACAATTCCTTTGGGTCTTTGATATTTATTTGGTTATTTAGGCCTCCTTAGATGTTCAGTAAGGCATGTAGTGACATGGATTATGCTTAGATTAGTTAACATGCAAGTTCGGTTTAACCCTCTTCTTCTCTCTAGGATGTTTTAGAAGAATGTATGTCTCTTCCCAAGCTATCTTCTTACTCTGGATGGGTGGTAGATCATGTCCTACCCCATACGCAAGAGAACCCACCTCCCTCTGAGACTTCACCATCCTCTAGATCTACTTCAGCCCTAGACCAACCCTCGTTTGTTACCAAATCTTTCATCAGAAACTCTGCCTTCTCACCAGCCTCCCCCAAAACATCAGATGGAACCAAGGTAAGGTTTTAATCAGCTTAAGACAAAAGACATGGTGGCTGCAAAGTTAAAATGTTTAATATTGTCATATGACAGTGACCTTATCCTGGGGAAAATAACGATTGCTTCATATTGCAGCTGTTTATAGGGACAGTGTTTACTACATCACTTAGTATTCTCTTTATAAAGAACCAGAGGGAGAAATTTCCTTGTATTCTTAGTACCAAGAATAGTAAGTAATTTCATGAGCAATTGGATTGTTTTTTTCTGATGAACATTGCATCTTTTTAACTGGTAAGGTCTTTTTGTGTTGGCTTAGAGTAAAACTGATACCTGCTCTTAAAATGTACATATTTTATTGTATTAGTTTGGTTTTGTTCCTTATAACAGAAATAACCTGAAACTGGGCAATTTGTGAAGAAACAATATTTATTGCTTACTTTTTCAGGGGCTGGGAAGTCCGAAGTCCAGGGAACACATCTGGTAAGGGCCTTTGGTGTTGGCTTCAGTGTTGCATTACAAAAAGGACAGAAATGAGAGAGAGACTCTCACCTCTCACTTGCTGTTCTTTTAAAGCCAACAGAACCATGCCCATGACTACCATTAAACCATCAGTGGATTAATCCATTTCCCAGGGCAGGATTCTCACAATCTGATCACCTCTTCCAAGCCCCACTTTTCAGTTATAATAGGATTTCCCACCCTCAACAGTTACAGTGGAGATTAAGCTTCAGTGAGTTTGGGAAGTCATTCAATCCACAGCACTTACCATTGATTCCGTATGAGTTTTTACACTATGGCTGGCTCTATTTTGTCCCTGCCTTTATTTCTTTGTTTGTTTTTCCCCACTTAAAAACAGTAATTGTTACTGGTGGGTTTTTTCCCCCCCTTTTTTCTTGTTTCTTTTTTGTATACTTCTAGAGGTAATTTTTTGTGGGTTTTTTTTTAATTTTTGTAATTTAAAAATTTTTGGCCATAAAACAAGTCTTACTATGTTTAAAAAAAGACTAAGATCATAGAAAATGTGTTCTCTGACCACCATAACAGAAGGAAATTTAGAAAATTCACAAATGTGTGGAAATTAAACAACATTCTCCTAAATAATTTGTAAAAAGAAAAATCACAGGGAAATTAGAGAGTACTTTGAGATAAAAGTAGATGTCCTCTTCTTTTTCTGGTCCCCACTGGTGACTCTCCTTGTGTTAATGCATTCGAGTGTCTGGCAGGCCACCTGCACAGTGGCTATGGCTACTGCTGTGGCATTGAGCCACTTTTATGGCAGCTGTGGCTATGGAAATGTCTGTGGTGGGCTACCCACATGGAAGTGGTGTTTGGGGTATTCTCCTTGCCTGGTTGTGGGCAAGGGGTGGAGGTGCAGCCCTTGGCTCCTGCCTCAGGACCCTGGGTGTGCTCTGTTGCTTGCCTGGTTATGTCCAGATGGGGTGGCCCTTGGCTCCTGCCTCAGGACCCCGGGTGTGCTGTGTTGTTTGCCTGGTTGAGGTTGGAGGGGGTGGCCCTGGTAGTTTGTGTATATACAAATATATGCAGCTGGCCGGTTAGCTCAGTTGGTTAGAGCATGGCACTGATAGCACCAAGGTCCAGGGTTTGATCCCTCCACCAAAACAAAACAAAATAAAACAAATATATGGGAACATATATTTTTCTTTTTTTAAAAAACAAAGATGGTAAAAAATGCCGTTGGGTACCTTCCTTTTTATATTTTTACTTGACAGTATATCTTAGAAATCATTCTATCTTTGTGTATATATCTTTATCTCTCTCTATATAGCCTTGTTTTTAATATTTTTTGTAATTTTTAATTTATGTTTGTCATTATATCTGATATTCCTTTTAAGTGGCATTAAACTCTTTTTGGAACAAAGTAAGATATTAGAAGTAGTGGTCTAAAATGTAAAGAGGTAATTGGAAAAACTGCATTATTGTGTTTTTTGAAGTTTTAGATTTTTGTGCTAACAAATTAAGACTAGTCAGCTTTTTAGAAAGGTTGAGAGTACATTTTTCATGTTTAGCTTCTGAAATACAAAGTTCTTGGTTTCTTTTTTCTTTCTTTTTTTTTGGCTGGCTCATATGGGGATCCTAACCCTTGTCTCTAGTGTTACCAACACCACGTTCTAGCCAATTGTGCTAACAGGCCAGCCAAAGTTCTTGGTTTCTTTTTGTCCTTCCCCACTGCAAATTTTTGTTTATCAAGTAAACATTTATCATAGCATCAAAGGAAGAAATTTAAATCTCCGTATGATTTTATCATTTCAGTCAACAGTTACTCCTTTCCAGTCTCATATGCCTGTGTATTTGTACCTAGACTTACTCAAATTGTATGTACACTTTCTTTTTTTTTTCTTTTTTAAAGATGACCGGTAAGGGGATCTTAACCCTTGACTTGGTGTTGTCAGCACCACGCTCACCCAGTGAGCTAACTGGCCATCCCTATATGGGATCCGAACCCATGGCCTTGGTGTTATCAGCACCACACTCTCTCGAGTGAGCCATGGGCTGGCCCGTATGTATACTTTCATATTCTACTTTTCCTTCCTATCTTTAATTTGTTACTATTTATTCATGTTATTACTGCCTTTGTAATCTCATACTTAGTAGATATATAATATTCTGTAACTTATTAAATTGTCTCTTTATTATTAGCAATTTATATTTCATTGCCTTTAAGGATAATATATTGAGAAACTTACTGCAGAGAGATTCTTCTTTTTAATCTCAAAATATATCTTATAATTATTATCTTAAAATAAATTCCCAGATGACAGCACCAAAGATTGAAGGATGTGAACATTAAAACAAAATTTTAAATCGTTTTTTAAAATTGAAGTAAAATATATATAACATAAAATTTACCATTTAACCATTTTTAAGTGTACGATTCAGTGGCATTAAGTACATTCACAGTGTACTACAACTGCCACAGCTGCCCATCTCCAGAACTTTTTCATCATCCGAAGCTGAAACTCTGTATCCATTGAGTTCTCCCCACAGCTGCTGGCAACCACAGTTCTACTTTCTGTCTCTATGAATTTGGTCATTTTAGGTACCTCATATAAGTTGAATCGTGTAGTATTTGTCCTTTTATGACTGCCTTATTTCATTTCATGTAATGTCTTCAGTGTTCATCTGTATTGTAGTGTATGTCAGGCATTCCTTTATTTTTAAGGCTGAATATTCTGTTGTATGTAGATACTACATTTTGTGTATCCATTCATCTGTCAATGGATATGTGAGTTCTTGAGTTGCCTCCACTTTTTGGCTATTGTGAATATGAGGTTACTTCAAAAAGTTCATGGAAAAATGGAATTAAAAGGTAATCTGAAGAAAGGATTAATCTGGAATGCAACTTTCTGACATGATGGAGATATAGGTTTTGGGACCTGGCTAGAGTGGCAGAGGGACCAAGGGCATTTATTTATCTATTGTTTTAACAGATGATTGACAACAGGCGGCTTACTCAGAGTTAGCAAGCTATACATTAATTGGTACATCAACAATTTTAAGAACTTACATGAATTCTTTGTTTAGGAACAGGATGTCTCATCCAAGTCATGAACCCCAACCCCCCAAGGCTGTGAATACTTCAGAGAACTACTTATATAGACAAGACATCATTTCCCCTTTTTTGATCAAAATATTCCTCACGAAAGCATTGATAATCAGTTTTCTGATTGAAAAGTTCCCTCAGTGCTGGAAGGCTCATTCCCAGGTACTCACGTCCCATGTTGGGGAGCGGGGGCGAGGAGATGAAGCAGCAGTTAGGCCAAATTAGGGCAACAGGAAATGGAGTCAGGAACTTAGAGGAGGGCTGGCCAGTTAACTCAGTTGGTCAGAGTGAAGACTTATAAAACCAAGGTCTTGGGTTCACCCCTGTACTGGCCAGCTGCCAAAAAAAGGGGCGGGGGGGGGGAGCTTAGAAGAAAAATGCTTTTTTTTTTTTTTAAATGCCGTTTTATAAGCAGTGTTTTCAATTATATCCTGTTTTAAAGAGAGAGAAAATTCTTACTGAACTTATTTAAATAACCACATTGAGATAAAAATCATAAGGATAGGGCCGACCCCGTGGCGCACTTGGGAGAGTGCGGCGCTGGGAGCGCAGCAGTGCTCCCGCCGCGTGGCCGGTGTGCCCGCGGTGCGGCCTGTCACAAAAAGACAAAAAAAAAAAAAAAAAAATCATAAGGATACTCACAGTTGTCAAATTTTGGAGGAATCACATAGGCTTCTGTCTTTGTTTATAAAAGTATATTTACCAAATTGCTGTAAGTTATAGATCGCTTAAGAGAGAAATTTCCTTAAATCTGGAAAACAAAACATTCAAGTAAAGAACCAACAATGTTTTAAGTTAAAGTCATAAAAGCATTATCTTTATCATTTAACTTTATGTAATTAATTTTTGCTTTGCTTGATCTTGATTAGCAGTTTTATAAACCCATCAGATTTCTTATCAGGGATCTGAAAAACTTTGATTTTGTCCATTGATCTTACAGTTATTTGAAACCTGTGTTTAAGAGTACTTGTTTTAGTCTTTTCTGTGAATCTGATTGCATACGCCTTTACAGAAAAATCAAAACTTCTTGCCGTTTTATTAAGAGCAGATCAGTATTTCAAGAAAACCTTGTTCTAACATGGGGGGAAATTTTAGTTCTGTATCAGTGTCTTTTTTATATCAAAGTTCAATCTTTAGAAAGACTTGGAAATAATTCCCTTCTTAATTATAGATTATGAAATCACAAAATTTTTTCATAAATTCGCCCTTCATAAACCATTATTATGACTCAGACATTTCATGACATGCTGTATACTTTCTGTTTTGTCTTATATTTCCGGTTTTCTAAATAACCAGTCATTTTACTTTAGGACAAAAGTTCACCAAGATGCTCTTTTCTTTTTAGCCTTCCTAACCAAAACTGTATCTTCCTCTCCATAACTCTCTTTACATTTCCCCTTCTCCTACTTACTCCTTCCTTTCTATCTTGTTTCCATTTCCTTCCTAAATTTACCTTTTGATTTTGCTGGTAACTCAGAAGATGTAGTTGCTTTCATTAAGCCAACAATACTAAATTAGTCTCATTTATCTAAGAATTGCAGAATCAAAGATCATTCTGTTTTTGGCTGGGTTCATAACTTTAACTTTAAAAACCTCTAGCAGAGACAAATATAATCCTGTTTGGCCAGTAAACCCAAGCAAAAATATATGCTGATAATTCTGAAGACATTTCTCATAGCCATATGATTTTTAAAGAAAAAACTTTTTATACCCTCCCCCCGCCCTTTTTTTTCCCCCAGTTTCCTATGAGTTTAGGGTTAAGTTTCAAAAATTCACACTTAGCTAAGACTGGCTGAGTTGTATGAGAAAAACAAAATCTCCAAGTGGCCTTGATTTTTAGTAATTGTTTTTTGTTTGCTTGTTTGTTTATTTTTAAAAAGATGACCACAAGGGGATCTTAACCCTTGACTTGGTGTTGTCAGCACCACGCTCTCCCAAGTGAGTTAACTGGCCATCCCTATATAGGGATCTGAACCCGTGGCTTTGTGTTATCAGCACCACACTCTCCCAAGTGAGCCATGGGTCGGCCCTTTTAGTAATTGTTTAGCTTGTGCACAGAAGACAAATTTTGTCCAGAGACTTAGCCAATTATAACTTCCTGGATCATAGTTTCTGCTTCTCAAGCTCTCCAAGAGAAACTCAGACCAATTCTGTAGGATGCATTCTAAGGATCACAGAGCTCTTATTACCAACAAACACAAAACTTTGGAGTCTAACACATACGTTGGCCAGGCAGTATTGCAATTAATATATATATATATATATATATATATTTTTTTTTTTTTTTTTTTTTTTTTTTTATTTTCAGTCATAGGGGAGTAGCTATAATAGGACCATTTGGCTAATAGCCGTCCCAGGGGACTCTAAAATGGAGCAAAGATCCTCCCATGGTGCTAATTCCTTGGCTGGCTCTGCCTTCTAGTGAGGAATCTTTTGCCTCCCTGCACCCAGGATCCTTGCTGTAGTACCTGGCATGAGCTGCCCAGAGGCAGATTTTTATGGTTGATAGGGACACAGATAACACAAGACCTAGCCCAAATAATTCAGGACTTTGTTTTTTTTTTTGGTGGCTGGTCAGTAAGGGGATCCAAACCCTTAACCTCAGTATTATAACACTGCACTCTAACCAACCACAACCAAGCTAACCGGCCAGCCCTCTTAGCTCAAATAAAAATGTTTGCTCTTTGGGCCTGAAACTGGCTCCTCACCATGCTAGGATAGTGGATTTTTAGAGAGAATGTCTCCTGGGATGTGGCCCCATAGTAACGAAGCTAACAAAGCTATCCTACCCTCCTGAGTTACCCAAAATTCTCAGTCCCTGGTAATTCACACCCTTCTCTGCACAAGAAATCCCAGAAAAAAGAGAGTTCAGGTGTTCTTGGTCCCTTGGCAAGTCGATCTATTTCTTGATATATAAAAGCATTTACATACTATACCACTGTTCAAACAGACCTCCACACCCCCTGCTCAATTCCTGAATTCCTTGCCACAAAAGCACTAAAATAGCTAAGTCTTCCCAAAAAGTGCAGTGTAGTTCCTATGGGCATCTGACTCTCCCACACCTGAACCCATAATGAACCTGGAAGGTTTTATTTATTATTTATTTATTTATTTATTTTTTAAAGATGACCGGTAAGGGGATCTTAACCCTTGGCTTGGTGTTGTCAGCACCAGGCTCAGCCAGTGAGCGAACCAGCCATCCCTATATATAGGATCTGAACCCGTGCCCTTGGTGTTACCAGCACCGCACTCTCCCGAGTGAGCCACGGGCTAGACCTGAACCTGGAAGGTTTTAAAAGAGGCCAAAGGCTGTCCAAGAGTTCTCAGAGTTAACACAGCAGGGATCTGGATTCCACCAAAATAGTAACATGAACAGCAGCAAAGCAAGCAACATAGGACAGACAATAAACATACAGGTAGACAATAAATACAAACAGTTCACTCACACAACCTAATGGAAGTGCTTCACCGAACCAGCAGACAAATTGATCAATCACAGTTTCACAAAAGTCTTGTCCTGCACCAGTGGTACCTTTTTCTAACAAACAGCACAGAGAGAGGTCTCCCAGCATGCACACCAGTTCAAACTTACCCAACCCTGGAGCTTGTCAACTCTTTACTAACACCTTCCTCACCAACTAAAAGGCAGAAAATTAGTGGTCAGCACCACTGCTGGAAAATCAGGGAAAGTCCCAAAAATCCCAGCCACAGAGCCGGCCCACCACAGGCGGCTGACACGCAAAAGTGGACCCAGTCTTACTCCCTCAGCATGAACGGATAAGCCCTGGCACACTGCCACTGCCAATTGCTCCATCTGTTGGAAGTGGGGGCTAGGCTGCCCATGGCACTTAGCTCCTGGCTGGCTTGCCAAAATTTTGTTACCAAAACCAAAGCCCGCCGCCAAAACAGAAACAAACAACCCAAAAGTCAAATTGTTGGTGAAATAGGAAATCAGCTTTATTCATGAATATCAGTGACTTGAAGGAGATGTTAGGCTACCTTATCTCCCCAGTAAACCTGAAGGAGATGACCAGACTAAAACCATCTCAAAGACTCAGATTTACTGAGGGTTTTATAGGGTAAGATGCGGGAAATGAGAAGCAGGAGAGAAGGGGATGTGTAAGGGGCCAGGTGCAAATTCTCACCAAGGCTCCATCTGGCTTCTGTTCTCCTACTTGGACATTATCTTAGGGTCCTGCAGGATTTTGATTTGCTTCAGGGTAGAATCAGCATAGCTTTATTGATGTCTTCCTTGGTTTCTCAGGGTCTGGATAATACGTGTTTCATAGCAAGTTTTCAGCTCCAGGCTGACTAGAAAACAACTTTACATTTATGTGAATGATGTCATCTTGCCCTGCAACCAAGGTTCAAAATATCAAGTAATCATGGGAAAAGAGGGAACTCAGAGAAATGCATGCTAAGAAAAAAAACCTGTGTCTCTTAGGGGCCAGGCTGTGGCTCACTTGGGAGAGTGTGGTGCTGACAGCACCAAGTCAAGGGTTAAGATCCCCTTACCGGTCATCTTTTAAAAAAACAAAACAAAAAAAACCTGTGTCTTTTAAAATTTTCCTACAGTCCAGGCAGTTTTAGGTCCCAACATGGCTTTAGTCCTGCTAACTCCAACAAACAGACATTTTACCTAAGACAATATACAGATGGCAGATAAGCACATGAAAAAATGTTCAATATTATTAGCCATAGGGAAATATAAGTAAGAGCACAGTGAGATAGTACTACACAGCTGTCAGAATGGTTAAAATAAAAAATAGTGACAACGCCAAATGCTTGCGAGGATGTGGAAAATCTGGGTCACTCATTCATTTTGAGTGTGAATGTAGAATGGTACAGCCACTCTGGAAAAGTCTGGCAATTTCTTTTAAAACTGAACATGCACTTAACTATATGACACAGCAATTACCCTCTTGTCCATTCCCAAGAATGGGAGTTGATTTGATTCTTATTCTTGGGCGTTTGATTTCTCAGAGAAATCAAAACCTACGTTCACACAAAAATTTGTACACAAATGTTTGTAGCAGCTTTATTCATAATGTCCAAAAATTGGAAACAAGGAAACGTCTTTCAACAGGTGATCGGTAAACAAACTGCAATTTCTCCATACCATGAGATCACTAGAACCAGCAATAAAAAGGAACAAATCATTGATATATGCAGCAGCTTGATAGATCTCAATGGCAATATACAGAGTTAAAAAAAAAAGCCAATCTCAACTTGGGACTTCTGATCAAGATGGCAGAATAGATGGTCCTCAGTGTCACTCTCTCCCACAAATCAACTAATTTACAACTATTAGAAAGCAACAACAGCCAAGCTGGGGCCGCTAGAGCTCAGAGGAAGAGGAGGAGAGACTTACAAAGTGCATGAAGGCGGAGAAGCCACGATGAGAGAAAGAAAAAACCTCTCTGACTGTTTCGAGCCCCAGCCACTTCCAGGCTGGAGCTGCTGAGTGCATGGAGCAGGAGCCAGTGCTGGCAAAAGCTGCAGCTGTGCCCTTCGGATGAAGTTGCATGGAGGTGGCAGGGGAGAAGAGGGCCTTGGTGGCCCCCAGGCCAACAAGACCACTAATAAGTTTCCCTTGGACCCACATAGGAGCGAGGAGCCACAACAACCGAATAAAAGGAGCCACTCAGAGGCCAGTGAGTCATTGCAAGGAACCGGCACATGGCCCTTCCAAGGTTCATTATGCCTCGGGTCCCTGGGCGGGCCCTGAAGCTCTGGCGCAGTGTGCCTGGTTGTGGGAGAGAGGACCATTCCCCTTCTCCTTGCCCCAGATCCCTGGGTGGGCTCTGAGGTGCTGACATGTACCTGGTTGTGGGAGAGAGGTCCGGTCCCCTTCTCCATGCCCTGGGTCCCTGGGTGGTCTCCTGAGGTGCTGGCATGGTGTGCCTGGTCGTGGGAGGGTGGTCTGGTCCTCAACTCCATAACCTGGGTCCCTGGATGAGCCCCAAGGCACTGGCTCAGTATGCCTGGCTGTGGGAGGGGGGTCCAGTCCCCTTCTCCATGCTTTAGGTCCCTGGGCAGGCCCCGAGGCACTGGTGCAGTTTGCCTGGAAGTGGGAGTGGGGTTCAGACCCCAGATTCAAGCCTCCAGTTCCCAGACAGGCCCCAAGGTGCTGGTGGTGTGTCTGGGCTGGAATTAGTTTTCTGTCCTTTGCTTCTAACACGGGGGAACTTCCTGTGGGAACTAGTA
Organism: Cynocephalus volans; assembly: GCF_027409185.1. NCBI lineage: Eukaryota > Metazoa > Chordata > Mammalia > Dermoptera > Cynocephalidae > Cynocephalus > Cynocephalus volans. The sequence continues at coordinate 9,090,286 of NC_084476.1, read as the reverse complement.
CTTGAGCTGTGTGGTTGTTTAAATTGCTACTTTGCTGCTGTTTCCCCAGGGAAGCCTTTTTGTGCAGCTCAGGCTTTAATGGTTGACCTTATAGGTACTTCCAGCCCTCCAAAGACCCAGTGGATCTTTGTTCCGTAGAATCTCTGATCTGGGCCTGAGTTTTTTCATCAAACCGCACCCCATGCATTTCTGCATTCCTGACCAGTCTCCTCTGAGTGGTCCTGTGCTGATTGAGGGGCAGATCAGCTGTCCTTGCTGTGTCCCTGTGTTCTCCCGGTGGGCACGTCCCCCGCACCACCCGTGCTGCAAACACTTCCCATGGGACAGCCCTGCACCAGTCCTTTGCGATGACCCACCGGCCTCTGAGAAGCTCCCTTTTTTCAGTTGTTCTGGGTCCTTGCTCCTGCGTGGGTCCACGTGAACCCTATTAGTGGTGTTGCTGTCCTGGGGGCCACCAAGGTCCTCTTCTCTCCTGCTGCCTCCAAGTAGCTCCATCTGAAGGGCACAGCTGCGGCTTCTGCCGGCTCCTGCTCCCTGTGCTTATCAGCTTGAGCCTTAAAGCAGCCACGGCCCAAAATGCTCAGAGCAGCTTTTTCTTTCTCTCATCATGGTTTCTCCTGCCTTCATGAACTCCGTAGGTCTCTCCTCCTCTTCCCCTGAGTTCCAGCGGCCCCGGCTTGGCTGATGTTACATTTTTATAGTTGTAAATTTGGTTGATTTGTCTGTATGCTAGTAATATCGATTTGATCAATATATGTCAACGATGAACACCCAAAATATGTATAATCAATTATGATTCAGTAAAAATTTTATTTTATTATTTTATTTTATTTTATTTTATTTATTATTATTATTTTTTTTAAAGATGACTGGTAAGGGGATCTCAACCCTTGGCTTGGTGTTGTCAACACAACGCTCAGCTAGTGAGCCAACCGGCCATCCCTATATAGGATCCGAACCCGTGGCCTTGGTGTTATCAGCACCGCACTCTCCCGAGTGAGCCACGGGCCGGCCCTCAATAAAAATTTTAAAATAAAAAAAAGCCTATCTCAAAAGGTTATGTATGTACTGTAAGATTTATTTAACATTCTTGAACCAACAAAATTATAGAGATGGAGACTGTTAGAGATTAGTGATGGGAGAGGAGGTGGTGGTTATAAAGGTGAGTGTTGCTCAAGGGAGCTTTGTGGTGGTAGAACAGTTCTGTATCATGAGTGTGGGGATGTTTGCACAAATCTGCATACTCGTATGGTGAAATTGCATAGTACTGTACATAAGCACTAATGAGTGCTTATAAACTGGTGAAATCTGAATATACTCTGTAGATTGTACCAATGTCAATTTACTGGTTTTGATTTTTTACTATACATATGAAAGATATTACTATTGGGGGAAACTGAAAAAAGTGAAATGTACATGGGACCTCCCTGTACATATTTTTGCAACTTTCTGTGAATTATAGTTTTTTAAAATTTTTAAATTTTAAAAAAGTTTCTATGAATATTTTCTCAGAGGCAGCAGTTCTAGTGCAGATCTTGCCAATATTGTGGCATGCCCTCATGTAGGCCCCTTTCCCTCAATAGGCCTCAGTTTCTTCATCTGCAAATCTGGTACTAGACTAAATTGCGGAGGTCCTCTCCAGGTATAAAATTCCATAATTTGGGGGATTTTTTTTTTTTTTTGGTGGCCAGTACAGAGATCTAAACCCTTGACCTTGGTGTTGTAACACCACACTCTAATCAACTGAGAACTGACCAGGTCCAAAATTCCGTAATTTGGAGTGTTTAAATTCTTAGGTGATTTTATATAATGGATTATTGTGTCACTTAGGAATTTTTGGTGCAAGTAACAAACAGTTTACTAGCTTAAATAGAACAAAGGATGGGGGAGGAATTAATTAGTTCATATAACTAGGAAGTCTAGGAGTTCATTTGGAATCAGAGCTAGAAGATTGACATACTGCTTGTCTCTTCTAGACATTATTTTTTACTTAATCCAGTGACCCCAAAATAGGGCTTTGCCTCTCTTTCTCAATTCTGCCTAACTCTTCTTGGTTTCATTTTTCAGATAGACTGTATGTGACAAAATGGCTAATGGTAGCCCCAGACTTGCATCTTCTTACATTAACAACCTCAGAAGAAGAGGTAGCCTTCCCAAATAGTTCTATCAGAAAAGTTCAAAGATGGACTCTGGCCTAGCCTGGGTCATATGGCTCATTCCTCAAGTAGATCCTGGGTACAGGAGGATAGACTACTTTAGGCTGGTTCCATGCTTACCTCTCTGGCCATGAGGGTGAAGTTTGGGCATATGGACTGGGGTTGCTCCATCCAAACCATCCCAGGACAAATGAACACTTATCAGAAGAAAGGGGAAACATTTTCTGCACAGAGTAAAACAAGTCAACAAGTAAGCCAAAAAACAAAATCCTGAAGTAACAAACATCAATTAAGGAAAGCTATTAGAACAAGGTCAAGGTCATGAAAAGCACCGTGGTTCTAACCTAAATTTTTGTTTGTTATTGGTAGTTCATATGTTAGGGTATGGTCTTTGTCTAGAAGAGATAAAACCAACTTTACCATGTTAAAAGCTTAATTCTTTTTCTGTCTTCTGTCTACATAGGAGAAACATGAGTCCCAGCATGCAGAATCTATCGTCCTTCAGTCCTCCCGGGGAATCAAAGTGGAAGGCTGCATCCAAATGTACGAACTGGTGCACAGGATGAAAGGAACAGTAAGTGAACCCATGAAGCCAAGGCAGGCTTGACCCTAGGGAGCCACGTTGAACTGCAGTTCCCCAGGCCTGAGGAATGTCCACTGTATGCTAATCATCATGTCCCGCCATTTAGTGGCTCACTATTCAGTTGGGGAGGTAGTATAATGTAGAAGTCAAGAGTGAGCACTGTGAAGTCAAATCTGGTTTCAAATCTTGACTCTGACATTACACAATAAGTTTCCATTAAAATTCACTAAAACACAGACACATTAGAGCACATATTTTTAAAAGAATTCACCAGAATTATGTCCTGTCCTTAATTTCCTGTCTTCTTGGTAGAGGGGGCTAGGGGATCAGAAAAGGTTGAGAGGGGCCAGAGGAGAGTAAACTGTATATACCCTGTACTTTATTCTCCACACCCCCCACACTAAGGGAGTCCATGCCCTGTTATTTCTTTTACTGTAACTGCCACCTCACTGCTCACATTTTTCAGGTCTTTCTTCCATCATTTTGCTCCCTACTGCATCAGATAAGTTCAAGCTCCTTGAATTTTACATGTGGCTTTGGGAGAGTTACATAGGCTTTTCTGGCTTCCGTTTACTTCTTCAAAATTTGGAGATATTCTGGGTTAACAGATGAGGATATACTGAGAAGATGGGACCTTAACAACCTCTTGAGAAAAGAATAGCACTATGTATTAGTCTGTTTCTGTTGCTTATAACAAAATACCTGAAACTGGGCCGAGCCCATGGCGCACTTGGTAGAGTGCAGCGCTGGGAGCACTGCGACGCTCCCGCCGCGGGTTCGGATCCTATATAGGAATGGCCGGTGCGCTCACTGGCTGAGTGCCGGTCATGAAAAAGACAAAAAAAAAAAAACCTGAAACTGGGTAATTTGTAAAGAAACAATATTTATTTCTTACATTTTTGGAGGCTGGGAAATCCAAAGTCCAAGGGACATATCTGGTGAGAGCCTTGGTGGTGGTTATACAGCAGTGCAGGGTATCACATAGCAAAAATGGCTGAGCAAGAGAGAGCCAAGCTTCTCAGTTGCTCTCTTTTTAAGGCCATCAGAACCACGCCCATTACTCCGTGAATGGATCAGTCCATTCACAACGACATAGTCCTAACAATCTAATCACCTCTTTAAGGCCCCTTCTTTCAGTTACCATAGTAGGATTTCCTACCCTCTTAACACTGTCACAGTGAGGATTAAATTTCAGTCATGAACTTTGGGGGAAACATTTATCCATAACACACTATTCTAATTAATTTATTTGACTTTTTTTTTTTTTTAATTAGAAAAACAATGCATGGCCTTGTAAAATTTTTTCAGAGTACAGGAATTGATAAAATGAAAGGCTCCTGGCATCTTTCCTCATTCATTTAATTGTTGAGTTAGCAAATATTTGTTGAACACCTAAGTGCTAGATGCTGTTTTGGGTCTAGATAAAACAGTCAACAAAGTATACGTGAGCCCATACACTCAAGAGCTTTTATTCTCTGGGGAAAAACAGAAGTAAACGAGAAATGAGTAAACTACAGTTAGAAGATTATTGTAATCTGGGTAAAATATGGTGGTCACTTAGACTAGCATGATAGCAATGGAGATGATGAAAAATGGCCATGTGAGTTGTTTTTCCCCTTGAGTTCACCTCTCTATTTTCTTTTTTCTCTCTTTCTGGAACTTATGTTAGTCAGTTAGTAGCTGTCCTAGATTAATCCTCTATATCTCTTATGCTTTCTCTCATTTTCCTTTTATCTTTTTGTTCTGTTTTCCAGATTTCCTTATTTTATCCTCTAATTGTTTTGCTTTGTTTTGTTTTTTTAAAAAAAGATGACTGGTAAGGGGATCTTAACGCTTGTCTTGGTGTTGTCAGCACCACGCTCTCCCAAGTGAGCTAATCGGCCATCCCTATGTAGGGATCAGAACCCATGGCCTCGGTGTTATCAGCACCACACTCTCCCAAGTGAGCCATGGGATGGCCCCTATCTTCCAATTGTTAATTAAAAAATATAAATGTATCTATTTTTTATATGTCTGTTTTTTATGAGATTTTGATCTAATACTCCACTTGTTCCTTTTTCAGAGCCTCTTATTCTATTTCATATCATACTAGAATTTTTTTCAGATTCATTTGTGTTCCTTGAGATATCTGTTTCTTCCGGATTCATTATTTTTCATTTGTTCATCTCGATCTCTTTCTTTTAGGGTACAGAGATTCCTTAAATATTTAAAAACTCTTATTTTCCAGTAGTTGGACCAAGGATTCCAGGTGAATAGTTAGGAACAAGATTATTATGCTTTTGGGCTTCCTAAGTGCCAGAATTCCGAGGGTATTGTTCTGGAATATCAACTCCCACACTATCTTACCCACTTATCTCTGGACAATTTGCTCATTTTCTTTTAGAGAATAACTCTTCATTTTTTGGCTAGGAGTATGCATTGCTATATAATCACCACAAACTTTGTGGCTTAAAGCAACTACTGGCAGTCATCACTATCTTTTATGTCTCTGAGGGTTGACTGGGCTCGGCTAGGTGGTTCTCATTTGGAGTTTCTTATCGCATTGGCTGAGGCTGGAATCATCTCAAAGACTTCTTCATTTGCCTGTCTGGCAGGTGAGGTTAGCTGTTGGCTGGAACACCTACTCTCTCCATGTGGCCTAGGTTTCCTCGTAGTGTGGTGGTTAGGTTCCAAGAGCAAACATCCTAAGAGACACTGGCAGAGCTGTGTGGCCTTTTCTAACCTAGTCTCAGCAATCATGTAACTGGCCATCCGATTAGCTCAATTGGTTAGAATGTGGTGCTGATAACACCAAGGTTCAGGGTTTGACCCCTGTACCTGCCAGCTGCCAACACATAACTTAGGTTTTTTTTGCCACATTCCGTTTGTCAGGGTAGTCATAAAGGCCTGCTCAGGTTGAAGTGGAGGAGATGGGCAGGGTGTCAAAGAATTTGCACATCTGTTTTAAAACAATTACCACACAAATGCCTGGCTCTTGGCTGCTTTGGTCTAATGACTGGGGAAGGGGTCAAGAGTTCACTTTTTGTCTACATTGAGTGAATCCCTCCATTTTCAGCCCCATGAGGCCCACCTCATATCAGACCTGGCACTTCCCAGTCCTGAGTCTCTATGGGCTTCTGTTGATAGACTGGCTTTTTGCTCCCCCAAAGTATAGTCTGCTTATGTGCATGTATGTATGTATGTGTGTGTGTGTGTGTGTGTGTGTGTGTGTGTGTGCGCGTGTGTGTGTCTGTGTGTATTCTCAGGTTTTCTCAGCTCTGCTCTGTCATTCACCACTCCTCAACTTACTTTATGTCTTCCAGAAGTATGTAGAAAGTTTTTCCCGGCTAATGATCTCCCTCGTGCTGTCTCTGTTATTGTGTCTTTTTTTTCTTCCCAACTCTCATTTTAACAGTCTCTGAGGAGAGGATATACATGTTTGTGTTCAATCGGCCTTCTTGCACTGGAAGCTTTAAAATAAGTTTTAAAATAGAATGATATATCCCCATACCGACCAGCTGCCAAAAAAATAAATAAATAAAATAGAGTGACATAATGTCTTAACAATAGATTTTGATATATCTCCATGCCAGTATATAGCATCGCTTCCTCTTTAAGGGCTGCATAGTATTCTACAATATGACTATACTGTAATATATTTTATCATTCCCCAGTTAATTTATTTTAAATTTATTGCCATTATCAACAGGGCTGCAGTGAGCATCCTTCTACATGTATCTTTGCACATATATGCAAATATTTCCTCAGGATAAATTCCTAAAATGGAACTAGTGTCAAAGGATATATACACTTTAAATTTTGGTAGTTAAATGTCAAATTGCCCTTAAAAACCCTATGAGAGTAATCTAGTGGGAATAATACACGTAATATCTGATACCCTTAGGTATTAAGAAAGAGGACTTTCCTCAGTGGAGAACGGGGAGAAAAATCTTCTAGACAGTGATATAACATGAGGAAAGGAGTGAGATAGGAACATGCATAGCATGTTTTATGGAATTAGAATAAAGAGTTCTGTAGACTCCATGAGACCCTGATAAGAATACACAGGATAGAAGCACTTACCAAGCAGCTGAGAGTTTACAGATCAACCCAAAGGAGAGAGAGGACTGCTGCAAAGGTTTGGAGAAGTATGCAGATGATTCCACGCCCTTGAGTGTCTCTGATGGTGTAAGGACCGGTGGGAGGGTAGCCCACAGGGGTAGATGAGCAAGGTGGTGATGGAGTTCTGGAGATCAGGTACTGATCCTTTCCAGGAGGGCTTGAGGCAGTGGCAGGAGGAACAGGAGAGGAAGGTGTGGGCCCTCTCGGAGATGGCATCTGAACAACTGAAACGGTTTGATGAACGGAAGGAACTGAAGCAGCACAAAGAATTCCAGGACTTACGGGAAGTGATGGAGAAGAGGTGAGTCTCCCTGGATTGTGACTGGGAATGTCGGTGTGGTCACCTGGAACTCTTTCCTAAGGGGAATCCCAAGGGGAAGAGTTGAACTTCTGAGTCCTTAATTATCAAAATAAAATAGGCAGTGAAGCTTGAAAAATGACTAATCTTGGAAAGATGACCAAAGTACCACTGAGGCTTTTAGGAGAAGGTGAAACAATTTAACTATTCCTACCTGCCATTTTTCATTCAGCTCCAGAGAAGCCCTGGGACACCAAGAGAAGCTAAAAGCTGAGCATCGTCACAGAGCAAAGGTCAGAGCCTGGGAGAATTGGTATGTGTGTTTGGGTGTCTGTCTGTAACCTGCCTGAAGAGTCAGGTTCTGGCAGATGGACATCATGGAGGACCTGGCCTATGTCATGCCTCTGTGTGCCTGACTTTGGGAAGTCCTTTTTATACTCTAAGCCCATCTGTGCAGTGTGTAGTCTACCTAGGACTTGAGGAACATAGAGAGAAAAAGCTCAGAAGCCCTTCTGAGACAGGTGGCTCAATGGCCCTTTCTGTAGATTCTAAATCTGAAGCTGCGTGAGGCAGAGCAACAGCGCCTGAAGCAAGCAGAGCAGGAGCGGGTTCGGAAGGAAGAAGGCCAGGTCCGCCTGCAGAGCCTCTACGCCCTGCAGGAGGAGGTGTTGCAGCTCAACCAGCAGCTGGATGCCTCTGAGCAGCACAAAGACCTACTGAAGATCGACCTGGCTGCCTTCCAGACCCGAGGCAACCAGCTGTGCAGCCTCATCTCAGGGATCATTCGGGCCACTTCGGAGGTGAGCGGGGCTCCACAGTGACTCTGTCTTTGAAATGGAGAATCTTAAAAGCACAATTATTTTCTGATTTAAAAGTAACATCTCCTTATTTGAGGAAATACTAAGCATTACTTTTCTTCTCCTTATGTACTCCTTACCTAGAGGTAACCACCATTAACATTTTATTGTTTATTTACTGACAAGTGTGTGTGTGTGCGTATGTGTGTTATCCTCATCCCAGATTGGATTCATATAGATATACATGATATACATAGTATTCCATATCTTAAGTTAAAAAATTTGTTTCTTCTGATTACAAAATATTCAGTAATATATATTGAACAGCTGCTATGCTTAAGGTAAAAATGAAAACCTTATAGAAATGCCTATTGTTTTTTTCCAGTTAACATTGTAATTTGAACATGTAATTACTATAATTACTAAAGATAGTTTGATGTTTTTAAGGGAGTGTTAATAGCTCCAAGTATTGCCATGACATGTGGTAGGTATTCAGTAAATATTTGATGAACAGATGACATTGGATACTTTCAACATATAATCATACCAGAATTTATTGAAGAAAACATGCCTATTGTTGAACATTTAAGTTTTCAGTTCCATGCATAACACTACAATGATATCATTTTGTATACATTTTATACATATTTATGATTGTTTCTTTGAAATAAATTCCTTGAAATGGAATTACTTCATTAAAGAATTTTAAGGTTCTTGGTTCACACCCCAAAGTTGTACCAATTTACACTTTTACCAGCACTGTCTGGTGCCATTTTCACTGTATGCTTGACAATATTGGATATTGTAAATTTCTTATATACATGTTCATTCAGTAACTTTTTTGTTTATAAATTTGTACGTCTTGAATTGCTAGTGAGACTGAACATTTTCCAGCTTTATTAACCTTTTGTATTTATTTTATGGATTATATGTTCTTATCCTTAGTTCATATTTCTATGGGAGATTATGTTTTTTTATCAGCACCGCACTCTCCCAAGTGAGCCACGGGCCGGCCCAGAGATTATGTTTTTTTAAAAGTCAATGTATAAGGTCAAGGGTTTGGATCCCCATACTAGCTAACAAAAACAGAACAAAACAAAAAATCAGTTCATATGAATTCTAAATATTAAAGACTTCAAGCATTTATCATATTTGAGGCAGAAGTTTATTTTTATAGTTTATTGTTCCCTTTGAATTCTCTTTATGGCTTTTGTTTACCTTTCTTTATAAAGTTTTTTTTTTTTTTTTTTTTTTTTTTTTTAAAGATGGACCGGTAAGGGGATCTTAACCCTTGACTTGGTGTTGTCAGCACCACGCTCAGCCAGTCAGCGAACCGGCCATCCCTATATGGGATCCGAACCCGGGGCCTTGGTGTTATCAGCACCACACTCTCCCGAGTGAGCCACGGGCCGGCCCATTCTTTATAAAGTTTGATTTGTACAGAAGTAGAATAGCATAATGAATCTTTACATACACATTCCTCAGCTTCGACAGGAATCAACACATGGCAGTCTTGGTTCATCTATACTTCTCCCTGCGCCCCTACCCAGAGAGTTTTACAATAAATCTCAGATATATTATTTCATCCAAAAAATATTTTAGTATGTATCTCTAAAAGACAAAACTGTTTATTAACATAACCAAAATACTAATATGATACCTAAAAAACTAATAATTTCCTTAATATCATCAAATATCTAATCAGTGTTCAAATTTCTTTGGTTATCTCAAAATATTTTTGTAGAGTTCTTTGGAAAATCAAATCAACCATACAAGGTTCAAACTTTCGGATTTGATTGCTATGTCTCTTCCTTAAGTCTTATATAATCTCAAACTCTTGCCCTTATCTTTTTTTTTTTTTTTTTTTGCCATTTATTATTAAAGAACCTGGGTCATTTTTTCTGTAAATTTTTTTTATATTTGGATAATTCCAAAATGTGGTTGCATCCCTGTGATGTATATTAATATGTTCCTTTATTCATTGTATTTCCTGTGACCTGGTAACTTTATCTGGGGCAGTGGAGTCCAGTAGAATCTCCTGTGGTATTGGAAATGTTCTGTGTCTACACTATGCAAGACAGTCACCAGGAGCCACATGTGGCTATTGAGCACTTGAAATGTGGCTAGTGTGACTGAAGAACTGAATCTTAAGTTTTAAAAACATTTTAATCAATTTAAATGTAAATCGCCACATGTGGCTACCTTATTGGGCAGTACAGATCTAGAGGCTTGAACAGGTTCTGATTTGTTTTTGCATTTTTCGTGTGTACAAAGTACATTTGCAGCAGTACGTCATAGACGGTGCTGTATACTTGTTATTATATCATATCAGGAGGCGTATAATATCTGATTGTCCTTCCACTTGTGATGTAAAGATTGACCATGGCTTCAGATATTATCAGCCTTATCTTCCATATAAATATCCCTAGGAGCCTTTAGCAAATGGTTAAGTGGCCATTACCGATCATTGCTTATATCCATTATTTCATTAGGACTGTTAAATTTTGAGTTTTTCAAATTCTATCATTTTTTCTGCCTTTATTAGCTGGAATTCTTATACAAAGAAGAAATTTTTCCCCCAAAACAATTTATCTTGAGGTGCAGTTTATATGGGAAAGGCAGGATTAAAATTTGATTCTTTCTCTTTATCAGTTTTCAGAATAATGAGTTGATTTTCTAGCATTCTCTTTGGCCAATGGAAGCGCCTTAGAGTTAGTTCCTTTTGACATGGCCCTAGTAGTATTTGTCATAGTGGGTGGCAAGTAAAATAAGATGGTCGTACCTCATCTTGAACATTTTCTTCCAAGACCTAGAATCAGCCATTTCTTCAAGGAGCCCTATTGCCTTTGAGTTGGTAAGGGTATTTAGAAACCACAGTCAGGTTCCTAGGGTTTGTCCTTGTCTCTAGGCCTTTTCAATGGACAGAACTAGGCAATATGTATTTTTTTTAGGTAGAAATACATCTTTAATTCATACTGACCTTTTCCATTCAAATGTAGGATTACAGAATTTGATTTCTTTGACTTTTATATTTGTATCATTTTTATCCCACTCTGAAAGTTCAGTTCTTAATAAATCAACATTGGGGCCGACCCCGTGGCGCACTTGGGAGAGTGCGGCGCTGGGAGTGCAGCAGTGCTTCCGCCGCAGGTTCGGTCGCAGTGCGGCCGGTCACAAAAAGACAAAAAAAAAAAAAAATAAATAAAAAATAAATAAATAAATCAACATTGCTTTTTTACGTTATCCTCATATATACTATATGTGTGTTTGTGTATGTGTATGACACATACGTAATTTCAAAATAATAATACCAATACTAACAATAATGATTACTAAGAACAGTTTGAGTTCTTTTTGCCTACAGCTATATACTACTATGGATGCATAATTAAATTACTGTTTCATTTCACTTGAAATAATTCTCTTGTTGTTAAGCCATCAATTTGATAAACGGGTTCATTTGTTCCATTTTGCTTTTGGTTTTTAAGATTTTTTAAATCTGGATTTAGTTTTGTTTTAGAAATATTTAAAACATTTACATAGTTCCATAGTCAGAACTACAAAACAGGGCATATTCAGAGAAGTCTGGCTTTCTTTTTTTTCTCCACTCTGTCCTTGTCCTCTCTGCAAGTGACTGTTTCTGTTAGCTTTGGGGTGTTGTATCCATTCTTTAACAACAAAAGAAAATACATTTATATATGCACCTCCCAAGATAAAAGGTAGGTTATTATTTTTTATTTTTTTTATTTTTTGTCGTTTTTTCGTGACCGGCACTCAGCCAATGAGTGCACCGGTCAGTCCTATATAGGATCCGAACCCGCGGCGGGAGCGTCGCTGCACTCCCAGCGCAGCACTCTAAAGGTAGGTTATTATATGTACCGTTCCATGCCTTGCTTTTTTATACTTAGCAATATATCCCAGAGATCACTTCTTAGCAACCTGTAGGTTTTCCTCATTTCTTTATATAACTGCATAGAATTCTATTGTGGATGCACATCATACATCCATAGTGCAGCCATGATTTACAACATTTTTAATGTAAAGAAGTTATTGTCACTAGGTTAGAGTGTGGTGTTATAACCAGGATCAACGGTTCAGATCCCTATACCTGCCAGCTGCAAGAAATAAAAACAAAAAATGAAAAAAGAAGTTAGAAACAAACAAACAAAAAAGAAGTTATGGGTTTTCCCCTCATTTAATCCACATGAAATTGATGTTTGGTGGGAGATAAAGATCTTTATTTTTAAAACTATTTATACTGTTTTGCCAACACCTCTCCTACCTTTTATCTCACTAAATACTATCTCAGAAGCTCTTTCTCTTCACTCCTTTTCATTTTCCTTTTTTTTTTTTTTGGCAGCTGGCTGATATGGGGATCTAAAACCATGACGTTTTTGTTATAACGTTGTGCTCTAACCAACTGAGCTAATCGGCCTGTGCTTTTTTTTTGTTTTCTTCATGTATGTTTTTATTCTTATACCAAGATCATCCTATTTTAATTGATGTAGTTTAATAATACTTTAAATATTTAACAGAAAAAACTAATCATGAAATAATGGGTAGATCCCCAAAGCAGAATTTTTAAATTTATTCTTCCACTACCTTGGATGAGTTGGTTTAAAATGAGGAGCTTCAGTGATTTAAGACGCAAAACTGACAAACATAGAGCAGAGCATAGAAATGATGCAGAGCTTCTCAATTTATTTTGTAATCCTGATAATCACATTCTGACAAAAGAAATGTGCATGTCAGTCTTACATGCAATCTCATTTATGTACTGAAGTTCTAAATAAAAGGTTAAGAAATAAAATTATCAGTGCCTCAAAAGAATATTGCACTATAACCAAAGAGGTATTATTCCAAGAACAGTGTAAAACTGGTTCAATTGGATAAAAATCTATTCACAAAATTTATTTCACTAATAGGTGAAAGGATCAAAATCATAAATTTATTTCATTAGATGTTATAAAGATATATGCTAGAATTCAACAGCCTTTCCTGATGTAAAAAGAAAAAACAGGGGCCGACCCCGTGGCGCACTTGGGAGAGTGCGGCGCTGGGAGCGCAGCAGTGCTCCCGCCCGCGGGTTCGGATCCTGTATAAGGATGGCCGGTGCGCTGCTCACTGGCTGAGCGCAGTGCGGCCGGTCACAAAAAGACAAAAAAAAAAAAAAAAGAAAAGAAAAAAAAAGAGTAAACTAAGAATAAAAATTTATTCTTCATTAACATAAAGCATTTGTACCCACCTAAGACTACATTTTAGGTATGCCATTAAAGTTGGAAATGAAATAAAAATATACCACATCGCTACTGTTGTTCAATGTTGTTATAGAAGTTTTAGCCAATACAAGGCAATAGAAACAAATGAAGTGTAAATATTTAAATGAAGAAATATAATTACTCTTATTCAATGACAAGGTGATTGTCTACCTAGAAAGCTAAGAGAAAAAAGCTGGAAACTATTAGACTTTTTACTGAGACTTTTAATGAGATTTTTTAATAATGTGGCCAAAATTCAGAATATCCTAGCAAAAAAAGTTAAAAATGTAATGGGATATAAAATACCTAGAAATAAACTGGCATGAAATGTATGTGATTTACATAATGAAAAGTACAAAACTTTATTGGATTTATAAAATGAGACTTAAATAATCAGATTTATCATGTTCCTGTAACTTCAATAAAGTAAGCTATCAAATTTGCCTAAATCAATAGATTTAGTAAAATTCTAATAGAAATATGCTGGGCTTTTTCAAAAAGACTAGTGATTGGGAACTTGCTTTGTGAAAACATTTTGTAACACTGCAGTTAAAGAAATTTGTTCTTGCCTAGTTACGGATAGCAGGATTAGTGGAACAGAATAATAAGCCCAGAAAGGACAGATTTTTTTGTAGGTAATTAATATATTATAAAGGTATCATTTCAAATCAATGGGGGAAAGATGGATTATTTAGAAAGAGCTGGCAGTAGAGACTAAATTGTAACATACTTTCATCTTATTTCATATTTCTTGGGTATTTTAATGTAAAAACAGAGATAAAAGAAAGAAATCACTAAATTCAGTGGGAAAAAAATGTGAGTGTTTGAATTATGTTTAGGTATGGAGGCACTGTGTAACTATAGCAATAAAAGCAGAAGTCACAAAGGAAAAGCTCAATAGATATGAGTACATAAAAGTTAAAGACACTTTACAAACTAGGAAACATGTTTATAACATATAAAGCAGACCAAAATTTAATGTCCATACAAACTGAGCTCTTGCAATGTATGGAAATCAGATAAGTCACTCTCACTTTCTACCTCCAACCCACTAATGGAAAAAATGAACAAAGGACAGGACAAACACCTAACAAAGCAGAAATGTAATTTTCCAATAAGTTCAAAATCATTAATATATGCAATGCAAATTAAAATAGTATCATTTAGGGATGGCCCATGGCTCACTCGGGAGAGTGTGGTGCTTATAACACAAAGGCTGTGGGTTCGAATCCCTACATAGGGATGACCAGTTAGCTCACTGGCTGAGCGTGGTGCTGACAACACCAAGTCAAGGGTTGAGATCCCCTTACCGGTCATCTTTAAAAAAAAAAAAAAAAAAAGGTATCATTTTTCTTTAGCATATTGTCACAAACTTTAAAAGAATTATCCTGGCCAATGTTTGTGAGAGCATAGAAAAATTCATACTTAGGTACTGTGGATATGATGGTAAATCGGTATTACTTTTAAGAAAACAAGAAAAGCAGTAAGTATCATTATATTGAGTGTTGGTATTTCATTGACACAACAATTCTAGTTCCAGCGATTTATTGACTTCTTTGATGTATGATTTAGCCCTACAAGAGTACCTAGGGAATGACCACTGAGTGCCATCTCTGTCACTTTGTCAGAGTGGCTGTCCTACAGCAGAGAGCCAAGCTGAGGCTGAGCGAGCTCTGCAGGAAATGCGGGACCTCCTTACCAACTTGGGACAGGAGATCTCCAGAGCCTATGAAGAAAAGAAGAGGCAGGATGAGGAGGAGGCCCAGGTAAAGCTGCAACACTCACAGGTACAGCAGGGTTCAGAGGCCCACAAAGAGTCCCCAGCTCCCAGCCAAGGCCCAGGAGGGAAACAAAATGAAGGTGAGTTCTGGTCCTTTAAATCGGTGTTAAGTTTCAGAATATGAAAACAAACAAGTGTGTTTTCAGTATTATGTTAAGATACAGAACAATTAACCAGAGTGTTTACATACGTAATGTATTATATTCAGCTTTGGTTGATGTGGAGACTGATTTCAGATTCCAACATTTTCCATGAGGACTTGAAAGTCTATATAATTTGGTCTGGCCTGTTAGCTAAGTTGGTTAGAGCTTGGTGCTGATAACACCAAGGTCAAGGGTTCAATCCCTGTACCAGCCAGCTGCCAAAAAATAAAGGAGTGAATGAATGAATTATATAATTCTTATAGATGTATTGTTCCAAGTATTGCTGCTGCTGAGTATTTTAAATAAATATATACAGATATATATTTGTTTAATACATAAGCAAATCAGTATAGCATCATGTTTGAGAGTGGAGCCAGATCAATGGGAATCTAGTTTTTCTACTTACAAGCAACGTGACCTTGACAAATCACTTAACGTTTCTCTGTCTGTTTCCTTATCCATAAAATGGAGATAATAATAGGATCTATGTCATACTGTTATGACAATTAAAGCAGCTAATACGAGGGGTCTTCAAAAAGTTCATGGAAAGATTCATATTATCTTTTAATTCCATTTTTTCACGAACTTTTTGAAGTACGCTTGTACATGTATAATGTGATTAGAGCAGTGCCTGGCTCGTATTACATATCCAGTGAGTACTAGCTATCATTCAAGCCTCTCTTTCATTCCTCAGACCTCCAGGTGAAGGTACAAGACAGTACAATGCAGTGGTACCAGCAACTACAGGATGCTGCTGCTCAGTGTGTGTTGGCCTTTGAGGGTCTGATGAGCAGCAAGGACAGTCAGGTAGGAGAGGAGTGTATAGGGGGAATTCTCTGGGCCTGATGGTGCTTCCCACAGCCTCATGTCCCAAAGGAATGTAGCTGGCATCTCATGCTCCCTAATCCTAAGTGGCATCTACTCAGCTCTTCAAAAAACTATCTGCCTTCTCACTGTTCTTTTCTGGCAGATCAAAAAGATAAAGATGGACCTCCAGAAGGCTGCCACCATCCCAGTGAGCCAAATCTCCACCATTGCAGGTTGGTCAGTGGGGTTAAGAATGTGGTCCTTCAATACACTGTATTATTTTTTTACGCTCTAAATCTACTTATTTGTAAGGTTCCTGTAAAAAGAGTATGTTCACACAAATGTTGACAGTTGGATCAGGTTTATGTGTTTGTTGACTCATTTTTAATAAGTTATCTAGTAATAATAAATTATTTAGGCTTTTGTTAACTTTAAAGTTGAATGTTACTGCTGAAAACACCACTAAGGGAACCTAGGATATGACTTGTAGTCTTTGCTTTTGTCCTATGACATTAGCTTTTCTGTTTAAAAAAGCAGAAATATAAATATTCAATAAATATGAAAATAAGTTCAAAATCATTAATATATGCAATGCAAATTAAAACAGTATCATTTTTATCTAGTGTATTTTCACAAATTTAAAAAAATTACTCTGGCCATTGTTGGTCAGAGCACAGAAAAATTCATACTTAGATCCTGTGGATGTGGTGGTAAATTAGTATTATCTTTAAGAAAATAGGAAAACTCCAAGCTTGCCTTGTTAATACTTTAGGACTCATTTCTTTTTTTCTGCAGAGACTGGGATTTAGACAGTGAGGACCAGACAGGGAAAAGACTTCTTTAGAACCAGAGTTTTTATAGAGCTCTAGATGTGGAAGCCTCCAAATTCCGGACTGTGCTGCCGAGTGGCTGACTTATGTGTCGCAGCTTCCCCAGTTAACTTGCTGTTGCCAAAAAGCATGGGAGAGTTGCAGTTCCTGCCCTTGAGAGGCTTTGTCTGACAAAACTTACGTATCACTTTGCTGCCTGAAATTCTTTCTGGAACAGGGCAAGGTATAAATAAATAAACACGATCACTTTGTGGAATTTAATGTGCTGTTTCCTTTGATAGCGACAGCAAAGGGGGAGAGGTTGAGTGGGCAGCCAATCCACACCTTCACTGCTGTCCCCAGGCTTATCCTCAATCCTTGCCCTCAGCTGACCGCAGGCAATCCCGCCTCCTCCTTCATCAGCCACATAGAGGCGTCAAGCAGGTGCGCCTCAGGTGCCTTCCACTCTCACCAGCTGTATTTACCACCTAGTCTCCTGTGTCCAAGCGTGAGGCCTCCTTCCTGCTGTGCTTACCCTTCCACCTCAGTCCTTATTCCAGCCCCTCTCGCCATCTGCAAGACTTCCCCTCATCATTTATTCCCTTTCTCTCCTGTTTTCTACATTTCCTCCCTTTTACAGGGTGCTTACCCTTGCCCGTAAACATGCTTGAGTTGCTCACATTCTAAACTAAGTTCTGCTTGCTCCTCTGTCTTCTAAGAGTCTCCTGATCTGCCTCATGTTTCCATTTGGTGCTATTGACCACCCCCTTCTCTGTGAAGCTCTACTCCTTTGGCCACCAGGGCAGCATTACTTTCCAGGTTCTCCTCCTATCTCTTTCTCTCTCTCCTTTGTGGGTTTGTCTGTCTCCTACCCCCACCTTAATTGTAGGTGTTTTCTATGGTTCTACTCTTACCCCTCAGTTCTTTTCATTCTATGTATCCCTGTGGCTTCAATATTACCTATATACTGATGATTCCCAGCTCCACCTCTGGCTCATTCCTTTCCTCTGACCTTCAGATCCTCTAGCTCCAGCTTCCTTAAGGACATCTCTGCTTAGGTGTCTCTCAGCCACCTCAAGTTTCATGTGTTCAGATCTGACCTCAGCATCTTCCTTAGGCCTCTTTTTTTCTCCTGTTTTCTCTAAGTAATCATTAGCACCATGATTTATTCAGTCACCTTAGCTGGAACCTGGGACTCATCTTCATGACTGCTTCCTCTGTTTCATTCTCCACATCTAATTAGTCTCTAGTTTTGCTGGTTTTCACATTTCTTGATTTTGTCCCTGTGTCTCACCATTATTGTAAGCCTTTTAAGAGCTTATAGTCCAGCTAGACACAGAACATGCTGTAGGGTTAGTGCTCAGTAAAGATTGAATGAGTGAGAGAAAAAGATGACCTAATTCCTGTCTCTTTAAGCAAGATGGGTGTTCACGAGCGGTTAGATTTGGAGGAAAATTTAAATAAAGATACGGTGCTGGTGTGGCATATGGGAGACCATGTCAGCCATGGGGTTGGGTGAGGTCCTTTGAAACTATCAGTAAAGTAGCAATAGAGTGTGACTTAGCTGAATATGAGCTGAGTAAATTGGTATGCAAATATGTATATTTTAACATCTTAGTAAGATTTGGGGCTCTGTTTCTATTTTTCTAGAAATATTAGTCTTGGGGTTTCTATGGTATCTCATTATTTGGTTCACGATTCCCTCCCACTTTTCCTATTTCCTAAGAAATGTGGCTGGGTTTTTTTGGTTTTGGGGGGTTTTATTTGTTTTTTTGTTTTTTGGGGTTTTTTTTTTATGAAACTGAATCACCATCGGGGAGGATATTTCTGAGACTTTTTTTTAACATTTCTTGAAGTGTTTAGTAACTTGGCAGGGTATTTCTCAACTGGAATTGCTGTTTTAATTAAAACTTTGACTCAGGTAACAAAAACTAATTCAGATCTGCTTAAGGGAAAAAAAGCATTTATCATAAGATAAAGGGGTACTTTACAGAATCCAGTGACAAGAATGGGGCTAGAAACTTTAGTTCTCGTGTCCTCTTTCATCTCATCTGCCCTCTGTACATCTCCATTCTTATTTTATTGATTGCTGTTCTTTGGCCCACACGGCAGGTGGAAGGCCATACTGCTCATGAGCATGTGTGTTACAGGGCCAGCCACTTCAAGGAATTGACTCTTAGTTGGCTGATTGGCTCAGGTTGACTACCCCCTAATCTAACTGTAGCTGGTGTGGAGGTTGGAGCACACAGGATCTTTGATACAAGTAAGAACCCACTTCTCTGTTTTTGAGGACAGAGGAAGGCAGGTCCCAGAGAAGCAGGGGAAATCATCTTGAGCTGGGAAGGTCCTTTAGAAGGTTTTTCCTAGAGATGCAACTGACTCCTCTGGATAGATCAGCCATAGCCTATGGGATCTGTAACACAACACCTATTTCTATACTGTTTATCTCTTTGTTTTGTGTGTCAGTTTCAGAATGAGTTCATTCCCAAATAAGGAATTCTTTTGGAATAGTACCATGACTTACGTATTTCTTCATCCCCTACAACATGTATTTGATTGTCATACATTCTTCTGCATGAACTTCAGTAGGGCTGCATAGCTGGGTTTCTGTAGATACCTTGTTATTACAATGATGAAAAAGAGATTGATCTGCAGTTGTATCTTTTAACTGACTTTCTGTCTATCATGCCTAGGTTCAAAGCTGAGGGAGATCTTTGACAAGATCCACAGCTTGCTCTCTGGAAAACCTGTTCAATCTGGTGGGCGCTCTGTGTCCATCACACTTAACCCACAGGGGCTGGACTTTGTCCAGTACAAACTGGCAGAGAAATTTGTGGTAAGAATCCTTGTTGTCAGAGGTATGGGAAGAAGAGGCTGGTGCACAACATTTAAGCCTTTCTAGGGGTATTAGTTTAAAATTGTACCCATCTCTGTATTCCCAGAAACAAGGAGAGGAGGAAGTGGCCTCTCATCATGAAGCAGCATTCCCCATCGCGGTTGTGGCATCTGGAATCTGGGAGCTCCACCCCAGAGTGGGGGACCTCATTCTTGCTCATCTACACAAGAAGTGTCCTTATTCTGTTCCTTTCTATCCAGCTTTCAAGGAGGGAATGGCTTTGGAAGACTATCAGAGGTAAAGTTGTTTTTCTTGGTACTCACTATCCCTCGGGTGATTAATGAACTATAAATAGAATTGAAAATCATTTCCCCTCCATCTCACAGCTCCTCTTATGTGCCTTGAATGTTCTATCAGAAATGTAATGTCTTTTATGCAAACTTGACAGCTTTTGGGATTTGTGGATTTATGTGTACCAATAATCAATATATAGTTTAGTGAAAGGAATACTGGATCTAGAATCCTGGGATCTCGGAATTTTATTCCTGCTTTGTCATTTAATAGCTTGGCAAAAATGAGTAAATTATTTAACCTTTTCGAGCATCATTTTCCTTATTTGTAAATGGGGGTAATGATATCCACTACCTCCTAGGAGTATACCTGTGAGTTGACTTCATATGGCTTACATGAAACAGGTTTGATTGCTTTGTAAACAAAGTATTCTACAGATATAATAATATTTAATAATATACTAATAATAATGCTAAATGTAATAATATATTGTTACTTTTAGCCATAAAAAGTAATCTCTGATTTGTCACCCTTGTTTTAGCTTTGTCACGTTGAATTTTTTCTTCCCACATAGGAGGCTTGGCTATGAAGTAAAGGATTCCAAAGTGGAACAGCAGGACAACTTTCTGAAACGCATGTCTGGGATGATTCGTCTCTATGCTGCCATCATCCAGCTCCAGTGGCCATATGGAAACCGACAAGCGGTAGGTAGAAAAGGCTTACTGTCACTAATGAGAGGTTGGACCAGGTCCGTGTTAGTGTACTCCACCCACAGGAGATATATTGGCCTTCTTTCAGAGAGTCAGTTTAGTTAAATGATAAGGTAAAGTATATGGCATGACAGCTTCACAAGTATTCTTTAGAGAAATGGATATTGATTATTAGGATATGGATTTTTTGGATCATCAGAGACATTTATTCAATGGCTGACTCAGCTGGGGCTTTAAATAACTGGTTTTTTAACAGTTTACCAGAGGAGAGTATGTTATAAATCAATCATTAAGGTTAGTGACAGAGCCACAACTGGGGTTCAGGGCTTTGATCTGCTAGCCCAGTTCTTTTCTCAAGGAATGCGTTAGAGGCATGGAGAAGTTAGTGGATTTGAAGACCTAATAGAGAAAAAATAGAAATTAATTGAATCCAAGAAGGTTTTATTGTGCACCTGCTGTGTCCCGGGTTCTGTGCTAAAGGTACCAAGAATAATAAATAAAATGTTGGTAAGGGTAATTGTTGCCTATAAAATCCCTGAAACTGAAACTGACACATGTATGTCACAGGGATCTTGTAAAAAATGTGTGGAAACTAACATATTGGAATATTTAAAAACAGAATTTGTTTAGCTTGTTCTATTTCTGCCCTGCGTCATGTGCTTGGGCTAATGATCTGGGGGTTCATGTCCACTTGGTAATGGCTGAATGATAATATTGGGAGCTTAGATCTCTGAATAAAATGAGATCAAATCATGAACAAGCTACTCTCCTCCCAGATTCACCCTCATGGCTTAAATCATGGCTGGCGCTGGTTGGCACAGATCTTAAACATGGAGCCCCTGTCAGATGTGACAGCCACCCTCCTCTTTGACTTCTTGGAGGTACGTAATTCAGTTATCACAAGAGAAAGCCAGTGGTTCAGACAGCCTTGGGCCACTGGGTGACATGAATGGGGAAGCAATATAGAAAACGAGCCTTAAGATAAACAGTATTAGATTCCAGGGTCATAAATGTCTTCCCCAGCCTAAGTAAACCTAGCTTTTACTTTTTCTTCCCACTGTACTTGCCTTTTCTGTGTGGATGTTTGTTCATTTTAAAGAACAGAAAATTGTACATCCTAGCGTGAGTGAAAAGAGAAATTTGTTTTAGGGATATAGAAGTGACTCCCAGAACCATGGGTGGCATGTGCAGTTGAATATCATGAGGACCTGGAACCAGTAACTAGAATATCACCAGGCACCAAGACAGTCTCTCTGTGGAGCCACATGGTCTTTCATAACTGATTTTCTTGCAAGCTGCCTCATTCTTCTTCTACAGGCAGACTTTCCCTGTTTCATTATACACAGTGAAGAAAGTAGCTGTCCTGAGCTATGTCACTCAGCCTCAGTGTGGTCACCCAGGGTGGTGGAACTGGTATTCTGTTGTTCTGACTGCAGATTCCCAGGAGAGAAAATATAATTAGCCAACTTGAATCAGGTATCTCCCCCATCTAGAGGCTCTATACAACAGTTCTATCTGCCTATAATGGACCACCACTGTAGGGTGAAGGTAAGGGTTTCTGTGGAAAGGAGACACTTCTTAAAGAAGAAATGCTTGGAGTACATGCCATAACAAGTATGGGACCATTTGGCCTATAATGCCAATAGTTCCTAATCACCTGAATAGTTCCTGAAGTCACAGTACATGATCAATGATCTTGAGTCACTGAGAACACAAGTGGTGTTCTGTATACTCTGCTTACTAGGGTTGGGAGGTATGCCATACCTCTAGAAAGGCTTCCATTAAGCAGAGTAAAAGAAGAATAGTTCATTAAGATCTGACAGTCTGGTTAAATGGAGGTATTGCCATATACAGAGAAATACTGTGGAAGAAAGTTGGGTTTTCTCACTTATTCCCCTGGTAGCTAGTTCAGTGGCATTGTGGCTGAAATTTCTGATAAGAGTGAAAAGCAAAGGGCTGATGTGCCTTACGGATTTGTTCTGCAAATGTGAATTTTCATTCTCTGCTCTGACAGTGTCTGTGTTTCCTTCTAGGTGTGTGGGAATGCCCTCATGAAGCAGTACCAGGTCCAGTTCTGGAAGATGATGCTTCTCATCAAAGAGGACTATTTCCCCAGGTATCAGGCTTGTTGAGCAGACAACAGGGGATTTAGTAGGTAAAACTCATATACACTTGGATGCTATTATATGCTGTTTTTGACTCGGACTAAAAATACCTATATTAAGTATGACATCTTCCTGCTCCTGTCCTTCTCCTCTTTGATATTTGAATAACTGCTCTTGAAATGTAATGAGTCTCTTTGAAATATTGTTGGCTAAACAAAAGCACACATTAGGAAGGCGTTAGGTTAAGGTATCTGGTATTCTTAAACTATTCTTTTCCAGACTCCCCCAGATAATCTGGGATGATGATCACATGTAGTTATGAATTAAACCAAGGAGTCAAATCCTCTCGTTAAATCAGTTAGAGAAACTGATTTATCAGCCAGTTTGCTTGTCTCTGGTGTGGCATTCACCTCCAAGTACCCCTCTTTTTCCTCTCAACTCATTGGCATTTCAAGTGGGGGTTAGGCCTTGGCAAAACCTGTCTCACCTGATCACAAGGACCCTGGAAAGCAGCAGTGCTCTCTTCTCCTTTATCCCCTTACTTGAAAAGAAGTTGGGCTCATTTGGAAGAGTGACAGCATCCATAGTCTGAAGACATGTCTGTGAGTCATTGGATCTACCCCTTCATTCCAGATCAGTAATGCACCTCTACAAAAGAGAGGTAGGTATCATAGGTGTTATTCACGTGTCTTCTTTCTCTCCCTGTAGAATCGAAGCCATCACAAGCTCAGGACAGATGGGTTCCTTCATACGCCTCAAGCAGTTCTTGGAAGTAAGATGTCCTTAGACTAACACATCCCAAACTGATGTTGACCAGGAATGCACCTGTGTCTGACAAGTCTTGCACCTCCAGACACTTTTATTGTAATCTCTCCCTTTTAGTCTTTCCAAACCTTGCTTTTTGTTCATAATTCCCCCTTAACCTTTGGATTAAGGGCTGCCATATCATTTCTTCCTACGTGTCATTCTCCTTACTGCCTATGAGTAAGCTATCCTAAGAGATAATGAATCTTCTCTCACCAGTACATTTTTTGCATGTTGACTAAGGTTCTTTTTTCAGTCTCAGGTCTGGGGAGGTAGTGAATGTGGTCACTTTTCTCCATGGGAACAGACTACTTTCAGTTGGATTCTTCCTGCATGCCAAGGAATTTTAAGAAATTAATTTTCACAAATAATTTAGAATTTTGTAATAGGTCTTTCAAGATAACCCACTGACTCTCAGCTTCCAGGAGGTCAACTGGGAAGATAGTGATGGTGAAAGAGGAGGCCAGGCTGTAGGGAGACAAGGGTGGGACAGGCATAATAATATCATTTAATTTGTCCTCTGATGGAATTCATACAGAAGCAGAAGTCTTACACAGAACCATCAGTTTTAATTGCTTTTTCCAGTTTTGTCCACTGTTCCATAGAACTTAAACTTGCTGTCCCTCAAAGTTTCTTCCAACTGTTGAGTGTTGGGAGCAGTGTTATTAGAAACTTATGCTGTTTTCTTCATCTTTCCCTCACCAGAAATGTT
Organism: Cynocephalus volans; assembly: GCF_027409185.1. NCBI lineage: Eukaryota > Metazoa > Chordata > Mammalia > Dermoptera > Cynocephalidae > Cynocephalus > Cynocephalus volans. The sequence continues at coordinate 9,066,096 of NC_084476.1, read as the reverse complement.
TGCAACGCAAGGAGATTCCTGTCCCCAAGGGCTTTCTGACTCCCTCCTTCTGGCGCTCCTGATGTCACTCCATCACCTACCATCACCATTATGTTGCAAAGAGGCATTAATAAAGCAACTAAAGGCAGCTGTATTTGGGAGAAGTCATGTCAGATTTAGAAGTCTGCCAATACGTTTTTTTATATATTTTTACCTTGTGACTAGGAGAGGAGATTTTCATGGGCACAAAATCTTGGAGGTCCCTTAGTACATTTTGTAGCTCCACAAGGGGTCCACATGACAGAGTAAATGGAACTGGCCTTTCCTATTTTTGCACAGTTAAGAGAGGTGTTCAGCACTTGGTCTCATCCTTTACTTGCTTGTCTCTGTTCTTTCAGGAATTTGGTAACACCTTAACCATTTCAGTCTGATCGGACGGGAACCCATTTTCACCACCCACTCCTTCGCCTCTGTTCAGAGGAATTCCCAGAAAGAGCAAAGAATCATAAGGTCCCCTTTAAAGTATTGTTTAATAGTTGAGGCCAAATCCTTACATGCAAGTCTGGGTTATGGTTCTTTTGCCTTTCTTAGCTTGTGAAGTAATTCTAAATCCAGAGGAAATGTGTGATGTGTACGTAGACTGAGTCCCAGTTTATATCAGGGGTAGCTTAGTGTCTAGGATTAGGACTGGAAATACATGTAATGTTGAATTAAGGAGCACTCTTTGTCCTCTTAATTTGGAATTTGGTCGCTAATTGACTAGGGATATGTGAACCAGGACTGGTGCCTTTTTTGTTTCTCAGCTTGAATTAAGATGGGCTGAGATGGGGCTTGCAATATTGTACGTGAGCTCAGCATCCATAAGCAATAAATTAGGATTAAATAAAGATGTTAGGGAGGAACTGACAACCGCTTTATAATTTTTTATATGTTCCGAGTAATGAATGATGATAAATTTGCCTGACTAAAGCCACTGCAAAAATTTGAGCTTGACTATATAGATAAGAGCTAAGATTTGTTTCACAGAAAGACTCATTCCCTTTTATAGATCCATAGGCAGTGGCTATGGATCTAGTCGTCTGTAGTAAATGTCTTGTAGGGGAGGGTTTGTGAGGGGGTATTCACTGGTACTCTTGAGTGGTTTGAAGTGACCCATTTAATGAATTATTGACTACGGTGCCAAAAAATATATGACTTGAAGTGACTTATTCTATGAATTGTTGACTACGGTGCCAAAAAATAAGTAATAAAGCTTGATTTTTTTAAAAACCCATTGCTGATTGTTGGTTCAATATGATCAATTTCCTTATCTTCCACTATCATTAGGGGCATAGTAGTACACAAGTCTAGGTATAAAGTGGTATGCATTTCTTCCTTTTTTGTGTTCTTGACCGTCACCTTGGGAAAATTGCTTCTTTTTCTGTCATTCCTTTTTTGGAATTCTGTACCAATAACTGACCCTATCTTATCTAGCAAGAGATGTGAAAGTCTTAAGTCTTTTAATGTAGACACAATGGAATAAACACTGGGGAAGGAGTCAAGAGACCTGGGCTCAAAATTCACCTTTAGGTTTTGTGGCCTTGGGTAGGTCATTCCCTCTCTCAGTATCCCCACCTACAAAACAAAAGAATTGGACTCGTAACTATAGTTTTCATATTGTGAAAGGGCAAGGCTTCCCAGTTGGCATGTCTTGGCACATTGATGTCCTCAGCCTGTGGGGCTGCCGGGCAGGGCCTGTGGTGGATGGAGCCCCCAGGGTCAGCTGCCATTTGCACTTCCTCTCTTCACCTGCGCCTTACAAGTGGCATCATCTTCTATGTACCATGAGGGGGACAGGTTGGGAAACACTGACTTCAGGACAAGGTGGGTGTTGAATGGATGGGACTCAGCCCTGTAGTCAGTCAACGTATGGAGGCTTTGTGCAAAGTTCAAAAAAGTAGTATCCTTCCTTCAAGATACTAATGCCCTCTGCTGGAAAATTGTCCTCTTAATAACTGAAAATCTGTGATACTAGAAGGTGAATGGTGCCCAACAGAGCTGTGCGGGTCACATTTTACACAACGATTAAGTGGGACCCTAATGGAGCTCTGGAATCCTCTCTGCCCTGGCATTTTTGCTTTATGTGCTAAATACATTGGGGTTCTGTGTACTACTGTATATGGAAAAACTTCTCTATCAAAATTGAAATGTGAAAAAGCACAGGACAAAATGATCTCTTAAAAAACAAATCTCCAAGTTTTCTTCAGCTTTGAATTTATACCACTTCATAGAAAAGACCTCTTATATTTGAATATTCTTCCTCTAGACGTGGTTAGCACTCTTGCATATGTCATTCGGTGCTTGTTTTCCTAATGGATTCTCGATGGTAAACCAAGAAAGGAGAGCATTGGGGAGGCTAGGTTTCTGATACTCACTGATGGAGATAATGCTTGTTAGCTGATAGATGCAGCTCCTGATGGTGAGTAGCGTCAGATTCCTTACAGTAGAATACTGAGAACTGCATTTGGTTTTCAGTTCAAGTGCTTACTTGTCTGCTTGCTTCCTTTCAAGCTTGACCTCATTTCTGAGGCTGAGTGCCCATATTTTTGTCATATCATTGTCCTATATCATCTTAAAGCAAATTCGATGATGAATTTAAAATTCCAATAGGACAGAAACTCTACACATCCCTTGTATAGAAGAAAGGAGTTGTTCTGGGGATTTCCCACCCAGGTGCTAGGAGTTTTCCTCTCCTTCTCAAGCTTCCTATAATGGTAGCAGCAACATAATTATCTTCTATTTCAGTGCCAGGACAACCAAAAGCTCTGCAAGAGCCACAGAGGTTCTTACAAGTGTCTTATCACACCTGGTCATTCACTTCCCTTTTCTCCATCCTGCCTAACATAGTCCTATTATTAGATTTTCTGTGGGGATCTACAGAAAGCAGATGAGAGAGCTGTCATCTTCTAGTTATGTGATGCATTTACAAAAACACCCATTATTAAGGAATTTATTTTCTAGTTTAAAGCCAGCCTCCACTTTTTAAAATATCAGTTTATATAGATTGAGGTCTTCAGGAAACATTTTTTTCTTTTAGCTCCTTTAGGGTGTTTACACAAAATGCAGTATGTAGTCCCGGATTGGAACCTGGGCCAGAAAAAAATATTTTTCCGTGTTTGTTTTTTGATATAAAGGACATTGGGACAATTGGCAAAAACCTGTATAAGGTTTATATATTAGATAATAGTATTATGTTGACATAAATTTCTTGACTTTGATCTTGTACTATGGTTATAAAAATGAATGTCCTGGGCCGGCCCGTGGCTCACTCGGGAGAGTGTGGTGCTGATAACACCAAGGCCACGGGTTCGGATCCCATATAGGGATGGCCGGTTGCTCACTGGGTGAGTGTGGTGCTGACAATACCAAGTCAAGGGTTAAGATCCCCTTACCAGTCATCTTTTAAATAAATGAATAAAAAAATAAAAATAAAAATGAATGTCCTTGTTCTTAGGAAATATGCACTGAAGTAAGTGGGCATAATGTCTGCAACTTATTCTCAATAATTGGGGGGAATATATACTTGTATGTATATGTGTGTGTGTGTGTACACATGTATACACAGACAATAATGAAGCGAATGTAGTCAAAAGTTAACAAATTGGGGAATCTGGGTGAAGGGTATATGGGATTTCTTCCTATTATATTTTTTGGTAAATTTGAAATTATTTCAAAGTTAAAAGACACCCCTCTTTCCCCTCCCCCCAAAAACATGCTTACAGTTCTGATGAGGAGACAAGATCAAGCTCTAGAACGTACAACCCTGAAAACAGGACCCTGGTGACTAAAGTTATCTTGAAGGCATCAACCCATAGCAAGGACAGAAAGTTGACTAAACAAGTTTTGAGGGCCGACCCCGTGGCGCACTCAGGAGAGTGCAGCGCTGGGAGCACAGCGACGCTCCCGCTGCGGGTTCGGATTCTATATAGGAATGGCTGGTGCGCTCACTGGCTGAGTACCGGTCACGAAAAGGACAAAAACAAAAAAAAAACAAAAAAAAAAAAACAAGTTTTGAAAAATACCTCCTATTTAAAGTCAATAGGTGATGGGGAAGGGGTAGAATTTTAATTCAATGGAGAATGTGATTTAAGTACTTGGAGTGCTTGATGAAATGAACTAAACATTATGGGAGTACAGAAGATAGATTTATTTCATCTGGGGCAGATTTTCCCGTGGTGTTTTTCTGCAGGGTCCTAAAAAAGCATTTGGCAGTCAAATATACTTGGGAAATGCTACATTGAAGGTAAACCAGGTAAGTGACAGATAAAATAAGAATGGCAGAATATTGATAATTGTTGAAGCTGGGTGATGGGCAGATAGAGGCTCATTGTATTAGTCAATATTCCCCAGAAAAACATAACCAGTAAGATAGATATAGATAGATACATAGAGAGTATGAAGAGATTTGTTAATAGGAATTGGCTAACACAATTACTGCCGCCTGCAAACTGGAGACCCAGGAAAACTGGTGGTGTGATTCCAGCAAGTCCAAAGGCCTGAGAACCAGTGAACTAATGGTATAAATCCAGTCCAAGGTCAGGAGAAGACCATGTCCCAGCTCAAGCAGGCAGGCAGGAAATAAAAGGGCCCAATTCTTCCTTCCTTTGCCTTTTTGTTCTATTTAGGCCCTAAACAGATCGATGATGCCCACCCATATTGGGGAGGGCAATTTACTGAGCCCACAGATTCAAATGCTACTCTTGTCCAGAAGCACCCTCATAGATATACCCAGAAATAATGTTTAGTCTGGGCACCTCTTGGCGTAGTCAAGTTGACACATAAAATTAACCAATGCATTCATTATGCTATTCTGTTTATTATATTTATCCTTGAAATAAAGGACTTTTTTTTTTTTTTTTTTTTTTTTTGGCGTTTTTTTTTTTTTTTTCGTGACCGGCACTCAGCCAGTGAGTGCACCAGTCATTCTTATATAGGATCCGAACCCGCGGCGGGAGCGTTGCCGCGCTCCCAGCGCAGCACTCCACCAAGTGCGCCACGGGCTCGGCCCTAAAGGACTTTTTTTCTTATTTTTTTCTTGGTGCTTTAACTATGCTACTTTGAATTGTTAACCTCCAAGAGTTTACATTGTTTACCTAACCGACCATGGAACTCTAGAGCTTCTCTTAGGACTAGTGTTTCTGAGAATACACATTTTTGAAATGCTTTACTTGGGGGTCAGGGTGGTCAAGAAAGTATCTTGGAGATAGGATTTGATCCAGATACTTAAAATTATCCAGAAACTTTAAAACAGTCCCCAGATCCTTTTTATCCTGAGTACCTATTGTGAACATCATTTCTCTCATCTCTATACATATATACACAAATATAAATATAATTCTTATGTAAATGAACTCAGTACCCATGTTGTTCGTTAACCTACTAAAAATTCAGTAATATATCAGCTGTTTTTGAAAAGACATTGTTGGGTGGGAGGGGGGAGAGGGAGGAGGGAGGGAGGTCTCGGTAATGGGCCACAATAATCAACCACATTGTATATCGACAAAATAAAATTTAAAAAAAAAATCAGCTGTTTTTATCACCAGTATAGTTTTTCATTTGGTAACTAGGTTGCTTCTAATTTTTTTTTTATAATTATTAACTTTGTTACATATACATCTTGTCCTACCTCTTTAGGGCAAATTCCTAGATGTAATGTTGCCTGGTCAAATGGCATGCAAATTTCATATTTTGATTCATATTGCCAAACTGCTCTTCCAGAAAGGTTCTACTTACATATACTTAAGATTTGTCAGGCTGAAATGGGAGATGGCTGTTGAGAAAGAAGGGCATTCTAATTGGAGGAAAAAAATTGTGAGCAAAAAAAGCATGAAATTGGAAAAAATAAATAACATATTTTGGCAGAAGCTAAACTCAGGTTGGTGGAGAAAAAGCCAGGAAATGATGTTGTGGAAAAGTAAGTTCAAACAAGACTGTGGAAGCTCCACAGTGTCTGTCCAAATAGTTTGGGCTACTCTACAGGCAATGGGAAGCTATTAAAGTTTTTTGAGAAGGTTCAGCATGGTTTGTGAAACTAATTCTAACAATGTGTTCAGGATGAGCAGGAGGGATAAGGACTAATTGGGCCTGACAGGCAGTCCCTCAAGGGCACAGATGTGAAATAACTGGAGCTGGATTAGGATGAAGAGTTGGTGGCGAGAGGGAGCTCATCTCTGCTGTCAGCCAAAGTCCTCTTAAGCCAGCCAGCCCAGCAAGGCTTTGCTCCCAGCGGTTATCAGTCTCCTCTAATGTGGTGCCTGATTTCAGAAGCAGTCACCTGTACAGGGATCTGAACCCATGACCTTGGTATTATAAGGCTGTGCTCTAATCAGCTGAGCAAAGCGGACAGCCCTTTGTTTTTTTCATGGTGGTAAGATATATATAACATAAAAGTTAAAATTTTTAAGTATGCAGTTCTGTGGCAATAAGTACATTAACAGTATGGTGCAACCATTACAACCATCCATCTCCAGAACCTTTTCATCATCCCAGATGGAAATTGTACCCATGAACCAATAACTCCTGGTTCTTCTCTCCCCCCGGTCCCTGGTAACCACTATTCTACTTTCTGTCTCTATGAATCTGACAATTCTAGGGACCTCATACAGATGGGATTATACAATATTGTCCTTCTGTGTCTGGTGTATTTCACTTAGTATAATGTCTTCAAGTTTCATCCAGTCACTGTTTTGAAGATCTGTGCTATTTCTTGCCAGCTCTGACACTGCAGAATGTCATCTGGGAAGAAGTATGGTCCACTTGCCAGCATGACTTTTCTCAATCAGCTTTCTTATAGGAAGGAAAAATAGTGGAAATACTTGCCTTTTAATTTTGCAGGGAGTGAGGGTGGGATGGCGCAGGGAGAATGGATAAGAATATGTGAATGTTTAAATGTCCAGAACATGTGAAAACATCATTACAAATAACTTATTCCCCAACAGTTGACCTTGTGAACAACTTGAAAAGGTATTGGGACTACCTAGATGCTTAAGCATTCAGAGGACTGCTGGAACTAGAAAAAGGAGCTTAGAGTTCAGTCCTACCCTTGGCTTTTCAGAAGGCTGGGAGAGAGGTGATTGCGAACACAGAGTTGATTGGTTACAGAGCCCCCTACAATGTCCTGTGCTCTTTTTTTTTTTCCCCTAATGAGCTTCTCCTAGAACACAAAGAAGGTCATTATCTGCTTTATCCTCTCCCTCTCCCCACACCTAGTAGAATGTCAGGCCTACAGTGAAATTGGTGGGAGGTGCGTTATGTAGACAATAGAAGAGGAAAATGGCCTTTTAAATATCTCATTTCCAGTGCCAAATGCAGAGTGGGGTGGGTGACTGAGTGGGAAGTGGAGAGGGTGGGGATACTGTTTCTTGGCCATGTCTCAGATCATCAGACAAAGGATCAACAAATAAGATTTTAGTTTCTTATCAACACAGAGCTTTCTTTTAGATCTCCAGTTTTTTTTGCATCTGGCAAAAGCAGCAAACCCCCCATCTCACTATGGGGCCAGGGTGATTAAAAGAAAAACACTTTTTAACAGTTCCTGAGACCCATTCTTTGCTAAAGCAGAAAGTCTTGGAAATTTTGGAGAACTATGACTATGTTAGTCATTTTGTACCCAGAGCTGAATATTTTATTAAACATTTTGCTGCTACCGGCTGGAGAAGAGGCCATGGACGCCATCAGCTGTTCCCAGAAATGCACACCCCGGGGAGGAGTTACCCTGCCTGTTTTCTCTGCATAGGAGATTGCAGGAAATGCCTCTCAGCTCCTACATTTTTCCTCCAGATTCTGTAAAGCTGCTTCTGGGGTGTGGCCACTTCTTTCTTTTCTTTTCACTCCAATGGAGTGAGGGAATAGGGCAATTTTTCCTCACTCTCATGGCTACAGCCAGGGCAGTTTAGAAACCAGATTGCAGATTCCAGGCACAGGGGAAAAAGCCAAACTGCAAAGGACCAGGAAGCTCAGGGCTGGGCCTGGGCCCAAGTTCTGGTGCAGTGCCCAGTGCCTTTATACTTATTTAAAGAGGAAGGCTGCTTGGTAACCAGGAGGCTGAAGCCTTCATGAGCTCCTGAGCTCCCCGTCTGCCTGACTGCACAGGAATGATCCGGGTGTTACTCCCAATGGTTGCAGCCCAGCTGTCATCAGAAGGTGGAGTAGGGAGAGGGCTTCTGGCTAGAGTTTTTTTTTTTTTTTTTTTTTTTTTTTTTTTTTTTTAAAGATGACCGGTAAGGGGATCTTAACCCTTGACTTGGTGTTGTGAGCACCACGCTCAGCCAGTGAGCGAACCGGCCATCCGTATATGGGATCCGAACCCGGGGCCTTGGTGTTCTCAGCACCACACTCTCCCGAGTGAGCCACGGGCCGGCCCATTCTGGCTAGAGTTTAGACCCAGGCCCTTAAACTGCTAGGACTGTAGGGAGCAGAAACTCCAGGAATCTTATTTTTCTCTTCTCAGCATCCCAGCATCCACCTGCATCAAAATGCCTCCCCTTTCTACACAGTTTCAAAGAGAAGGTTCTGACTGCTTGGATTCAAATCCTAGCTTTTCCTGATTACTAGCTGCCTGACCTGGGGCAAGAGACCTAGCCTCTATATCAGGATGTTCGTTCGTAAAATGAAATAATATCTACTTCATAAAATTATTGTAAATATTAAAAAAAAAAAAAAAACCATGAAATGCTTAGAATAGTGCCTGGAACAGAATAGTGCCTGGTACACAAGGGAAGTTAATCAATTGTGGCAGAAAGAACCTTAATGTTTATGAAATACGACTAAATGCATCCTATTCCGCTGGCCACCTGTGGGAAAGATTTGTTGTAAGAATGTCAGAAAGGATTAATTCTCTAAATCCCAAATGACAATCTTATGCCCCAAATCTGTCGATTGATTTATTCTGATCCGAATTTGACCTTTTCTTCTCACCACCTCCTCAAACCCGGAGCCCCAAATCATCCTTGGTTTCCTGACCCAGACCCCATCAGAGCAGGCTGACGTGGGTCCCCAGCGCCAGCCTCCTCCTCCAGAAAGTGGCCGGAAAGAAGAGAAGCGTTCGGGTGATTGCACACTTCGGGCCTGGGCGTTTTTCTGCTCAGGGCGCGCAGCATCCCCAGCCAGACTGCAGCAGTGGCCCCTGCCCCGCCTTTCTCTGCAGTCTTGGAAGGGCTCCCAGGGGTGCGGTGCCGAGGATTGTCCGCAGAGCAGGCGGGGCAGGGTTGGAGGACCCGAGCTGCGGGGAGGGAGGTGTGGCTGGAACATGACCCGCCCGGGCGGAGGCAGAGACCCCACTGCACCATCACCCCACCCTCGCGCGCGCCCTACTTCCCCAGCCTCCTGCGGCCCTCCCCTCGCTCGCCTCTTCCCCCGCATCTCCGCTTCGGCTCCTTCCGGGACTGCTCGGCCTCTTCCGCCGGGTGATCGGGCGGTGAAGTGGCAGGAGCTCCGCCCCCTTGGCTCAGTCCGCGCGCTCCCCCAGCCCTCGCGCCGCGCCGGGGCTCTTCCCCCACGCTCGCGCACGCTCGCCGCGGGAGCGCGCGTCTCCGCCTATAAAAGAGGTGGGGCGCGCGCGCCACCGCCACTATCCGCTGCGGAACGAGCTGTGTGGATCGGTTTTCTCGGAGCCACCCTTCAGCCCGGCGCACCCACGCCCCTCACCCCCAGGAGCCGGTGAGAGGGGGCCCGGGGGAGCTGGGGGCGGGAGTGGGGTCCAGGGCAGGCGACCCCCGGGCGGGAGCCGGGCAGCCCCTGAGGCGGGACGGGGCGGGGCCGGCGCGCGGACAGGTGAGCCGGGCGGGCCTCGCCGCTCCCTCCCGGCGGCTGGGGAGCCGGGCGAGCCGGCCGCCGCCGCCGCCTTTGTGGCGCGTAGGCGGCTGAGGAGCCGCCTGGCCGAGCCTGGGCGCCCGCCGCTGGAATGTCATTGATGGGGGGAGGGGGCGCGAGGCCGCCGGGTCCCCCCACGCCGCCCGCCGCCGCCAGCCTGGCTGCGGCCCCACCCTGCTCCGTCCGGCTGCGGCAGGTGGGTGGGGGCTCCCTGGTCGGGATCGTCGCCGTCCTCCGCCCTGCAGAGCGCTCCCCACGCCGCCCCCGACGCCTTCCCTCGGTGGGGAACGACTCCCGCAGCGCGTGTTCCCGAGTCACCGCGAGCACTGCCGGCCCAACCCTTGAACGAGGAAGAGCCCGTAGAGAAAGGCCTGTTTGACCTTAATTTCATCCTGGGTGGGGGTTCTTGGCCCCCTCTCTAGACGCAGAGAGGCCCGAGACCGGCCGTCTCCTTTTCTTTCTCTGTAATAAACATTTCTTTCCTCCCCCGTTGTGTGATTTGCTTGTAAATGATAGGTAGATGCGGCGCTTACTTGGTATGAGACCCAAATCAAATAACTTAAAACTTAGAGTTTTGTTTTCTTTTTCCTGAGACTGGGTCTTTCGAGTCGAGGAAAGTGTATTATTTGTAAAAAAAAAAAAAAAAAAAATGTACAACCATGTCGGTGCTGAATGACAGAGCAGTCTTTTGTTTGAAAGCCGTCCCCGAGAATTTGATTAGACGCTTCCCAAAGAAAAATCGCTTTTAAAAGTCTCATGTACTGGAATAAAATATATTTTAAATAAGGGGCTCGTTAAAGTTAAGCGTTCAATATGTTTTAAATGAAAAGTCTGAATAGTGCAGATAGTCGGGTTGATCTGCAAGATCTGAATAGCCCAGAAAGATGATGCTTGAACTGCTGCAACACCTTGTCAAATCTCTTTTATATTAATAGAACCTAATATCTTCAGGCCCTTTGTTCTGTCTTCCTCATAGTATTTTAGAAAAACTTGCCGTCATGGCGTCATGGCTGTCGGGGAAGAATAGAAGAGAGACCAGATGAAGTATTTTCATAATGTGTTGAGAAATTGCGTCGTCATAGCAATTGGACTTAAGTAAAACAGAATGTATCAAAGATGGAAGGGTGGGGGTGTCTTGTAGCCAGGAAACAGAAGATCTTAAGAATAACAGCAGGAACACGAAGCTGTATGAAGCCATTGAGCCAAGGTTCCAACTCCTTAACTAGTCATTTATTTTTCCTTTCATTGCAGCTGATGTCTTAGATTTTGAAAGGTCAAATTGAAGTCAAAGTTTAGAAAACGTGCTGCAGGAAAAAAAAAAGTGCTGCAGTAAGGCCCTGGTGCAGGAAATTAACTGTAAGCCCTTTTTAGTAACTGGGCCAATAATTACTCAAAGGGACCCTCAAAGTGTGTTAACTGTTATCCAGGGACCTAGATGGAGAGACGTGAGAGGAGGATTAGCTCTGTGCTGGACAAGTACGAAGCAGTTCTTATGGTAAACCCAGTTTAGTCACTTATTCTCTGATATGCTCTTGGCTTTGGCAGTGTGTTTTGTAGTAATCTAATAATTAGAGAAATCCCCATTGTAAGCCTGTCAAGCAATCCTGATGAACAGGTTGAGGTGGGGGAAACTGTTTTGGGTACAAGTGTACTTCAAAAAGTTCGTGGAAAAATGGAATTAAAAGATATTACAATCTTTCCATGAGCTTTTTGAAATACCGTTGTATATCTTTTGGTTCCCTAGTTTAGAATTTTCTGTACTTTTCCTTACCTGCCTTTATCCCAAGGGTGGGGCCAACTGCAGATCCTGAGAAGTGGATCTCAGCAGTCAGTAGTCCCTCATGTCCTGTCATTGTAAACCTGCACTAAGGACAGTGGGCCTGAGGCCGGCCTGCCTTTGTAATCAATCCTCTGCGGGCTATGCAAGGACTCCACTACTTATGTGCTTGGGTCTGCTGCAGCGCATCTGCTGTGGCCCTACAGTAGAAGAATGCTATGCCCTGGTGGCAAATGCTGACTCCAGGAATGCGGAGGACACATATCTGATCACTTGGGACCAGTTGAATGGAGCAGCTGTGCTGTGAACCATCACCTCTTTTCCACCATTTTTGCATATTCCTCTTGTACCAGTTTTGAACAGGAAATAGAATTTTGTAAAGTAAGTGTACCAACAAATTAGACCCAAGTCAGACTTTCCAAGTCAGATTTTTTGTAGCTTGAGTTATTTGTTGTTTCTGATGATTTCATGAAATCATGTTCTACTATTACCGAATGGAAGGGGATTTAGGAATCATCTAGTCCTGGGGTTCTCAGTTTATCAGAATGTGGATCGGGGGAGGGTATGTTTAGTTTAAAAAAGTATATTCAGGGCTGGTCAGTTAGCTCAGTTGCTTAGAGCATGGTGTTACAACACCAAGGTCAAGGGTTCAGATCCCCATTTTGGCCAGCCACCAAAAAAGTAAAATAAAATTTTAAATTAAAAAAAAAAGTATATTCATTATTATTACTTTGACAAGTGGGAAAACTGAGGCCCAAGAGAAGGTGTGATTTGGCCAAGGCACCACATCTAGATAGACAGTAACTGCCAAGACCTGGGAACCTTGGTTCTCTCACATTTTAAATCTCTTGTATAGAATGTCAAAGAGAAAGTACTGGGAAAATATCTGAAATTGCATTCTTACCTGTATTCATATATTTCTAAAGGTCTGTTTTGTTCATTTTGAAGTGATTTTGATCGGTTTGCCCTTAGAAGCTTGTTATCTTGCTCTCCCCTGCCTCTTTAGACTCCACATTCCTCCGTCATGTTGTCATCATTTCGTAAGCGCAGAGTCCAGGTATTTGCCCAGCATGCAGAAGATGTGTTGCTTTTTCGGTTTTGCCTGGCTTGCAGTGAAGACGCATTTGTGTCAAAGAGGTTGAATGATCTGAAGAGAGGGGGAAAAAACCCTGCCTGCATGACCTTCCTGTTAAACAGATTGGTTAGGATTTGGGTGGGGTTTTTTTCTTTTTTTTTTTGGAGTTACATGATCAGAAGTCTTAGTAAATTTCCAAAGCCTCCTGTTTTTTATCTTCCTCTCTTTCTCTTTAAGGCATGAGTATATTAATTTCTTATCACCATCCTGGTGTTTGCATGTAGTGTTTGCTGGTTTTTTATTGATGGCTACTTGGTTCTTAGGAACCAAGGGACTAAACAGACTATCCTATATATTTGGAAAAAAAAAAATCTGAAAACATGTAGCAGAAATAGTACTTTTAAAATTTGACAAATATTGTAACTTGGGTTTGTTTCCTGTGCCATTGATTTATTTCTTCTGCCACAATCTCTATAATGAAATGGAGCTCACATTTTCTTATAGTTTTTGAGTGTTTGCTAAATTGGACCTTTTTCAAAAAGAAAAAAATGCTTAAAATTAATAATCTTGATATGCCAAAATGCAGAATATAAACTTTGGAAATTTCTAGTGATTATAGGTGATAAATCCAAGGCAGGCCTTTTTATAAATCAGATCAGTTAATTATTTAAATGAGGTTTATAAAAATGGGCCACCTTTTCCTGTTTTGAGTCATAGTAACAATATGTTGCACTTAAATACCTCTTGTCTGAATTTTACAGGTTAAAAGGTAAGTAGCAGCAAGATAGTATTTGGGAAGCATACCGAAGTAAGTTTTCTCAATATTGCTATGCATTTCTGGATTTTGATGCAATGCAGTATGAATCTTTTGCTTTTTTAAAGCTAAGTCCCTACTCACTTCTGCAGAATTGTGCTGAGTTGAAATGAATTAATCAATTTGAAGGTTGACATGTGGATCCACAATCCTGATTGAGATGTGGTTTAAGTAAAAAAATTGTTGTTTTTATTCATGGTGTTAAAACTCTTTGTGTATTTTTTACCTCTGCTTACCATCAGATCTGCCACTAAAATCTGCAGCTAAGTTGGTTTTGAGTTAATTTGTTTGATCTGAGAATCGACTGGTATACAATTTTATGGGTGCTAACCAATTCTTGGTGGTTTGTTCTTGGGAGAGCCCTTCCACATCCACAGTATAGTTCTCTTGCTTTGCAAATCTAAAATTTGGTAATAGGCTGGCTTTCTAAGCCATGGAAGAAAGGCATTGTCGGTTCTGCACATTCAGGCTTTGACTAAGCAACAAAAACAAAATTGATGAATGGTTTCTGTGACCTTTTGCTTTGGGTGAAGTTTATGAATTTTTCCATAGAGCTAAATGATCCGTTCATCCTGTTAGTCCCTAAAAATCCTTTTCTTGCAAAACAAATATATCTGGTGTCCTGCTTGGAAATCAGAATTCATTTTGTATTATTCTTACATCCAGCACATTCAGCTTGCTGAAAGAATGGCAATCCCAATGCTTTGTTTTTAATAGAGACTCCTTTCATCTTCACTATAATTTTTTTTCTATTTTGGGGTTCAGTATAGAAACTGTGATTACTGAATTCTTGCACTCTCTAAGGTCCTTGTGAGGGTGTCCTAAACTACTCACTGCAGGTGCTAAGTTTGCAGAGTCCAAAGCATTTGACCTTTGGTTTGAAAATGTTTGCATCTGCAGTCTTTTGTGTTGCTTAACACAGTGTGATTCCCACCCAGTGCTTCTCCCTGATTCCCAAAGGTAGATGTATCCCCTTGTACGATGGGGCATGTAGCTTTTCAGTAGATTAGGTTAAGGCATTTTAAAAGTCCCTAAGTACCAAGAACTGCCTCAAACAGCTGTCTCTTGGCATTCATCAGGAAGACAAAGATATGCATGTTTGGCCTCTTTTGTAGGAATCCATTTTCAGTTGATAATGTGTATAAATTTGTGTTTGATATGAGGAGTCATTCTTAGGCATGTTATGTCTTTGAGTTAAATTAGTAATTTCTAGCCAAGATTCACATATTTAGAGCCTCCCCTCCCCCCACTGGAGATCTGGCAGTATTGTAAGAATGCTGACAAGTCCTTTTTATTTATTACAATAGAGAACATAGTTGCAATTCCTGTTTTATCCCCCTGAGATCAATTCACATTACTTGCTGAAATGATGGGACTAACATTTTGACTGCTGCATTGCAGCATTTTATAAATAGCGTGCATCTTCAGTCTTCTCTAATGATTTTGCAAAGATAGGATCTTTTTTCTTCACTTACCTTAAATGGGAAGCTGTCCTTAAACATAGAGAATAATTTAAGCACTTCATTTCCCCTCCTTCATTCTCCGTGTACATGGACTTGATTGGCAAAATCAGAGTTGGGTCTGCTGCTTTGAGATAAGCAGTCAGTTGATTGCACTCCTAGGAAGTCTTCTCTCTGTTGAGGTTTTTAGGCATTTAGTTAGTGGAATAGTTAGGCTGGTAAGATCGGAGATTGTTTTTTAGTGGCACATTTCCTAGATACTTTCTTTCTAGTGCTCTCAAAAGGTGTTAATCCCATATAGCTGGGAACAGCCTGGAACATTCTCTATGGAGTATGCCTTATCAGTCTGTGGCATATTTCCAGGGCAGGGGTGGGGTTCTTGCAGTATGTAGCCTCAGTCAGAATGTGGTGTGCACAGGCAGAGTGCAAGAAATGCCAGTAGCTCTTTGACATAGTTTTGGGTGAGAGGTTGTAGCACCTTTGGGTGGCAATAGTTCTTAGTGATGTTTATGAAATTTTTTCCCATGTTTAATGTAGTCTTGGAAATTAACCCTTTTAGGAGCAAAAAGAATAATTTGTGTAGATAAACTAGAGACAGCTTCCTATCAGGTTAAGAGAGGAGGAAACTTATTAACTCATAAATTTTTTTGGTGTCTCCTGTATTATGCAAATGACAATCCTTAATGCTGACTGCAGTGGGAGTGCATTGGTGATTTTCAGATGCCCAGCTCCCCGGAGACAGCCAGTTGTGACTTGGCAGAGCTCCCACCTACTGACATCAGCTGATCTACAGCAGGAAAGAAAAGTCCATTATTGCCTGACCAAAGCACTTGGTATAGAATTGACTCGTTCTACTTCACTGGGGCGACAAAGAGAGCCTTTTAGGTTGGTTAATTTCAGCAGTGCCTCATTGGACTGTCTCCCCGGATTGGTAGGGTCAAATCAGCAAGCTAGGTCCGAGCAGAGAGACTTACTCAGGTGGAACCTTTGCAATGTAATGATGGAGATTCTTTTTTTTCCTCATCGTGAGAGCTGCTCCCAAATGTGATTTCTTAGAGATTTTTGTAGCTGCTAAAAGATTTTTGAAATGCAGTTAATCCTATGATAGGAGGCAGGACAAAAGCCACATACTTTAATTCTGAAAATTTAGACATCTTTCAGGAATTCATGTGCAGTGTAGTTATTATTCCATGCACAACTATACCTTCCTTGGAAAATTTCTTTTACAAGAAAGTTGTAGGAAAGCAAATTATATACATAATTTCCCTGTGTTTTTCCATCTTAACTGTTTCTGGAGGGATGCGAACAAAGGAAGCATGTAAATAAATGATTCTAACCCTAATTGTTTACTAACTTAAGAGGACTCAGTCTTAAAAAAAAAAAAAAAAAAGTAATTGTTTTTAAATGATTAATACATTACCTTCCCCCTTTTTCCCTCCAAAGTGGGGATGGAAAAGGTAAGAGGAAGTGAAAGGAATTAATAAATAACCAAATGGCCATTGATAAATTGTATGTCAGGTCCAATCATGTTAAGAATTACTGGTTCTGGGGCCGGCCCGTGGCTCACTCGGTAGAGTGCGGTGCTGATAACACCAAGGCCACAGGTTCGGATCCTATATAGGGATGGCCGGTTTGCTCACTGGCTGAGCGTGGTGCTGACAACACCAAGCCAAGGGTTGAGATCCCTTACCGGTCATCTTTTAAAAGAAAAAAAAAAAAAAGAATTATTGGTTCTAAGGGCCGGCCTGTAGCTGACTCGGGAAAGTGCAGTGCTGATGACACCAAGGTCGCGGGTTTGGATCCCTATATAGGGATGGCCAGTTAGCTCACTGGCTGAGCGTGGTGCTGACAACACCAAGCTAAGGGTTAAGATCCCCTTACCGGTCATTTAAAAAAGAAAAAGAAAAAAAAAAAAAGAATTACTGGTTCTAGTGCACTCGTCTGGAAATCCTGGGTCACCCTGGGCTCTGCAACTTGTTTACTAGATTGATCACCCGACTACTTAATTATAAAGTGATAGCAGTTTATTTCCAAGTTCAGAATGTAATTGATTCTTTTTTTTTTTTTTTTTTTTTTTTGTCGTTTTTTCGTGACCGGCACTCAGCCAGTGAGTACACCGGTCAGTCCTATATAGGATCCGAACCCGCGGTGGGAGCGTCGCCGCGCTGCCAGCGCAGCACTCTACCAAGTGCGCCACGGGCTCGGCCCGGAATGTAATTGATTCTAATATGTGCCAAGTTCTGTGCTCAGAGAGTAAGAATAAGATATGGTCTTTTTTATAGTTCTTTAAGGAAAAGAACTGGTAGGGAGAAAACAATAATGACATGGCGGAATGTGATAGTGCTGTAAGATGAGTGATAAGGCAGGTAGGTAAGAAGTGGAGACTTCTGATTGGGAAAGACATCATAGTGGACGAGGTTTTTGTATGATATCGAATGGTAGAGTTGAGAGTGGGAGAGGAGTGCATTCCTGGCAGAGGGAACGTTTTGAACTGGAAAGTGGACCCTGCAATTGGACCCTGCAGGGCCTGTAATTGGGGTTGGTGAGGGAATTTGATGTGAGATACGGCTGCAGGAAACAACTGGAAGGTGAATGAGTGAAGTCACGTTTAACTACCAGTGAGTGTGGCTGGTGGTGGTAGTGATCCTTGTCAAGGATCAGCCTTCTCCAGACTAGGCTGGTATACTCAGAGCAGCAGTGTAAAGCAGAACTGCCTATTGTAATGAAAATTATTAGAGAAACTGATCCAGCAGACGTTTAGCTTTTCAAAGTCACTCCCTCAGTTTTTGGTTTTAAGCACTCTCTCAAAGTCTGTTTTAGCACTAGAATTTTTTTTTTTTTTTAGACAGCTATCTATTGAGCATCCAAAGCTGAGACTTCTTGAGCTTTATTTCCTTGAGGTTTGCCCTGTCATAGTTAAAAGAGCAGCTACTTTCTCAGAGTATACTACCATGTGGTCAGTTCGAGATTAGTAATCCAAATTTACCCTTTAGGTTGACACCTAGCTGTTTAGCTTTAGTCAGTATATTCTTTGTTTGCCATTCCTGTCATGAATCTAGCATTTACTTGGATAGAATTCTAATCTTACAATATGGGAAATGAAAGATTCATTATTGAGCTCTCTCCCCATGCCTTACTGCTGCATAGCAGCTACAGCGCTCAGCATGTACTTGGTCGTTTCATCAACAAACATCTCTTAATGACCTCTGTATGCTAGAAGTCAGGGATACAAAGATTAGGTTGCTTGGTTTAATCATACCATGGGAAGCATATACAAGTGCTTTGCAGATTTACAGAAAAGTGTGATTGCATCTGAGAGGGAGGGAAAGGAGGAGCATTGAGTACAGTTTAGCAAGGAGGTATGATCCTCAGCTTACTCATTGCAGCTGGGTGTTGAGATATAAATAGGTGTTGTCCAGGCAGAGAAGAGACACGGGACATTCTAGGCAAAGGAAGCATGTGCAGATGGCTTGGAGTTTTAAAGGGAATCATGTATTTTGGAGAAGAAAGATTATTTCTACATGCCAAGAGGGTAGCTAGCGGGCATGGGTGAGAGATGATGCCAGGCAAGGGTGTTGGGCCAGATCATGGAGATCCTCCTGAAGAGGTGGATTCTTTCCTCTGTCAGAAGGGAATGGTTTCTTTTTATACTAAAAAAAAAAAAAAAATTTGACTGTGGAAAAACAATAGTACAACAAAAATTAACTGGTTGATATGTGGAGAATAATATAGAAGGAATGGAGATATGGCTAAAATCACCTCATGTACTCTTCCCATAGTGGGGCAGTCCTCAGAGTTGATCAGGTGCAGACGGTGCTTTCTCATCACCGTCACCACTCAGAGCTGCTTTAATCCCTCAAGAACTGGAATGTGAGCTAGAAACTCTGACCTCACCCAGGTCTCCTTGTGTTGTTTACCTCCCAGCTGAATATGGGGAAGCACTGTGGCTGACTTCCGCTCCTAATCGTTACCCTGAGCACCCTGTTCTATTAGCTGAGGCAGGCGACCGGAAATGGGAAGAGCTCCCAGATGTTTCCCGGGTAACACAATTGTTATACCTTTTATAAATTACAGAACAGAATCTGGAAGGGACCATAAAGATTATCTGATTTGCTTCCTTGCTAAACCCAAAATCCCCTCTCTAGACTGTAATATTAAAGTTGGAAGGGACTTGAGATCATGCCATTTTCACCTGTCATTTTTAGTCACTCTAGGAAATAAAGGCATAGAGAGGGAAGGTGGCTTGTACAAGGTCACATGTTACTGACAGGTTTAGAAACTTTTTGTCATTAATCTATAACTGTTTCCTTCTGTGGTTCTTAATTTGTTAGAGGATAAAAAGGCTTATTCTTGATAAGATCGATTAGCATATTATGGGTTTCTCACATAAATAGGTCAAGTTCTCTTTTTGACATTTGACAAACAAAATTTATGAAACTGGGCTGGCCAGTTAGTTCAGTTGGTTAGAGCCCGGTGCTGATGACACCAAGTTCCAGGGTTCAATCCCTACACCAGCCAGCTGCAAAAAAAAATTATTAATTTTTTTTTTTTTTTTTTTTGGTGAAACTGCCCAGAAATCTGAGGGTTTACAGTTGGGGCTGATTGAGTGCTGAAGGGAAGTACCACTTACCCAGGGGTTAACTTGGAATTGGTGCTGAATTTACAGTTTCCTTACTTGCTAAAATAACAGGTAGAAGCAAAACAGGGTAAATCTTTCACAACACCTTTTTCCCCTCCCAAGATACACGGTGATTTGGTTTTCTTTTGTGCGCATTCAGGTGAAACTAAGCCTGTTCATTTCGCAGGCTCTCTGGTAGTCTGAAGAAGACTGGTAGGGTTGACATTTTGGAATAACTGAGAAATTAGCTACTCTAGGTAAATTCTATTGGTTCCTGATATTAAAGACTCAGTTATTTTATAATCATTCCCTACATTGAATATCTGGAAAGATAGAAAAGCTGATTTAAGTAAGAGTAAAGTCATTCAGATGAAATGCAGAGACCAAATGAAGGGACTTTTCAATAGACTTGTTGTCAATAATTATTTGAATACCAGAGTTGGTATTTCTTTGAATCCTTAGAGCTCGTGTAGAATTGACAGTATAAACCATAGTTCTTCCATTTGAATTTTTTTCTTTGTTTCATTGCCATGCTGGTTAGGCATCCTCTGAGGAACCCACGTAGGTAGGTGTTGCAGGGGAGTGGAGAGCCCTTTTTAAAAACAGGAATGGAATGTGGGTTTCATTGTTAAATCCTTAAAAGGGAGTACCTTCTCAGTTCACTTGTCTGCTAGGGTAATTCTTCCCTTCTTTCAGATTGGCTAATTCTGTTGAATCTATTTTGGTGTCTTATGGTGCTCATCTCAGGGCATTCTGTCTTTTCAGAAAATGGACCCAAGTGGGGTCAAAGTGCTGGAAACAGCAGAGGACATCCAAGAGAGGCGGCAGCAGGTCCTAGACCGATACCACCGCTTCAAGGAGCTCTCAACCCTTAGGCGCCAGAAGCTGGAAGATTCCTATCGATTCCAGTTTTTCCAAAGAGATGCTGAGGAACTGGAGAAGTGGATTCAGGAAAAACTTCAGATTGCATCTGATGAGAATTATAAAGACCCAACCAACTTGCAGGTGTGTGTCTGTTCTCCCTGAGATTCCTGCCAAAATTCAAGAACCCAAATGTTCTGCCCCAAAATCAAAGTTATTTAATTATGACCTTGAAAGATTGGGCAGCAAGAAGAATTTAGATCAGACATAAGGAAGTACTAACTCTGTTCTGACAAGCCTTTAGTGTATTAGTGAAAGTGAATATGAAATCTTGCAGATATTAATTTATCTTTTCTGGACGCTTCAAACTGATAATCCTCAAGCCACTGCCTTGACGATAATTCTCAAACCACTGGCGATCTTTAAACATTTTTCAGGGAAGATTTGAATTGATCTCTTGGAATATGTATTTTTGAGGAAGGCATGCTAACAATGTTGCTGGCAAAAATTCATGGTTATGAGTCCCTGTTAGAGTTTCATTGGTAAGTATTATCAAAAGCAAGCCTGAATTTTTTGGTATGTAAATTATACCTCAATAAAACTTTTTTTTTTTTTTTTTTTTTTTTAAGAGAAAGCCTTTCTTCTCATCGATTTTGGTAAAAGACTTTTTAAAAAAATTATTTTGGTAGCAAGTGGAGCAGTAGTTGGGCCCATGGGTTCTTTTACTACACCAAAGTAGTCTAAGAAGAGAGAATGATGAACACTGGTTTAGGTACAATCCCTGCTCAGCAGTCCCCTTGCCTGCTCAATACTTGATGAAAAAGACATGTTGAGAAATGGAATTTAGGCAGGATCAAGGAGCGTGGCTTCTAAAGCAAGGGAAACGAAGTGTCATGTTGTAAGTGACTATGGGTCGATTATTTAAGGAAAACTGTCAATATGTCTAGAAGGAATTGTATGTCCATATAAAGGCTAATTTCCTGGTAGATGATAAAATTAGGATATTTTTAGCATCTTCCATCTGCAAAGTTGGTTGTCTTTACAGGCCAAGCATTAAGAGTGCTGGTAGAAGTGCAGTCAAGAGTATTTGAGTAATTGAGCAGTAGAGAATGGGCAAGATGCCCAGTGATGTGTCCATAACTAGAGAGAGTGCGATTAAGGAGGGGAGGAATAATGGGTGGGGGACAAACTATGAGTGCTGTGTGGTTACATCTATGGCTCACTTCATGGTCCACCAACAGGGAAAGCTTCAGAAGCATCAAGCCTTTGAAGCTGAAGTGCAGGCCAACTCAGGAGCCATTGTTAAGCTGGATGAAACTGGAAACCTGATGATCTCAGAAGGGCATTTTGCATCTGAAACCATACGGGTGAGTATGAATAGTGCCTGGTATGGGTGGCCTTCATCTGGGTGGAGGAATGTGGATTCATGCTTACATGTCAGTTTGGATTCCAAAAAAGAAAAGATAGACTTTTCCAGCGTTTTATAGGAGTTTGTAAAGTCTCCTCAAGAAGTTACCCTAATCCTGCCTTTGTGATATGATTCAGAGTGAATATAAACAAGTGTTTGTATACTTAGTGAGGAAATTAATACTCTTTTTGTAGAACAAATTAGAATGTGATTATACTTTGAAGAAGATTGCATGAATTAACTCTAACATTTACAGTTGTTAATTTAGGTGAGAGAGCACATTAGTGAAATTGGTGATTTTAGGGATGAGGATACAAAGACAAATAGGAACAATCAATGACACTATAAAGTTCTCTGTTGGAAAGCTTGCTGTCTGAATCTTGGTGGCTTTCCCTAGGAGGAGTTTAATGAGGTCTAGGAAGCAAGCCAGTTAAAGGTCCAGCTCTCGGGAATGACCTGTGGTATCTGCAGGTCAGTGACCCTGGTGATACGACTGACTTTGAGGCAAGACTCCTTGAACTCTTTGGTCTGGCTTTTTTTGATGCCAGTTCATTGGAGTTGGGGCAGAACTGCTCTTTCTCTGCTTTGTTTCATATTTCTAATAACAAGGTACTGAGGGAAAAACAAACCTCTTTATGATGAGGTGTGCACACTGAGCTTCTCAGAACTGGATGCTCTTTCCTATCTCTGGTATACCTCATACCCAGCTATGTGTTTTGTTTGGTTCTTGGTCACGCAAAGCCACATTCCATTGAGGGCCCAGCCTTTTCTAGTCCTTTACCTGTCAAAGCAATCCTGAAGATTTATGAAAGTTACATTCTTAAACCTCAGCTAGAAGTGTTTCATCCCCTGCTCTTCCCTGGTAACTGTTTGGGAGGTTCTAGTCTCTTAAGATCCAGTCTAAAAAAAAAAAAAAAAAAAAGATCCAGTCTAGTGGTTTTTAACAATAAATATTTGTTGTCTCACATTTGCTCTGCTGTACTCTGCAGTCTCATATTGAAGACTTGCAATTAGTCCAAAACTTATGATTAATAATTATTAACTATTACTAGTAATGATTGTGAATAGTAAATAAAAGTGCATTCTAAATGCCATGATCAACTATTTAATTATATTAGACCCATTTGGGCAATGTAATATGTATCTCTGCAATTAAAGACAAATGTTTCTCTGCCCTTTTTTCACTGTTTGGTACACAGTCTTTTTTTTTTTTTTTTTTTTTTTGGCAGCTGGCCGGTACAGGGATTGAACCCTGGACCTTGGTGTTATCAGCACCACACTCTAACCAATTGAGCTAACTGGCCAGCACTGTATATAGTCTTATAGTAGATGAAATCAGCGTGCCTTATTATTTCCTCGATAGAAGTTGTTTTTCTAGAGTGAACGGGCTGCTCTGTAGTAGTATATAACAAGGTTACAGATGGGGAATATGAGAAATAGATGAAGTGTTTGGCTTCAGTAATTAACCTAGTGGGGAGGGGAGAACCCAAAGCTGACATCATTCATGTCTATTGGTACCCTCTGCCCTGTTTAGCGATCTTACTAAAGCAACATTAAAAATAATGTTAACTACTGTTTGTTGAGTAGCTATTAGTAACTTTTTATGTACAGACAATTTGCTAATTTCTAATCTTCAAGTAAGCTTGCAAGGTGGCCATTATCTCCATATTATAGAAGGATAGAAACAGGCTCAGGGAATTTTGTGTAGCTTGCTCAAAGTCACACAGCTAACATATGACAGAACTGGAATTTCAGTTTATTCCTTTCTTTCTGCAGTCACAAATATTTGCTTTATTTTTCCAACCTGTATTTCATTTCTATTTTCTTTCCTTAATTTTTCTGCCAAATGCTTCTCTGAAGGCTCCTGTTGCTTGCTTATGCCCCTGTTGAGAAATCCTCCTGAGTCAGAACCAGCCTTTCCCCTCCATCTTGTCAGCTCTCAGAGAGTTTCTGAAGTGCACCCGCCTCCCTGCCCACTCACGCTCTCAAACAATAAGAAGCCTGTGGAACTGGACTCTCTCTAACCTCTGCAGTATTTACAAGATCATACACACCAGGAATGGCAAAGTTGTTCTAGTACTGGAACAGGCCTTGCCCTCGTTTTTTACTTAAGTGTGTGAGAATGCAATTTGTGAGACCAACAGTTGACTTGAGGGTGAGAAGTTTTCTCTAGTTTTCTGTGGCCTCATCTTTAATTTGAGCAGGGAGCAAGTCTTTCCTACAGTGATCCTGGCTTGCTAAAGTGTTAGTTTGGCAGGCAGTGTTAGCATAGAGGAAGGTGGGTGGCATGTAAAGGCTGTGTCTGTGTCCTGGATAACCTGTCTGTCACTGGTTTAGACTTTCACACCGTACCGGACAGCATGGCGCCCCATAGTCACCGCCACCCACATTGGGTCCCACATCCGAGTAGGTGGAGTATGGACTTGCTGTGGGTTGCCTTTCCCCCCTTGCCTTGGAATGCCTTTCACTTCCTGTTCCTTGTGGGTTACAGTTTTAGCAATGCTGGAAGTGAATTGTGTGAGCTTTTATTTCCCCTAATACTTTCTCCTTTCAGATGAAACATTCATACTTTTTTCTAAGAGAATCCACCCATATTGACTGTCCCATGGCTTTAAAGTCTTTATTTTGCTGAGTGGCATTTCAAAGATGGGTGGATCCCAGACTTCTTTTCTGTTAGTGTTTAAACCCCTTTGATTGTTTTACTTAACATCTGTCCGTGTTGTACTGAAACTCCCAGTATCTTGGGGAGGCATAAAAAAGGCATTCAGGTTGGATTGGAATGCCAGAATGCAACACCTAAGCTTGAATTGATTGTCAGTTTCCCCCAGTTCTTGACAAGTCCTTACTGGGCCTGTGTTATGAGAACCCAAAGATACTGGGAAGTGAATATGTTTGGCCTATTGGCTGCCACTTGGGTGAAGTTTGAAATAAACTTCACTTCAGATGTATTATACCACAAACTATCTTTTCATAGAAGCTGCAAAACTTTTTCAGCCAAGAACCCTTTTTTTTTTTTTTTTTGTCTTTTTCGTGACCGGCACTCAGCCAGTGAGTGCACTGGCCATTCCTATATAGGATCCAAACCCACGGCGGGAGCGTCGCCGCGCTCCCAGCGCCACACTCTCCCGAGTGCGCCACGGGCCAGGCCCAGCCAAGAACCCTTTTTGATTGCTGATTACATTTCAGGTCCCCATCTTTTCTACTTTTATACTAAGTTTTCCTATTCTGTCTCACAGTCTTTACATTTTTTATGTCTGTAGGACCTCCTCTTCTATTTTGTTTTTTCCCCTTACCCCCATAAATTCAGAACATACCCTTTAGTAATTTCTGTTCAGTTTCCACATTAATTTTTCATCTTTCCTTCCCCAGTAGTCTTGCCTGGGAATTCTGCTTTAATAATTTAATAATAATATATTATTAAAAATAAATAAACAATAATTAATGATAATTTAATAATTTCCCTGCAGTAAACTATTGTAAATCTATCTATGAAAAGTCAGTTATTTTGTAACTTTTAGACCTCCCAAACCACTATGAAGTGTGTACTTTTTCCTATTCTGTTAAACTTACAATTTCCTCTCAGTTTAGGGATTATCTTTTTAAAAGATTTTTATTCAGCGCTCTGAAGTTTCTAACTTGTCACAACTCAATGGAGGAGTGAACCAGTTGTAATCTGATTAAAAATCTGATTTTTAACCTCCAGACTCGTCTGATGGAGCTGCACCGCCAATGGGAATTACTTTTGGAAAAGATGCGGGAGAAAGGAGTTAAGCTGCTGCAGGCCCAGAAGTTGGTGCAGTATTTACGAGAATGTGAGGATGTGATGGACTGGATCAATGACAAGGTATGTTTTGGGAAGGAAGGTTTGCTAAGCCTTACCCCCCAAAAGGGAAGAGACTCCTCCATGCTCTGCAGCTGATCTGAGAGCCAGTGTTAGTGCAGATGCAGCAGGTTTAAGCAAAAGGGGTGGAAGTAGGATTGCTATATCTCTAGCTGCTCTCTTCTATTCTGTAACTCTGAAACGTGGGGTCTCTGAGACAGAAGTGCTGAGAGTTCAGCCTCCGAAGTATGAGATGAAATAAAATCACCAACCACACAGAAAACTGCATTCTTTAATTCTAACATGGCCCCATTCCTAGTGCATCTGTTTCATTGTAAGTTTCTGGGAGCTGTTGTTACCAAGTGTGGATTGATGACTCTGGCTCTGTTATGGTCCCTGAATAGGAAGCAATTGTGACTTCTGAGGAGCTGGGCCAGGACCTGGAGCATGTGGAGGTTTTACAGAAGAAATTTGAAGAGTTTCAAACAGATCTGGCTGCTCATGAAGAAAGAGTTAATGAAGTGAACCAGTTTGCTGCCAAACTCATTCAGGTAAATAGAGTTCTGTATGCTTGTCACAACATAATTATGGTAAATTTCTAGTGGATTCAGAAGAAAATTTTGATGATCAGTTCCCTAATTTCTGAGTGAGCGAGTTTTTATAAGCATGTCTAAGAGTTGTGTTTAGATGTAAGTAAGGCACAATACTGATTACTCCTAAATTAGAAAGTGCTTTTTAACTTGTTGCCTTGGGCAGGAAGGGCAGAGGTTTATTTGATCTGTTTCCTCCACCCACTTTCAGGTGGGGTTGGGTGAAGCTTTTATTGGGCTGCTGTAGCCGGGTCTTGGGGTTTCTCAGACACGGGTGTGGTGGTGAATGCCTGCTTAGTGTTGGCAGGCGTCCACCAATGCCTGTTGCTCTCCCTTTCCTTTTTGATTTGAAGCTTTCTGGGCTCTCTTGGAAGCCTGGGGAGACCTCGTATGAATGGCTTTCCACTAGTAGCTCTGGAGCCCATTAAGAGGGGAGAGACAACCCTTCCCCATTGCTTGCCTATGCAGGTCCGTAAGCTGCAGAGTTCAAAGTGCTCCAGAGACATCAAGTACAGGTTGAGCATTCCTTATCCAAAAATCCGAAATGCTCCAGAATCTGAAACTTTTCAGCACTGACAGGACACGCAAAGGAAATGCTTATTGGAGCTTTTTGGATTTTCACATGAGGGATGCTCAGCTGTTTGAGTATCTGCAAATATTCCAAAAACCAGAAAAATCCAAAATACTAAGCACTTCTTGTCCTAAGCATTTCGGATACGGGATACTAAACCTGTAGTAGAAACTACAGAGTTTTTGCTTTTAGGGAAATTTGATTTGGGGCTTACAAATTTTGAATTTATATATCTGCTTCAGGCTGCTACTTGTTCCCTTTTTCTGGTCAATGATTAATAGCCAGCATTCCCCAGAAATACCTCATCCTTTCAAGATTGTGCTTGAGAAGAGCAGTCAGGCCTGATCCCTGACCTCACAGATGACCCAAGAATCTTGAAATGCTTCACCTTATTGCTTCACATGTTATTTTTAATTAACAACACACACACCCCAAAACACCCATAATGTGGGTGTTTATTAAAGAAATATCTCCAGTCTGAAGCCAGGAACAAGCCCTTGAGCCCTGAAAATCATCTGTTTGGGCAGGAATGCTTAACTGTTAGGGCAGATGGGGCAGATGAATGCATTAATGAAGCGACCACAAATTTGCAGCTGAAGTGTTTGTTAACATCAGTGGTAGTATCAGGATGGCTGAGTGGTCTAATATGCCAGACTCATGCTTTTGCTTCCTGCCCTCAGGGCATCTGGTCTCTGCAGCAAGGTGTGGGTTCCATCCCCCTTCTGACACAGGTTGATTTGGGGACTAGCCAGTTAGCTCAGTTGGTTAGAGCATGGTGTTATAAAACCAAGGTCAAGGGTTCAGATCCCTGTACTGGCCAGCCACCAAAAAAAAAAAAAAATCAAGGCTTTTGGTACTGGTGCACATGACCCCACTTTATAGACTAACCAACTGCTCCACGAGGTAGATGATGGATCTCCTCTTTTTACATGAGAAGAAGTAGAAGCTCTTTGGAGTTGTAGTTCACTTTTCACAGAGAAGACCAGTATTTCTTCTGTTACGATTTTCTTCAGAATGTTGGAGATTTGCTAACACAGATACTTCAAGGAGCCAACCCCAGGGTATTGAATAATTAGTTGGAGGATCCAGAGGTTGTGGACCAAATCCAGTCTTTTCTACTCTTCCTTGTTTAGGAACAGCACCCTGAGGAGGAACAGATCAAGACTAAGCAGGATGAAGTAAATGCAGCCTGGCAGCGGCTGAAGGGACTGGCTCTTCAGAGACAGGGGAAGCTCTTTGGGGCAGCTGAGGTTCAGCGCTTTAACAGGTACCAAGCCATAGTGGGCTTTGAGGAATGGGCAGCTGCTTGGAGGAGCTGGGTAAAGTGCATGGCATGTGCTAAAAAGATGCCAGAGCTGACTGGGTTTTAGTCCCATGTGCATTCCCAGTTCTCTTCGACAGTTGTCATAACTGTGGATAAACTGGTGCCTCTATTCTGTAGGGATGTAGATGAGACTATCAGTTGGATAAAGGAAAAGGAACAGTTAATGGCCTCTGATGATTTTGGACGAGACCTGGCAAGTGTTCAGGCTCTGCTCCGGAAGCATGAGGGTCTGGAGAGAGATCTTGCTGCTCTAGAGGACAAGGTAGGATTTGAAAGCAGCTGATTCTATAAATAAGTGACGAGGTCAGGAGAGCATCTCTCACAGAGTATATTTCTAGGTCAAAGCCCTGTGTGCCGAGGCCGACCGCCTGCAGCAGTCCCACCCTCTGAGTGCTACTCAGATCCAAGTGAAGCGAGAGGAGCTGATTACAAACTGGGAGCAGATCCGCACTTTGGCAGCGGAGAGACATGCCCGGCTCAATGATTCATACAGGTGCAAACAATCCTCCTGTACTTAACAGCCAGTATCAACTGACCTTTTTTTTTTTTTTTTTTTTTCAGTGAAGAGAGGAAGGCAGAGGAAGGGGAAGTTGTACACACTGAGAAAGTTTCTGTATACCCTGCCAGGTATACTAAGAAAATGCAGATCACTTTTCTTTACCTAGATTATATTTGTTTGGAAACTGGCAGCTATATAGTATTTGGCATATATGTAGTATTTATAACTTTATAATAAATTCTTCCATCCTATATCACAGCAGTGTGACTGATAGAAATGGAAATATCCCCTTAACTATCTGAGCATCATGTGAAATATCCTCTTACAACTGAGTAAATCAAAGATTGGAAAGGTAAAAAAATGCTTTTTACTAACCAGGAGTTGAACCTGGGAATAACAAAGAAGTTGAAAATGTAGGACAAGATTGGGGCATTACAATGATGAACAGAACCTAAGTTTTTTTTTTTTGTTTGTTTGTTTTAAAAGATGACCGGTAAGGGGATCTTAACCCTTGACTTGGTGTTGTCAGCACCACGCTCACCCAGTGAGCTAACCGGCCATCCCTATATGGGATCCGAACCCGTGGCCTTGGTGTTATCAGCACCACACTCTCCCGAGTGAGCCACGGGCCGGCCCCAGAACCTAAGTTTTAAAGGATTGATTTCAGCCTCTTACTTTCCTTTGCAGTCTAGATTCAGAGAATTCTATATTTCCCGGGACTAGAGTTTGTATGGTGTGTTAGACTTTTGAGAACGCAGAATTCAGAGATTTAGGGAGGTCATTCTCCCCCTGGGACCTCCACTGGAAACATCTCCAGTGACTTACCTTTGGTTTTCCCTAGGCTTCAACGCTTTCTTGCTGACTTCCGTGACCTTACCAGCTGGGTGACTGAGATGAAAGCCCTCATCAATGCAGATGAGCTGGCTAACGATGTGGCCGGGGCTGAAGCACTGCTGGATAGACACCAAGAACACAAGGTAATATCTCCAGGATCTTCGAAGCAAAGGTCTTTGCTTTTAATGCATCCATCTTTCACTCTCCCGTGAGGCCTATAGTTGGAGTTGTTGAAATGTTGTTCACTAGTGGCTCTCATCATCATCATTGTTGTTGCTTGTACCTTTGTAGACCTTCTCTTCTTGCTTTTAGTAGAGGGTTGCCTGGATTAAATGTTGGGAGGTTAACTATGATTCATAAAAGGAAAGAGACTAGCTCTGGCAGGGTGGAGGTGCTAGTACTTTACACACTCATTCTGTGCCATCTTAAAAAATGTCTTTATGTAAATGCTGAATTTCATAGTTAGTTTGAGTAAATCTAAATTTCTTATTCTGGTATTTTGCCAAAGTATGTTCCCCAGAAAACTACTTATACAAAATCTTAATAGGCTTTATCCTAAAAAGAAAGGACGTTTTCTAAGTAATTTTGGAAAACAGTTATACAGGACTTTTAAAATCACTGTGACTATTAATCCGTCTTTTTTAGAGGTTTTAATGTGTTAGATATAAAGTCAGTATACAAAAGTCAAACATGTTCCTCTACACTAGCAACAGAAACATAATTTTAAAAATACTACTACCAAAGTCAAGAAAATATAAGGTACTGGAAAATAAATCTAACGAGAGTTGTGTGAGTCGTTTGTGGAGAAAGTTAGAAACCTTTGTTGAAAGACATTAAAGAAAAACTGAATAGATGGGATAAATGGATGAAACGATCCTTTGTAAAGTTATAAATTCTCCCCAGGAGAAGTGCATTCAGTGCAGTTCTGATTGATTAGGAAGGAAAAAATTCAGAAATAGCTGTGACAATTTTGAAGAATACGGTATGGCCAGAGGCGGAACTCACTGTACCATTTACTATAAAACCATAGTAAACAAATTCATTTGGTACAAGAAAGACAAATACAGGTTGAGCATCCTTATCCAAAAGTCAAAATCTGAAATGCTCCCAAATCTGAAACTTTTTGAGCACCAATATGATGCTCAAAGGAGCATTTAGTGTTAAGTATCTGCAAATATTCCAAAATCTGAAAAAAATCTAAAATCCAAAATACTTCTGATCTCAAGCATTTTGGGTATTGGATACTCAACCTGTAGACCAATGGGGCAAAAGAGAGAGTTCAGACGCGTGTGCATGTGTGGAAACTTGAATGACAGAGAGGGCGTGAAAAGCCAGTGTGAAAAGAACTTTCTTAATCAGTTACTGATGATCTCATGTTTGATTACCTAGACCAATTATTAGAAAACCTGGCCTAATCTTTCATACTGTTCCTCTTTTTAGATTTGATGGTGTGACTTGTAACAATTATTTGAAATTCACCTTATTTTTCTTTTACAAGATGCTGGGAATAAATCGTGCCTGTTTTCCCCTATAGGGTGAAATTGATGCTCATGAAGACAGCTTTAAATCTGCAGATGAGTCTGGGCAGGCACTGCTTGCTGCCAGTCATTATGCCTCAGACGAAGTGAGGGAGAAGGTAAGGGAGGAGAAAAGGAGCTTTTGAAGAGAAAATTAGGTTCTTTTACTTCAAGTCTCTGAGGCTCTTATCCGTGCTTGAATATCCACACATTGCATTCACCATGGTGTGTGAGGACACTTACCCAGAGATTCTGCCTGAAAAGGAGCAGCTTTTCTCTTCAGAGATTTAAAAAGATACATGTACAGTATACTGATGGGTACTTTTTATTTGGGACATGTGTGACACATTTCCTACTTAAAGGAGACTTTACATGGAGCCGAGTTCTGCATTAGTAGTTGGAGCAAAGAGGAAACAAATTTTAATAAAATCATATGTGTATGTGTATATAATTATAAGCTTCAAAGTATCCTGTAGTATAAAATTGCCTGAGGAATATTAGATAAAAACAAATTTTTAATAAATTATATAGATTAAGAGGAGATATTTCAAGGACAGACTGTCATTAATAACTTTGGAGCCTAAAAATTGTGTGTAGGGCATTCATGAATTTAACATTTTATGGAGCACACACTCAATTGACAGTTCTCAATTGAGAGTTCCTACTCTGTTTATACTGTCTCATTTTCAGGTAGATGCCGTTTTTCTTCTACCTAGGATTTACTTATTTTCGCCTAAAATCATTTGTGATAATGTGGCAATAAATTAATTCTAGATCATTAGAACAGGGCCATCCCTCTTATATTTAACATACACATACAAGGTGCTCAGCATTTATATATGTCATGTGACGTAACTTATACATACAAGTGATTGTTATTCTTCCCTTTTTGCAAATCAGAAGAAAGGCCCAAAGGTTAGCGTTAGGATTAGAAATTCCAGGTCAGCCTCTATGTCTTGACTGGAAGGCATCAGGACTGCCATTTCCTCCCTGACTTTGTTTCCTGCTCCTCCCAGCTGACCATCCTTTCTGAGGAAAGAACAGCCCTGCTGGAGCTGTGGGAGCTGCGCAGGCAGCAGTACGAGCAGTGCATGGACCTGCAGCTCTTCTACCGCGACACTGAGCAGGTGGACAATTGGATGAGCAAGCAAGAGGTAATGTGTGAGCAGAGACCTTGCCAATTCAGTGACAAAAGAAGTCAGTGTTTTGTCTACTTCTTAGATAGTTTGCTTATTTTGTTTTAGGAAATCAGTACCATTTCAGTTCTGAATCAAGTGGAGCAGGGAGCTGAGCAAGCTTCTGTCAGCTCTGACAGCATTTCTCCCTGCTGAGGCTGCAAGGCACTCAGAAAAGCCCCCAATCTTCAGATTAGTGTGATGTAAAGTTTTTTATTAAAGAGATTTTTTTCCTCAGAACATAGCATTATGCATAATCTAAATCTAATAGAAGCAACAAAAGTTATTTGAAAAAGTTTCAATAGAATGTGGAACAAGGATTTCATGATGTTGCTGAATTGATAAGTGAATCTAAAAAAAAGGACCTTGGACTTTCCAGAAGAGATATTTGCAGTTTGCTAGCTGTAGAATCTCTTTACTTCTTTTTGTATTTTGGCCAAAATATACTTTACTTTACAGTCTTAGAAGATCCAAAGGAATAGGACATTATTGCAAACACTCTGTTTCCTTTTACAAGGCATTTCTGTTGAATGAAGACTTGGGAGATTCCTTGGATAGTGTGGAAGCACTTCTCAAGAAGCATGAGGACTTTGAGAAATCCCTCAGTGCCCAGGAGGAAAAGATTACAGTAAGACCCCTTCATGTTATTAGTGTTTTCAAGCGATCCTTAGAGTAAGCCACAAATCTCTTTTCCTAAAAGGTTTCTGAACAGATTTGATGAAAGATCTATGTATAGGGCATTCCTGTGTGTGCTTAAAATCTGATGATGACATGCCATCTTGTTGGAGACATAACACAACTTTATAGAATGACATTTACTTGATGGAAACCTCCGTGTTGAGATTTACCTTTCACTAGAAGTAGTTCATATTCAATGTGAGGTACTCTTACTGTTGAAAACCCGTCTTAGCAGTGAGGATTGTACAGTTGTTAACCGGTGTTGATGCCTGTCAGGAGGCCATGCTGCAGCTCATGTCTCCATTCTTGAATGGCACTAGCTCAGTATTGTTATATCTGACTAATAACATCAAGAAAAACTCAAAAGTTATGGGGAAAATGTCATCATCAACCTTAGAGTGAAAACCTTGACCTGTGTTAAGGTTTGGAGTGTTTTATGACCTGTTCAGCAGTTACCTTCCTCTAGAGGCCGAGCTAGGGAAGAGTGTGCTTTCCATTAAAGAACTCTTATCTTCCTTCCCAGGCATTAGATGAATTTGCGACCAAGCTGATTCAGAACAACCACTATGCGATGGAAGATGTGGCCACTCGCCGAGATGCTGTAAGTTTCCAGTTTCTTCATGCTCTTTCCTTTCTGTGTGTGTATGTACCTTCTAAGACAGATGTTGTAGTTAAGTCTCTTGAACTGGACATCTTTTTGGGTATAAGAACTGGAGATTCACAGTGATCCTTGTCTTTCAGCTATTGAGCCGCCGTAACGCCCTTCACGAGAGAGCCATGCGTCGCCGGGCCCAGCTGGCTGATTCCTTCCACTTGCAGCAGTTTTTCCGTGATTCTGATGAGCTCAAGAGTTGGGTCAACGAGAAGATGAAAACTGCCACAGATGAAGCTTATAAAGTAATGTACTGTTAGAATTGCCATGTAGCAGCACATACCTAGTAAGCTAAACGCAGCTCTCAAATAAATTGTAGCTAAAGGAAAAAATAGGGGATTCCAAAAACCATACCATTGAATGTAAGCTGGCTGTTTTATACACACCCCATAAAGATAAGTGTGAAGGTAATGGCAGGTACCTTGACATACCCAGGTTCAAGATAGAACCCCCTTTCTTTTATTGTCAGGACCCATCCAACCTGCAAGGAAAAGTACAGAAGCATCAGGCTTTTGAGGCTGAGCTCTCAGCAAACCAGAGCCGCATTGATGCCCTGGAGAAAGCTGGGCAAAAGCTGATTGATGTCAACCACTATGCCAGGGATGAGGTAGCAGCTCGTATGAATGAGGTCATCAGTTTGTGGAAGAAACTGCTGGAGGCCACTGAACTGAAAGGTAAGAGAATGTTACACTGGATTATGAGAGAAATGTTTGGGGAGCTAAACATCCCTTCCTAGTGAAGTGTTTTAGGGACACATACCACCCAAGTAAGGTGAGGGTGGTGACCTTAGTCATTAGAGCTCACATCCTGTGTAGAAGTTATGTGGCTTGGGTTCTCAGTGCTTTGCTAATTTGGTAAATGTGGTTGAGCATGCTGGTTGGTGGGGGAGCCTGAGCGAGAAGGGAATGAATTAGGCCTCATCACTGAAAATCCAAGTTCGGCCATGAACCAAGGGTTTTTAATAGGATGCTTTTCAGACAACTTCCAATTCAGCCTCTAGAAGGTAGAGCAGAGGTCCTTACACTCTACTACATTACACAGTTTGTTTTCTTTACCTTTGTGATAGAAGTAAAGCAGTAACTAAAATTCTGACCGATAATCCTTCACTTAGATACAGTGTTTGAGCAGTGTTGGTAGAAGTATAATGTTAACCAATAGAAAAACTTGCCTCCTTGGACAGGAATAAAGCTTCGTGAAGCTAACCAGCAACAGCAGTTTAATCGGAATGTTGAGGATATTGAACTGTGGCTGTATGAAGTGGAAG
The DNA here is from genome assembly GCF_027409185.1 of Cynocephalus volans. Taxonomy (NCBI): domain Eukaryota; kingdom Metazoa; phylum Chordata; class Mammalia; order Dermoptera; family Cynocephalidae; genus Cynocephalus; species Cynocephalus volans. Next base: position 9,031,331 of record NC_084476.1, on the reverse strand, counting down.
GTCACTTGGCTTCAGATGACTATGGCAAAGATCTTACCAATGTCCAGAACCTGCAGAAGAAGCATGCCCTGCTGGAGGCAGACGTGGCTGCTCACCAGGTAGAGTGGCACTGGGGGCTGCAGTTGAGCAAGTGAATGCAGAAGCGACAGGAGGGAAGAATGGCAAGTAATTTCAAGACCAGACTAGTTTGGAGAGGAATTAAATGTGTTGATTTTCTTAGATAACTCTGTATGCTCCATATGCTTTTGCTCAAATTATCTTCCCTCAGAGCTTTCTGGGAGCCCAAAATGTGAGAAGGAGATGGCAGAAAGAATACTCAAGGGTGGGAAAAGGACCATGCTTATTTTTCTTTGTATATGACTTTATTACCCAAAGTAATAAAGTCAGCCTAGAAAACTTCAGAACATAGTTGCTCAACACCGGTGCAAGCTTTCAAGACTTTGTCCTTTCCCATTTTCAGGATCGAATTGATGGCATCACCATTCAGGCCCGCCAGTTCCAGGATGCTGGCCATTTTGATGCTGAAAACATCAAAAAGAAGCAGGAAGCCCTTGTGGCTCGCTATGAGGCTCTCAAGGAACCCATGATTGCCCGAAAACAGAAGCTGGCTGATTCTCTGCGCCTGCAGCAGCTCTTTCGCGATGTTGAGGATGAAGAGACATGGATTCGAGAGAAAGAACCCATTGCTGCATCTACCAACAGAGGTCAGTGTACCTTCATCAAAGAGCAGTCAAGCTGGGGAAGGGCTATGCCATTGTAGCATAAAGAGGACACATGTCAGAGTGAGCAAGGTCAAGTTTAAATTATCACACTGAAACCATGGTGGTGGGGTAACAGTGACAAGTTACTGCTGACTTTTCTTTTCATGGTTGGATAACTAAGGAGTGGTTTCTGCTTTCAGGCAAGGATTTGATTGGAGTCCAGAATCTGCTAAAGAAACATCAAGCCTTACAAGCAGAAATTGCCGGACATGAACCCCGCATCAAAGCAGTTACGCAGAAGGGGAATGCCATGGTGGAGGAAGGTGACTGTCAGCAGTGCAGGTGGCTTGCTTTTCTCCTCGTGTCTGCTGCCTTTGGCTCAGCGCGTGGACTGTGGGGTTGAATTCCATCCCCATTCGTTCCTAACCATGTGACCTTCATTAGACCTTATCCTCTCTAAGCCTGACCTTCTTGTCTGCAAAGTGGGATAGCAACACCTCCCCATGATGTAGTTGTGAGGATTGAATGAAATCAAGTAGGTAAAGAGGCTGAGGGTGCCTGAGCACGGAAGTCTTGGTAACTGACAGCTATGGTGCTTCTGTTACTGTTAGTCTTTCTGTATGATAATCGCACTAATACCAACTTGGGAGGTTTGCTTTTTAGAGTCTAGATAGAGGTCGTGGTTTGAGGAGACAAGAATGAGACAATCTGTTAAAAGGTTAGAACCCAAGCCTTTCATGGCAATTGGGATTATGAAGGGCCCAACTCACCAAGACGTCCTAACAGAAGAGCTGTGGACCACACTTCTGTTCGTCCTTCCGTGGCGGACCATGTGCTTTCCATTGTCCCTCCTTCCAGGCCATTTTGCTGCAGAGGACGTGAAGGCCAAGCTGAATGAGCTGAACCAGAAGTGGGAGGCGCTGAAGGCCAAAGCCTCGCAGCGCCGGCAGGACTTGGAGGATTCACTGCAGGCCCAGCAGTACTTCGCTGACGCCAACGAGGCCGAGTCCTGGATGCGCGAGAAGGAGCCCATAGTGGGCAGCACCGACTATGGGAAGGATGAGGACTCTGCTGAGGTACCTGGCGCCTACCTGCGATCGGCTGGGGCTCGGGTGGGAAGCCACTCAGCGGAAATGATGGTGTGGAAAAGGTGCGCCATCACACTGATTGGTTTTTAAGTTCTTTTGGAATCTATTTTTTACTTTTTATTGAGGAAATCCGGTCATACCTAAAGGAGAGAGAGGATTGACTACCTGTGGCCACCTTTAGCTGTTGACATTTGCCATTGTTGTTTCATCTGTTTTCTCCACTATGTGCACACAAACAAATACAAACACATCACATGTACACACGTTCATGCAGACATACCGACATACACCCACATGCATACCAGCACCACATACGTACATACCTACATACATACATACTGACACACTGACATATACACCTTTCTTTGCTGGCCATCTGTTTTTTGACTATAATTCTCAAATTTTATTCATAAAGGTCTAGGTGCAGTCCCTGTACCTACCTCTTTTCTTGGGAGTCTTCACAAAAACCAGAATGAGTCAAATTTTGACGAAAACTATATATGATTCTCCTAAATGATGGAACAACTGATAAACTTTGAAAATGTTCTAATTGGGAAATGACAAAGCACCAATTGTGGGCAGTATTTATAGCCATCTTCAACTTAATAGTACAGTAAAAATAAAATACATTTTATTTGTTCAGATGGGTAGTGGATTCACAGACGTGTTATAATTATATCTCTTTGTACATTTCAAATATTGCATAATGAAGTATGTAAAAGCAGGGGAAAGGATAATACTGTAAGTCACAATTAATATTTCCCTGAAATTATTTTTTGGGGGGGGGCAGCTGGCTGGTATGAGGATCTGAACCCTTGACCTTGGTGTTATAACACTGCACTGTAACCAACGGAGCTAACTGGCCAGCCCCTAAACATTGATTTTTATCCAGGGGAGAGAAAATGCAGGGCAGGAGGTGGTCACATCATTGTGTAACTGACAAAGACCTCCGAGGAGAGGGCGTGTTGGCCAGGCAGCCAAGTGTGGGGGGCTCAGGCTTCTTGTGTGGGTGCTGCATGCGTGGTTTGGGTTTCAGGCTCTGCTCAAGAAACACGAAGCTTTGATGTCGGATCTCAGTGCCTACGGCAGCAGCATCCAGGCTTTGCGAGAGCAGGCGCAGTCGTGCCGGGTAAGCTTGGCTGTTGTTTCTGTAGTTATGGGTGACTTGTGGGGAGTGGAGTAGGGATGGGGAGAGGTGAGGGACCCAGATACTTCCAGCAGGTGTTAGGGTCATAGGCAGCATTCTTGTGACTTTATTGTTAACTCTGTGACAGGAAGGTTTACAGACAGTTTAACATGAGATTTTTTAAAAGATACCAAACAGATAAAGTTCTTGAATCAGATTTTATTGGTAGCTTCAGTGAAGGACTCTCGTAAATATTATTTGGTAAATTTGGTACAGCTGTTCAAGCTGGAGCCTGTTATGTGCTTAGAGGACTTACTGTGGACATCCTTTAACTGTGCCTTTTCTTTGGATTTTCAGCAACAGGTGGCCCCCATGGATGACGAGACTGGGAAAGAGCTAGTCCTGGCTCTCTATGACTATCAAGAGAAGAGTCCTCGAGAAGTCACCATGAAAAAAGGAGACATTCTTACCTTACTCAACAGCACCAACAAGGCAAGCCTTAGATAGTGTTTGTGTGTATGTTTCACATCAGCACCACCAAGTTTGCTCAGTTGCATGTCTGGGTGGTTATGTCTCCCCAAAATGAGGCTGGTTTAGAATTCAAAGAGATATTAGAGTTTCCTGGTCAGTCTTCCACTTAATATACATTTGTCCAGTACTGCATATGATCACAAAGGTAATAAATCTGTCTTTTTTTAATTGGTCTTCTGCAAGTAGTATAGAGAATCACACTACAAGAATAGCTTTCTTCATGATCAATTGTCTCTAGGTGGAGTTCTTTCTCTTTTGAGCTGAAGTCTGCTTCTCTCTAACTTGTTCCTGTTGGTTCTTAACGTAGACTATACAGCTACATCTCAGCCCAGCAGGTAGTTGAAGACGGCCATGCCATCACCCCAAGTTAAATACCGCCTGGTTCCTCAGCCCTTCTTCCTTGACACATTCTGGTTTGACAGTGGCCTCAAAGTGAGGAACACGGTTGTCCACAGATTATCTGACTAACCCTGCGGGATCGTGCCTCCCATCTTCATTAAGGCTGGAGAAACGTTCTTGGCCTTCGTTAGGAAGCTCCTTATTCCCACTTCCCATTTGCCTCATCATGAAAGTTTGAGAAAACCTGTGATTTATGTCTTTCTCTTGACTCTAATTTAAACCTGAACCAATCCTCTGATCTAACTCTATTCAAGAGCAGCGTTGTCCAGAGTAATTTTCTGTGACGGTCGAAACTTTGTATGTCTGTACTGCCCCTATGGTATCCACTAGCCACATGTGATAGTAAGAACGTGAAATATGGCTAGTGCAGCTGAGTTTTTTATTGAATTTAATTCTAACTTACTGAAAGTTGAATAGGCCCATGCAGCTAATGGCTGCCATGTTGGACGGCGCGGCCCTGGAGCGTCTAAGCAGAGAGAGATCAGGAAGGGATCGAATTTTCAGGCCTTATGTAAAGTGAATTTGATACTGTCACAGGCTTCTTAAAATAATTAGAGCCCTCTTTGGTGTGCATGCACATGTATGCGCACACACAGGCCTCTGGATTCTCCCTCTCTCCAGGAAGGAATTTGCTTTCAATTCTCTTTCTATTTTTTCCACTTAGGACTGGTGGAAAGTGGAAGTGAATGATCGTCAGGGTTTTGTGCCAGCCGCATATGTGAAGAAATTGGACCCCGCCCAGTCAGCCTCCAGGGAGAACCTCCTGGAGGAGCAAGGCAGCATAGCACTACGGCAGGAGCAGATTGACAACCAGTAAGGACCATACATATTGTCGTCGCAGAGTGCCAGGTGTCACATAGGGCTTAATGCTCATCACACAGGGCCAAGGTTTAGGCAGGTCCTGCATCTTCTAGAGCCCTTCTGCGTGCCTCCTGCTTTCCCCACGTCACTTGTAACCCACAGACCTCCCTGACTGATATCTTATTTTCCTTTTTCTTCCCCCCATGTGTTCATGAGTTTCTTTTCCTAAACAGCATTTTTCTAATCATTGCCATCTTAACTTTTGTCTTCTGGTTCGAGATGCTTTTTGAAATTGGGATTTTCAGATGTGCCACACCCTTACCTTATTAAAGATGTGCCTGTGAAAGGCTGCTTAGAGAACTGCTCTTTCTCCCATGGCTTTGTGTTCTGGGAATGGACTTTATTCTTTATGAGATGGCTCTGTCCTGTCTCCCATGGCTCAGACACCGTATTGCCCTGTGTTCCTCCATTAGGGTATATCATACTCCACTAATGAAATCAACAGCTTCGGACTTGTGGGAAATACCCAGAAAATACGTTCCCACTAGAGATGAGAATTAATGGAATTTTTCTGACCCCAGTGATCCTCGAAAAGACCAGAGTTATTTGTACACTTACGCTGAATGAGAGGTTTTGATTTGTATTTTTACTAAAGGACTGGCTCATATGCATGAGAGCAAAAATGTAGATCAAACGTATGGCTAAATTGCTTGTTGGCACTTAGTAAAAAATTTTCTAAGGGCAGTCCATTTTGTTCCATGGCCTTGCTCTGTGAAGTTACCACTGTTTCCAGTACAGGAAAATCTCCTTCATAATGGCAGACTTGTCAGGAAAGTGAAGGTGAACTAACCCTCATTTAATTTTCATGCTGTTTCTTTACTGTGATTTCATTCATGGCCTGAACTGCTTCTAAGAGCTTTTGAATGACTCCTTAACTTTCCCCACTTTTTAGCATCCACCACCACAGCACCAGTCGGAGCTGCCACTTTGCATTCCCGTGGATTAATCCCACTAATTTGTGCATGCTTTTGCTGTGCCCCCTCTGTGCAGGACACGCATAACTAAGGAGGCCGGCAGTGTATCTCTGCGTATGAAACAGGTGGAAGAACTGTGAGTAGGCTGTGAGCCTGGCCGGGCTCCCCACGTCCACTGCCGCACTGTCCATTCTCCCTCTGCCGCTTTTCTTGAAGGCTCTTATTCACCCAGAAAGATGAGGTGGTGGGAGGAACTGCGTGTCTGTGCAGCAGCTTGTGCTCACAAGGGGAGAGGTTTTGGTGAAGCCGTGTCAGCTCGTGGCTGCTTGTCTCACTGAGTGCTTCTGTGTGCAGCTAGCTGTGCTGGAGTACTGCTGGTTCCCCGCCTGGTGGTTTTCGTGACCAGCCACTATCAGCAGCAAGTCTGAAGGCCGACTCTATAGTATTGCTTAGTAGGAAGGAAAGCAAATACCTCTGTTAAAGTGCTGATTCTTGGTAACTCAGTGCTTTTTTATTTCAGTTACAGAAGCTCTTAGATTTGATGGTGATTCTAGATTTTATTTTTTAACTTTTAACTTAGTTTTTTACTTTGTCATTTTCATGTCTCCAAAGATAGTTCATTCAGCCTTTTGTATTTTAGTTCCCATGGGTTAGAATATTCTTTGATTCTTAAGAAATCTTTTAGATAACAAAATGGTACAAATATCTGTACTCTGTTTTCCTTCTGAAATTGCCAAAAGTTTCTGAAAAATAAATAGATCATTTTAGAAATGTCCTACTGATCTAGGGATTCAAACGTCCTATGTCATGCTATTTAAAGCTTAGTGTGCCTTCCCCCACCTCATCCCCCAATTGGGGGCTGCTTGGAGAATTAGAAAAGGCTATAAAAAATTCTCCGTACACGTTATGCCCAGCAAATTCACCTCATCTGTCAGCTGTAGTCGCATGAACCCCATGTTACTGTGCTAGATGCTTGGTTTCAGTCATTTGTGGTTGTGATGTTATAAGTGCAAAATTGGCCTGAGATGAGTATACCTGGCTATTCAGGCCACCCAGTTGTGAACAGCAGTGTATGCTTATCCCTAAGGCTGTGGTGTGGGGACTTGGGATCTTCATCTTCATGTATGTTCTGATACTTTGTCACTAGGACATCATCATTACAGACCCATAACCTTGGTTCCACATCTTGGAGGCGCCTCGTGGTTTGCCCTTATTCACCATCTATAGGAAGCTAACTGCCTCCTTTGCCCCTCTTGTCCCCTCTTGCATTAATATCAGATATCATTCTCTGCTGGAACTGGGTGAGAAGCGTAAAGGCATGTTGGAGAAGAGTTGCAAGAAATTTATGTTGTTCCGTGAAGCGAATGAGCTGCAGCAGTGGATCAACGAGAAGGAAGCTGCTCTGACAAGCGAGGAGGTGGGCGCAGACCTGGAGCAGGTGGAGGTGCTGCAGAAGAAGTTTGATGACTTCCAGAAGGTACGGAAAGTCTTGTAGCTGAGCTGAGAAATTGTCTAAAGACTCGGTTATTTTGATTTCTGGTTGAAGATTACTGGAATGAAAATTACATGGATTATATTCCATCATCTGTATAGGTTATAATCCACCATCTGTGTAGCTAAATGGTTTTACTCGAAACTTTTCTTAGACCAGTTTAGTTTCAAGGAAAAAAATGCTGTTTCCTCTACATGTAGCTTTAAGAACTTTTCTAAACTTAAGATACAAAAAGTTATAAAAGTATTCCTTTTTTTGAATTGGGGTAAAATTTACATAACATAAAGTTAATGATTTTAAAGTGTAAAATTAAGTGGCATTTTGTATATCCACAGTATTTTGCAACTATCACCTCTATCTAGTTCCTGAACATTTTTATCACCTCAAAAGAAAACCACATACCAATTAAGCAGTCATTCACAATTCTCCTCAACCCCCACAGCCCTTGGCAGCCACTAATCTGCTCTTTTTCTCTGGACTTACCTATTCTGAACATTTTGTATAAATGGAATCACATGTTATGTGATTTTTTTGTGACTAGCTTCTTTTATTTGGCATGTTTTCAAGATTGGTCCTTCTGGTGGCATGTATTAATACTCCATTCCTTTTTTTTTTTTTTTTTTTTTTTTTTTTTAAAGATGACCGGTAAGGGTCGACCCCGTGGCTCACTTGGGAGAGTGCGGCGCTTGGAGCGCAGCAGCGCTCCCGCCGCGGGTTCGGATCCTATATAGGGATAGCCGGTTCGCTCGCTGGCTGAGCACGGTCACAAAAAAGGACATAAAGATGTCTGGTAAGGGGATCTTAACCCTTGGCTTGGTGTTGTCAGCACCAGGCTCAGTTAGTGAGCGAACCGGCCATCCCTACATAGGATCCGAACCCCTAACCTTGGTGCTATCAGCACTGCACTCTCCCGAGTGAGCCATGAGCCACGGGCCGCCCTAGTACTCCATTCCTTTTTATTCCTAAATGGTATTCCATTGTATATGGATATATCATGTATTGTTTATCCATTCCTCAGTTTATTTATTTATTTATTTTTTTAAATTTTATTTTGTCGATATACATTTTGGCTGATTATTGCTCCCCATCACCAAAACCTCCCTCCCTTCTCCCTCCCCCCCTCCCCCCCAACAATGTCCTTTCCATTCCTCAGTTTAAAAGTATTATAACCAATTAAAATGGGGGGAGGGCCTTTTTCCTATCATGGCTACACATTAAAATTTCACCACATTTTAAAAACATTTTTTTTTCTCCCGCAAAAAGTTTTTAAAAACTTCATTTGACCAGCATAATGGTTTGTTAACTGCAGTTAATGGAATAAATTTGAGGCAGACTATTTTCCAACACATTATTTTCTTACTTCCTTCATAGTGGCAGTACGGATTTCCTGGTTCTAGATGACTCTTGAGGAATACAAATACCAGTTCATATTATACCTGTTGAGCATATGTTTATAGGTTAAAGCCATCGTTTATAAATACCTGTTGCCCTCCTCTGCTTTGACTTGTTATTGTGAGTTTTGGTTATTATGGCTTTTGCTTTAAAGGATCTGAAGGCTAATGAGTCACGGTTGAAGGACATTAATAAGGTGGCTGAAGACCTGGAGTCTGAAGGTCTAATGGCAGAGGAGGTGCAGGCCGTGCAGCAACAGGTGGGTGTCTCTATCTTGGAGCGAGGCTTTGTTGCCATAAGAAAGCAGCTTGGTTCCTTCCCGTGTCCTTCATAGCCCAGCAAGCAGCTTTGCATAGTACAGAGTTATGGCTCGGCTGTAGGCCATGTCCTCTGTGTGACCTTAACCATTTCGTTAACTTCCTTGGGCCAGTATCTCTCACCTTCATACAGTAGGGGCCTCCTTTCTTCTCTGTAAGCCCATTAGATGTTGAGAAAGTTGTTTAACATTTGTATAGCCCTTAACTAATGGTAACTTTATGAGATCCTTAAATAATAGAAATAGTTTTAAGAAGTTCTGGCCACTTTAGCTAGAACTCCAGTCTTTTTGTAATTCTCTTCTGTGTCTCCAGGCTTGACAGTAATGAGTATTCCTGAGGGGTGTGTGTTTCCTTGAATAATAAAACTGGTTTCCCTCTCTCCTTGTAGGAGGTGTATGGCATGATGCCTAGGGTAAGTCCCAGGTGCTGCATGTGGAACTTGAACATGAGAAGGATTTAGATCTTGGGAAGAATATGAAGTCAAGAGCTTCTTGAATATTTCTGTTTCTGAACCTGAGATGACTTTTGTATATGAAAATCTGTGGGAAAGAAATACCAGAAATTGATTTCTATTTGCCATTCTCCAAAAGACCAAAAAAATGTTTCTCTCTCTGTTTTCTAAAACTTTTTCCACAGCTATCATGCAGGTTTGTTTATTACCCCTTTTCAAAGAATCCTGAGTATGACATAAAGAGAAGTCGGTAGTTTTCTTATTAAATTTCCTCAGTCTATTTCTTCTACTGGATAAAAAATTGGAATTTTTCTCTCTCCCCGCCCCTGCCTCTTTTTTTTTTTTGCTTATTTTTTCTCAGCCAGCCTGGTCAAATTATGGTGCGGCAGGGAGGGGGATGCTGTTTTTGTTGATTTATCTGTAAATTCTCCCTGGAGAGATACTAGAGTTATTAAAAGGAAAGGTCGGGTGCTGTGTCTTTTGTGCTTAATTGCTGCCTAAACTACTTCTCTGAATAGGATGAAACTGACTCCAAGACAGCCTCCCCATGGAAGGTAAGAGCTCCTTTGCAAATTATTGTTTCCAAGGGTTTTGCAAGAGCACAGCAATATTTTATGTCCCTTTCTGTGTGCCCTTTTTCTTATCTTGAGGCTTTGGTCATTTCTGGACTTATTTGGGCTGGTTTTTTTCTGACCATTTATTACTCACATCGGTGCCAGAGTATACCTTGCAGGGGGCACTGCATCATTGGGCGTGGCCCCACCAGTAGGATTGTAGTCCAAAAGTAGATGACATAAACATGAAAACAACTGAGAATGTGAAGGAGAGTAGACCTTCCATTCGTCATCTGCCTAACCTCTTTCTCCTGTGGCCTAAGAAAGATTTCAAAGAAGATACCAAATCCAGAGGACAAATGTAAAGGGAGGAACAAGAGATATTTGCCAACTGCAATAGACATTATACCAAGTGTGCTTAGAAGAATGAGTATAATTCTGACCAGGAATACAGGGGAGAAGGTTTTTATGTGATGTATTTATAGCAGTGATTATGGCACTAGTTGCCGTGTCTAAATTCTAGCATCTTCCCTCCTGACCTAGCTCTTCGTAATATATCACTTGAGTTACAAGCAAGTTAGATTGCAGATTTCTACTTTATAGAAGTACGTCTTCCTGGAACATGAAAAACTCATGAAAACCTAAAAACAAAAAGGCTCCTACCACCGATCCTCCTATATTCACCTTTTCACCCACTCAGTTGTCTTGTCTCACCTGTCTTAAGGACCTGTGCTGAAAGGGTTCTGTTTCTTTTGGCCTCATTAAATAGGCTCCAAACTGGGGGGGGGGGGGGGCAGAGGTGCATTTTTCTTTTGATTCCACTTTCTCTCCTTAATTTTTCTCATATAGCAAAATTTGATCATCAGTGTTGTGAATGGGCGACCACTTTACTTATTTCTAACCTCTCAGCAGAGTTTTTCTGGTAGCATAAGTATTCTTCCAGAAATGTATTCTAGGGCTGGCCCATGGCTCACTTGGGAGAGTATGGTGCTGACAACACCAATGCCACGGGTTCAGATCCCTAAATAGGGATGGCTGGTTAGCTCACTTGGGAGAGCGTGGTGCTGACAACACCAAGTCAAGGGTTAAGATCCCGTTACCGGTCATCTTTCTTCAAAAAAAAAAAAAAAAATGTATTCTAGATATCTTTTTTTTTTTTTTAAAGATGACCGGTAAGGGGATCTCAACCCTTGGCTATTTATAAATACCAATATCTCCTATTTCTGGAAAGGATTGGAGACAATGGGTCACCTTCTGAACCCTGTCCACACCCACATTGGTTGAAATACCCACACCTGGGGATTTCATAGGACCATCTAATGAGCTTAACTTTTCTGCAACCAAGCGCTCAGCCCCTCCTTTTCTTTCTTTTCTTTTTTTTTTTTTTTTGTCTTTTTGTGACCGGTAAGGGGATCTCAACCCTTGGCTCAGTGTCGCCCGCACCGCGCTCAGCCAGTGAGCACACCGGCCATTCCCATATAGGACCCGAACCGCAGCGGGAGCACCACTGCGCTCCCAAGCGCTGCACTCTCCCAAGTGCGCCACGGGGCCGGCCCCAGCCCCTCCTTTTCTTTACATACTTGAAGGAATATGAGCATTACAATCTGGACCAAGTGGAGTTTCTTTCAGATAAATTGGGTGAGCTCTAAGATCCCAAGGGACTTAGGTTTTTAGAAGAATTATCTATACTGTTGAGAAGAAAGTTAATTCACTGGTTTCTTTTCCTCTGCTGAATCTGTTGCCTTTCCTTAAATGAGGTACTGTTAAAAAGAAAGCAGTTCAATAACAATAAGAAATGAAATTGAATATTATTGCACTTGACTTTAAATAAACAGGGCCGAGCCCGTGGCGCACTTGGTAGAGTGCTGCGCTGGGAGTGCGGCGACGCTCCCGCCGCGGGTTCGGATCCTATATAGGACTGACCGGTGCACTCACTGGCTGAGTGCCGGTCACGAAAAAACGACAAAAAAAAAAAAAGGTAAATAAACAATCTCACCTTTTTCACAATGGGTTTGCCGCCAAAACATAGGTGAGTTTTGAGTGGGGAAAAAAAATCTCAGCTGCCAACATTTGTTAAGTTGAGTATGTTTTCTGGAGTGTTCTCCTATAGTATGGGCAAGAAAAACACACTAATCAGTCTTTGAACTGTTTTTTTCTGTCCAACCAGCTATTTTAAATGTGGTTTTCACCACTCCCTTTTCACTCTTTTATCAAGTAAAATTAATCACTGAGCTGGAGCTAATTGTGCATTTCGCGTGACTATCTAGTGGTTATTTTTATTACTGCCTCTGCTCAGAATGTTGATAGAATCCCTTTAAAGTAATTTTGGTTGACCTGTGAGACCTAATTAATGGCACTTGCAGTTCAGTCCTCTGTTTCTTAATTGGCAAATACTTGATTAGTTTTGCCCTTCTGCTTTCTTTCCTTGCATAGTCTGCTCGTTTGATGGTTCATACCGTGGCCACCTTTAATTCCATCAAGGTAAGTAACAGTGACCAGCTCCCCTGGTTTCTTTGGTTTTCTTCCCTGTCTTCCTTGCCCATCTACAGTGGAGCTCTTTTTCCCATCAGTCAGATGAGCTGTGACATGTCTCACTTTCCTGGGTCCAAGAGTGTCCTGGGCAAACATCAGCTCATGGCTGGGCTGGCTTTCCTGGTCTAGAGCTTGCCAGCTCTCAGCAGTGGAGCAGGCCTTGCCTGCAGTCTCCAATAGGGCAGGAGCTGTGAGGTGCATGCCTCAGGGAAGCTGCGAATGCCTTTCTCGCCACCTCTGGTACCTGGTGCACCACTCCTCTCTTCCCAGGCCTGCTCTGGCCTGAGGATGCAGCTGGACAGGTATTGGAGGCAGTAGACTCCTTGCGACTTATCCCTGCAGCAGTTGTGTATGAGGCAGTTGCTATGTGCCAGGTGCCAGGCGCCAGGCGAGGAGTGGGAGTGAGGTAGAGTTAGCTGCGTCTTTCCTGCTGCTTCAGAGGCGATTCCTAGGCCAGGTGTTTGCGGTGTGTTTAAGCCATTGCATACGGCTAGTTTTGGGTTGGTTTTGGCTTTCTGGAGTCTTGTGTCGTATGGTAATTTTTTCAACTAGGAGGGTGGAAACAGGAAATTATATGTTCCCTAACATTTCCTTCAAGATAAGCCATTGTCCCAAAGTCTGGTTATGGCATCCCAGAAGAGGGGTTGATGCAGCGCTGAGCTGAGTTGTCCTCCCGCAGGAGCTGAATGAGCGGTGGCGGTCTCTGCAGCAGCTGGCTGAGGAACGGAGCCAGCTCTTGGGCAGCGCCCATGAAGTGCAGAGGTTCCACAGGTGAGGGGCCCAGCACTGGTGACTATCCAGTTTACACCGACAGCCTCCAAACTTGCTGACTGAAATCTCAGAGGAATGGCTGAATTTTGTTGCTATTTGTCCTCTGGCACCTACAACCATATCTGAATCAGGGTAGATGCTCAGTGATTATTGCTGAGTGAATGTGTGTGCTTCTGCTTGTCAGAGCTGTTCGTGGTAGCCACTGACAAATGTACAAATACTAGATGAATCGATTTTTTCCTGCGTTTGTCCTGAAATCAAGGCAACTGTACTTAGCACGTATTAACCCGAATACGTGTCTCATCCCTAGAGATGCCGATGAAACCAAAGAATGGATAGAAGAGAAGAATCAGGCTCTAAACACAGACAATTATGGCCATGATCTGGCCAGTGTCCAGGCCCTGCAGCGTAAGCATGAGGGTTTTGAGAGGGACCTCGCCGCTCTCGGCGACAAGGTGAGAGGATGTGAAGTCATTTCTGATGTGTTTGCCCAAGGCAGAGCAAAGGCGTATGTGCTGCACAGCTCCCTTGCTTTGTGCCTTCTCACCACTTTCTTCTGGTAGGTCAATTCCCTCGGGGAAACAGCAGAGCGCCTGATCCAGTCCCATCCTGAGTCAGCAGAGGATCTGCAGGAAAAATGCACTGAGTTAAACCAGGCCTGGAACAGCCTGGGAAAACGCGCAGACCGCCGCAAGGCCAAGCTGGGTGACTCCCACGACCTGCAGCGCTTCCTTAGCGATTTCCGGTAAAAAGCAAAGTGTGGACTCAGCTCTAGAGCATAGAACTTTCTTTGTAGTGGTCATTTTTATTATGAAACTAATACATGCTCAATGTAAAATATTCAAACTACTGAGTGCCAGAAAGTCCAGGATAAGTCTCTGCTTCCCTATCTGAGTAAGTGTATACACACTCACGCCCGCGCACCCCTCCCCCTCCCCCATGGTATTAAATTTTTTCCTTAGTCTTTTCCAACAACTTTTGATTTAGAATAGTTTCAAGGCCACAGGGAAGGTGAAAGAATAACAGTAAGCATCCGTGACACCTTTATCTCCAGTCACCACTTCATTTTTGTGACGTTTACTTTATCTCTAAATACTTAATTTTGTTTTTCTGAGCCACATGAAAGTCGGTTGCAGAAACATGGCATTTAACCTCTAAACACTTCAGCATATATCTCCTCAGAATAAGGACATTTTCCTGCATAATTACATTTCCATTATCACACCCAAGAAATCTAACACTAACAGTATTCTAAAATAGAATAATCCTTATTTGGTTTTTTCCTGTTGTCTCAAATATGTATTTTATAACTAGGACTTATTGATCCAGGATTCAGTCATGGATGACCATTGCATTTGGTAGTCTTGTCTTAGTCTCCTTTAATCTAGAACAAATCCCTCCGTCCTCTGTTTTTCGTCTCATGACCTGATGCCTCAGTCTTTTTGATGGCAGCATAGCATTCCACCGAATGAGTGATTTATAACTTGTTTAATAGTACCCATTTAGGACAGGCATTTCTTTTTTTAATTTTTGTGCTCTTTAATAATATTCTTCGTGAAACGAATAAAATTCAGCACCAGTTAAAGGATGAGACATAAACGCAAGGCAGCTCGCCGGAGAAGGTTTTTTATTCAGCGGGCACATCTGCTTTTATAGGGTTAGAAGAGAGCTGATAGGTTTGCTGAGGACACGGGGCGTTCGGGGATTGGATGGATTGCGTTGCTAAGGGGCCAGGAACAGGGAGCCTGTGCTGATTGGCGTGCGATTCGTGCCGGCGGGAAGGTGTGGTGGCGCCGGCGGGAAGGAGAAGGCGGAAGAGAAGGGTAGCCAGCGCCATGATGGGTTCTCATACGACCTAATACTTCGTACACACACTTGCACACGTAAACATTTGTATGTTACCTTGGGCATCTCCTCTACTTGGATATGAGTCAGCAGATGATGCACCTTCCCTTCATGGGCCTCTGGTAGGAGGTCCAAGTTGTTTGTGAAGGGAATTTTTGGCAGAGGGCCAGTATGGGGATCTGAGCCTTGGTATTATCAGTACCACACTCTCCCAGGTGAGCCACCAGCCAGCCCCATAAGATGTTTTTTCTTTTGAGATGAAGGTCACATAACATACAGTATACTATTTTATTTGGTTTTGTTTGTTTATTTATTTGGCAGCTGGCTGGTATGGGGATCCAAACCCTTGATCTTGGTGTTGTAACCAACTGAGCTAACTGGACAGCCCCACAATTAACCATTTTAAAGTGTGTAGTTAAATGGCTTTTAATGTATTCACAGTGTTATGCAGCCACCACCTCTCTAGTCTTAAATTTTCTTCATCACCATAAAATAATACCCCTTAACTAATCACTCCACATTCCCCTCTTCCCCTACCCCTTAGTAGCCACTCATCAGGTTTCTATCTCTATGGATATATCTTATAAAAGGAATCATATGATATGCGACCTTACACACTCTTGTTTTGTTTTGTTTGCAGCTGGCCGGTGCAGGGATCCGAACCCATGACCTTGAGGTTATAAGGCTGCACTCTAACCAACTGAGCTAACCGGCCAGCCTTACACTCATTTTTATTAACTCTTACTTAGATATCTGTGACAAGGTGGATTAAATGATGCATAGGCCTAGGGCTTCAAGGCTTAATCCTTAAGAAAGGATTTTTCATTCTGAGCTATCAGATTTAACCGTAGCTATTGCCTCTGTTAGAACCTGTTATTCCATAATGTGAAAAGATCTTAGTTATGAATCTATTTATTTTTCCTCTGAAGTATTCTACCTTTTTTGTTTTAATATCTCAAAAAGAACAAGAGGCTTTGAAAAACTGCCCAGAGACCCAGCCCCATCAACAGATTAACTAGATTAACCCAAAATAACCTTCTGAGGCAAGAATTATGTAGTTCTGTTTTCCTGGGCAGAAGGCCTGCTTGCCAGATAATGTGATAGCTGTTCCTCTGTGGATCTTGTTTCTAGCGACCTCATGTCTTGGATCAATGGAATACGGGGGTTGGTGTCCTCAGATGAGCTAGCCAAGGATGTCACCGGAGCTGAAGCTTTGCTGGAGCGACACCAGGTGGGTAGACCTGCTGCTGAGCAGCAGAAATGTGGCTTTTGCTGGGCCATGGGGGCCTCAACCCCCACTCTTCATTATGAGTTGGTCGTTGACATTAGAGTGGGCATCTATTGCCAGTTACCTAATCCCCCCCTCCTTTTGGCAGGAACACCGGACAGAAATTGATGCCAGGGCTGGCACTTTCCAGGCATTTGAGCAGTTTGGGCAGCAGCTGTTGGCTCATGGGCACTATGCCAGCCCAGAGATCAAGGAGAAACTAGATATTCTCGATCAGGAACGTACAGACCTGGAGAAAGCCTGGGTTCAACGCAGGATGATGCTGGATCATTGCCTTGAATTGCAGGTAGGTGTGCTCTGGGTTTCTGACCAGGTATTGCCTTGCCAAATGCCCCACCATCTCAGCTGCTTCTCCCCTTTAGCTGTTCCATCGGGACTGTGAGCAAGCCGAGAACTGGATGGCTGCCCGGGAGGCCTTCTTGAACACCGAAGACAAAGGAGACTCTCTGGACAGTGTGGAGGCTCTGATCAAAAAACATGAAGACTTTGATAAAGCAATTAATGTTCAGGTGAGGCCTCTGTACCATGGAGTCTGAATCTGGATTTTTTTCCTGATTGACATCTCCTCTATTTGTCAGCTTATTCTCCTTTTCTCTCTCAATGATTAGAATAAAAAATAGTTATTCACTTGATTATCTCAGCTAGAGAGCTTTGGCAGCTTCCTTAAATAAAATACTTGGTATTGAATACAAAAAATAAGCAATATGATCACTGTTTTATCTCTAAGGAAAACCTGTATAATCTGGGGAAAATGACGTGTACATAAGGAATAATTTTTAACAAAGTTTGTAAATACACATGCTGCATTTCTGAGGTTTTTATAACGGGGATGCTACAAGAAAAATTATTTTATTATGAAAGGCAGTAAAAATTTGTGGGTAGGTAAGGGAATGCATGAACATAAACAAAAAGAAAGAAAGAAAACTTTTTTATTTTTGAACCATTTAGTTGAAAATCTGACAACCTTTTCCTATTATTAAGCCTAATTTTTTGCATGATATCTATCTACTGATGTAGTGCTTACCCCACCCTAGTGTGATCTGTAATCTTGAGTAAAACTCTATGCTAGTAATGATGGAAATCAAGCTTTCTTCTGGCTTTTTATACTATGGCTTCTAAAGTGTCAGTGTACTCTGATCCTGTCACCAGCTAGTTCTCAGTCACCCTACATAACCATTCTCTTCTCAAGACCAGCAGTCTAGGCAAGGCACAGGCCCACCTTGACCCCATGCCTTTATTTGTCTACAGGAAGAGAAAATTGCTGCTCTGCAGTCCTTTGCCGACCAGCTCATTGCTGCTGACCATTATGCCAAAGGAGACATTGCTAGTCGGCGCAATGAGGTCTTGGACAGGTGGGTGTCCCATGGCACTGGCATACTCACCAGCTCTTAGAGGAGGCATCCCCTCACGTGAGAGCCCTGGTCTGCTACGTCCTCCAGCTTCCTCCTCCACCGTAAGGTGCATTCACATTTGAGCTCATGGTTTTGGTTTCTCAGGTGGCGACGTCTGAAAGCACAGATGATTGAGAAAAGATCAAAGCTAGGAGAATCTCAAACCCTCCAGCAGTTCAGCCGGGATGTGGATGAGATTGAGGCTTGGATCAGTGAAAAATTACAGACAGCTAGTGATGAGTCGTATAAGGATCCCACCAACATCCAGGTGAGCTGAACTGATTGGGTAGTTGTCTTGAAGTAGCCCTGTGTTATTGAGCAGATTTTGTTAAATAAGGGATCTTTAAAAAGGATGTACCTATAAAACAATTTCCTTGCACCCATGGTGAAGCCAATGAAAAATATTTTAATAAGCTGAGCCAGAGGAAAAGACCCACTAAATTGCCAGAGCCATTTAAAAGCTGCCATTCTCTTTTGTCTATATTGAAACCATATCTGCTATTAAAAAGTCTAGAGGGCCGGCCCGTGGCTCACTCGGGAGAGTGTGGTGCTGAGAACACCAAGGCCCCGGGTTCGGATCCCATATACGGATGGCCGGTTCGCTCACTGGCTGAGCGTGGTGCTCACAACACCAAGTCAAGGGTTAAGATCCCCTTACCGGTCATCTTTTTAAAAAAAAAAAAAAAAAAAAAAAAAAAAAAGTAGAGAATTCCCCTTCTATTTACTGTTCCCAATGCTTAGCTTCCCGGGGGAAGTATGACAGCAGAACGAGTTTCTGTTTAACAGCTGACATGTGTATCACATCAGTGTACTGAACTCTTGTTTTTTAATCTGTTTTTGTAGCTTTCCAAGCTGCTGGTAAGTTTTTTATTTTTTTAAGAGCTGTGGTTCAGTGAACTCCAGTATTTGTGGTTTTCTGTGTAGGTTATTATTGTTGTAGTCACACACAGTCTGCTGGTGTCTCTCCATCCATCCTTTTCATCGCTAATCAATCATCACTCTCCATTCAAGTGTCCCTGTGGGATGTGGCTTTCTATGTTGCAATTATCCTGCAACCCCTCGCACCCCTCCCCCCATTTATCACTTAGGCAAGTTCTGTGCGATGTTTGATTTGAGGGGCACTGGCTTACTGCTCTCTTTCGAGGCATGCTTCCTTTTGGAGGTGGAATCATCAGCTTTTTCTGTTTGGACTTTGGCTCATTCTGGCTGAGCCCGGTGTGAGAGTGTCGATGCACACCAAGTCTGGCGTCCACACATGCTGGTCCCTCGAGAGGAACAGCTAGAGAACTGTGTGGAGGCCAGTGGTCTGCTTCCAAATCTAAGGGGAATGGGGAATTGGAGATTTCTCAGTCAACATGTAGCTTAAAAGTTTCTTAAATGGGTGGAAGAAATGAAGATATAGAAGAGAACAAATGGGCTTTGAACCAAAGAGTGATCAGTACAGGAAACGGAAGGGGGGGAATTGGTCTTTTGTCTGGATTTGTGGATATTTGAGGCCCTTTTTGTTCTTGCCTTTTGGACTGGGGGTTGGAGGACGTAAGAAGGACACCTCACGTGAGTGTGGACCTGAGCCAGCCCAACAGCTCTATCCTTTGACAGTTGCTGCCTCTGAAATGAAACATTTGATGCATAATTTTTCCCCAGTTGTACTGCTTTTTTTCTTTTAGTTTTTTTCCCTAAATGGTATTGTCCCCTGAGACCCTGCATTTCCTACCTAGCCAAGTGTTTTTCCCAGAATTGTGCCACAGCTGCTATGTCCTTGCAATTGTCTCTTGCAGTGTTTCACCTGTTGTGTCTTTATGAATTTTTAAAAACCATATCAGTCGCCCAGCATCAGGAGCCCATCATTCTCCTAGCCCTCTCTGTTCCTAGCAGAAAGAAATTCCTATTTGTAGTCAAGCCTGGGTTTTGACCATATGTATCCCCGTGTTTTGATTAATGACAACTACCACATGATACACCAACAAAGCCAAAATCTAGCAGCTGTAGATTTTTCCTCTGTCAACAGAGGGATAAGACTGACCATCAGATATAGCTTTATGGTGATTAAAGCCTTAAATGATGAAATATCCATATGCGTGTTGTTAGAGCTTCTGTTCGATAAGGAGAAAGCTATGAAATTGACATACAAATAGATTCAAAACTGAAATTAAAGGTCAAGGATTCAGATCCCTGTATAGGCCAGCTGCCAAAAAAAAAAAAGAAAACCTGAAATCTGAAATTGGCCATTTTCATCTTCTGCAGAATGTTAGAAGGTGTGTGTTCTAGGATTTCACTCCTCAGTAGCTAGCACAGCTGCTTTAAGAAGTGCCTTTTAATTCACCTACTCTTGAGCTGGTACATTTCCTTTGTCTGCTGGCCCAAACCTGCTGAACTCCCCAGCAGACGGAGCCCTAAGACATGTTACTAGAATTGAGTGACTGCCTGCTATAAAAGACGTTGACACTTGCCCCAGCTCTTCAAGTTCACCACCATGCCCTCACTTCTGAGAATCCCTTCTTCTGAAAAGATATAACCTAGCAGGAGCTGGTTTTGAAAGGTTGTTTCTGATATTTTTAGAGCAAGCACCAGAAGCACCAGGCCTTTGAAGCAGAGCTACACGCCAATGCCGACCGGATCCGTGGGGTTATTGACATGGGCAACTCCCTCATTGAGCGTGGGGCCTGTGCTGGCAGCGAGGATGCTGTCAAGGTATGGTCCACCAGCTCCCCTCCTCCTGGCCCCTGGAAGAATGTCAGCATGTTACTGTCAGCTGGAAGATGACTTTGAAGGACGGTCTTAGAAGTGGGTTAAAGGCTCGGTCGCACCGCAGATGTAGAATACTAGTGAGGATGGCTCGCGTGAATGTTTTCCATTCTCCTCTCTCAGATGTTCTTGAATCAGGCTTGAGGACCAGGGGGTTCTTCATGGATCTCCCATCTCTGATGGCTCCCTTCTTGTCCCCAGGCCCGCCTGGCTGCTTTAGCTGACCAGTGGCAGTTCCTGGTGCAGAAGTCAGCTGAAAAGAGCCAGAAGTTGAAAGAGGCCAACAAGCAACAGAATTTTAACACTGGAATCAAGGACTTTGACTTCTGGCTCTCTGAGGTAATGCTGAGTGGTTTGCCCTCCCACCAGCAAGGCGTTTCTGTAGTCATTTGGGATAATAGATCAGTCAGCATGCCCCAAATCATGCAAAGGCAGGGCTCACCAGATGCCCCTTTTAACAGAAATCTTCATTATCAGATGTGGGTTGTGTGCTGTAAGGGATTTGTAAGCAAAGACAATGACTGTTTAGAGAAGAGAGCTGATTTTTGGTGGGACTTGGACCACAGATCACTCATCTCCAAAGAGAATGCAAGTAGGAAGAGATTATGGGATGTGTGGCAGGCAGCTCTTAACAAGTCTGTGCCAAGATAGGAACCAAAATAGCAGTGAGTCAGGAAACCAAAGTTAGTAATTCTCCATATAGAACATTTGTAAAGTAGGGCCAGCCCGTGGCTCACTTGGAAGAATGTGGTGCTGATAACAACAAGTCACTAATATTTCTTCCTAAACATTTAAATGACTCCATAAGTCCATCATAGAGCTATGCCATAATTTAATCATTGCCACATTGTTAGACATTCAGGTGTTCCCAGCTTTGGGGGATATAAGTTTTGCTGCAAGGCTGGCCAATTTGCTCACTTGGTTAGAGCCTGGCCTTATAACACCAAGGCCAAAGGTTCAGCTCTCTTTACCAGCCAGCTACAAAAAAAAACAACAACAACAACAAAAAACTATTTTGCTGGGGAGAACATCTTTGTATGTTATTCTTTGCCCACATTGCTGATACTTAACCCAGGGGAGTCTCCTTGAAGGGGGAATCGCTGTGCATTTTGCTATTGTATCAAGCGAAGTCTTGGGGACCTCTGCCTGTGGCTGTAGTGCTTAAGTTAATAGGCTCTTGCGTTTGCATTTGATTAATGGGTGGGAAAGTGTTGGGCCAGGGCAGCCTGATCCAAGCTGAGTGAGCATAACAGTAAAAATTTGTAATTGAGAAGTATTCGACTGTCCAAACAAGGACCTGGAATAACAACTGGGCATCCTGGGCTTTCTAGAATGCTAAGTGTGCACCATACAGTAGTCTTCCTCTTTCATGTTTTCACTGCCAGGTGGAAGCCCTGCTGGCATCTGAAGATTACGGCAAAGACCTGGCTTCTGTGAACAATCTGCTGAAGAAGCATCAGCTGCTGGAGGCGGATATATCTGCCCATGAGGTAAGCAGAGGGAGGCAGGCCAGGCCCAAGGCATCTGGGGCTCAGCTTTGCACGAGGGGGACTAGCATGTTTGCGGAAGGAGAGCGATGTCTGACACCAGAGCAACGGTTCTCAAACGTTGTGGTCTCAGGGCAATTATACTCATAACAGTTATTGAGGGCCCATAAGAGGTTTTTTTTAGGCAGGTTTTATCTATTAGTATTCACCATTATTGAAAATTGAGGGCCGGCCCATGGCTCACTCGGGAGAGTGTGGTGCTGATAACACCAAGGCTACGGGTTCAGATCCTATATAGGGATGGCTGGTTGGCTCACTGGCTGAGCGTGGTGCTGACAGCACCAAGCCAGGGGTTGAGATCCCCTTACCGGTCATCTTTAAAAAAAAAAAAGAAAGAAAGAAAGAAAAGAAAATTGAATACATTTTTAAAGTTAAATTTTAAAAAGGCAATCTCAAGGTGTTACATACTATGTGATTCTATTTGTATCGCACTCTTGAAACACCAAAATTATAGAGATGGAAAACAGTTTAGTGGTTGCCATGGGTTAGGGGTGGGGTACAGCTATAAGAGGTAGCACCAGGGAGCTCCTTTGTGCTAATGGAACAATTCTGTATCTTAATTTTGGTGGTGGTCGGATGAATCTACACACATGATGAAATTTCATGGAACCGCATATACTCACAGATACACACAAACGAGTGCATATAAAAATTGGTGAAATCGGAATAAGGTTTGTGGACTGTACCAATGTCAGTTTCCTGGTTTTGATATGGTACTATAGTTATGAAAGATGTTGCTATCGGAGGAAGCTGGGCGAAGGATGCAGAGAAACTTACTATTTTTATGACGTCTTGTGAATTAATAATTATTTCAAAATAAACAATTGAGGTTAAAATTGAGAAATTTGAATATCTATTAATTCTCTTCAAATAATAGTAAGCCCATTAAACAGCATTTTTTTACTGCAAGTGGATGGCAGTGAGGAATCGATTTCTGCAAGTTCAGTTTGTCACTCCCTTGATTTGAGGGAGGCACCAGCATTTCCCCTTCCCCCCCAATTGCTTTTGCACCAGCAGTGCAAATGTTCACACTTTTGAAAAGGCAAATCGTGTCTTAGTGTTGTTATGAAAATAATTTTGACCTCATAGAAGGCCAGGGGTTCACATACCACACTTTGAGAATATCAATACTCCACACCTAAGTAATTCCTGAGTTTTTACTTTCAAGCAGATATTCATGGGAGACACAGATTTCTGAACCTTCCCTTTGTGTCCCCTACCCCAGGATCGCCTGAAGGACCTGAACAGCCAGGCAGACTCCCTGATGACCAGCAGTGCCTTTGACACCTCCCAAGTAAAGGACAAGCGGGACACCATCAATGGGCGCTTCCAGAAGATCAAGAGCATGGCGGCCTCCCGGCGAGCCAAGCTGAATGAGTCTCATCGCCTACACCAGTTCTTCCGGGACATGGATGATGAGGAGTCCTGGATCAAGTATGTGTTTTGGATGTTCTAGAAAGCCCCTCAAGCCTTTAATAGCAAGTGATGGGGAACCACAGAGTGACTGGAGAGGCGGGAGCTTTCAGTCTTTCCTGGACTGTGGTGGTGAGACAGGGAAGGGCACAGGCTCGGAAATCCTGCACGGCTGGGGTCCTGGCTCCACCACACACTGGCCTGGGATGCCTCAGTTCTTCTGCTGTGCTGTGTACAGTGATAATGGTCAGTGCTGTCCCCACGATGGTGGTGATCTGTGATGGTTACACTAGACCCTGCCCTTTAGTTCCTAGGAAAGATTAGTGAGTTCGTGTCTGGTCTCCTGGGAAAGATCACTTCCTCAAGGAAGGAGACTTTTTTTTTTAAATCTCCCTCTGCCCCCCAAAATGTCAGTCTGCCCTTTCTGATCGATGTTGCACATAAACAGATCACTTTTAAGGACAAAATCCTGTCTTAATTATCACTTCCACAATACCTTAAAAAATTACTTACAGAAATATCTTTATATGTTTAGATATATGGGCTATCTATGAGTATGTGGGTGTCATACAGCAACACCAGCCATACCTCTGCTGTCAGTGTGTTCCCAACTCTCTGCAGCATCTAGACACAGCAGGTGCTTACAGATACTTATCTGGACAGAGTGAGTCTTGGACACTGTTCATTTGGGAAATAGAGGTTTTTGTGTTCGAGGAAACTGGCAGGGATTTTCGTGGAGAGATTGGTAGACATAGGTGAGAACATTATGGCTCTGTAGTTGACCCAACATCCCCATGTGAAAACGAGGAGGTGCAGACACTGACCGCACTGTGCTGCTGACCAGGGAGAAGAAGCTTCTGGTGAGCTCCGAGGACTACGGCCGGGACTTAACAGGTGTTCAGAACCTGAGGAAGAAGCACAAACGGCTGGAGGCAGAGCTGGCTGCACATGAGCCAGCCATCCAGGTGGGGGCGTCTTCTTGCCAAGAGGGCAGAGGGGTTGGATAGGGCCCAGGGTACAGACAAAAAATTCCTTTGCTCTGGTTTATTTCACTGAGGTCTCTACAGCGTGCATGAGCCCTCAGCCCAAACCAGGAAGGGAAGTTTTTTTTTTTTTTTTTTTTTTTTTAAAGATGACCGGTAAGGGGATCTTAACCCTTGACTTGGTGTTGTGAGCACCACGCTCAGCCCATGAGCGAACCGGCCATCCGTATATGGGATCCGAACCCAGGGCGTTGGTGTTATCAGCACCGCACTCTCCCGAGTGAGCCACGGGCCGGCCCAGGAAGGGAAGTTCTAAATTTGATGTTGAGGCCTTTGCCTGGGAATCCCAAGACTGAAGCACCTAGAAGCAGCCACCACAGAACTGTCTGCTGCTAATAAGATCGTTCTTGCCTGTCAGGGTGTCCTGGACACAGGAAAGAAGCTGTCCGACGACAACACCATTGGGAAGGAGGAGATCCAGCAGCGCCTGGCACAGTTCGTGGAGCACTGGAAGGAGCTGAAGCAGCTGGCGGCCGCCCGGTGGGTGGCCAGAGGAAGGAGCACGTCGTCCTGCTCCAGGGCACAGTGGGGAGGCCGACACTGGGCCGCTCAGAGCCTCAGCCCTCCTGCCAGCTCCTGGGCCTTTCTCGTGAGCACACGAGTGCCACATTCGGCTTGCTCCAGAGCCACCTCCCGTGTGGCTCCATGCTGAACTGGTCCTGTTACATGAGCCTGGACCCAGCGTATGGTTCCAGAATGTCATGTCTAAAGAATACTCTCCCTACTTTATATTACATAGAAGGCTTCCCTGGACCCTCTGTGGATAGTTTTAAGCATATGTTAACTATCAGGATCAAAGTTGGAGAAGATTATAGCTGATTTTTTTCCTGTCTTCTGTACTTAGGGGTCAGCGGCTAGAAGAGTCCTTGGAATATCAGCAGTTTGTAGCAAATGTGGAAGAGGAGGAAGCCTGGATCAATGAGAAAATGACCCTGGTGGCCAGCGAAGATTATGGAGACACTCTTGCTGCTATCCAGGTCAGAGAGAAACCCAAAGTGCCACCTGCTTTCCCTCTTAGCAACTGCCTGCTGGTCACTATTTTCCTGCTGGCTTGTTAAATGGCCCTGCTCTTATCAGGAGAGCCACAGAGCTGGCAACCAAGGTCACAATGGATAGTTTTAGGCCTCCAGAGTGTACACTAGGGACATTACCTCTCCATAGACAACACTGGCATGACTTTGTCAGCCCAGTAGTGTCATTACCACAGGTTACTGGTCCTTTATGTTAGTTTCCTGTGGCTGCCATAAAAACATACCACAAACTGGGTGGTTTATAACAACAGAAAAATATTATCTTACAGTTCTGAAGGCTATACGTCTAAAATCAAGTTGTGGGCAGGGCCATGCTCTCTCTAAAACCTGTAGGGAGAATCCTTCCTCGCCTCTTGCAGCTGTTGTAGCCCCAGGCTTCTTTGGCTTGTGGCAGTGTCACAGCAGTCTCTGCCTTTTTTCACCTGGCCACCTTCCCTCTGTGTCTGAGTCTTCACTTGACACTCTATGTGTGTGTCTGTGTCCAAATTTCCCTCTTATAAGGACATTAGCCGTGTTGGATTAGGGTCCACCCTAATGACCTGACCTTTGCAAATTACGTCTGCAAAGACCCTGTTTCCACATTCATTGGTACCAGAAGTTAGGATTTTTTTTTTTTCCCTAAAAGATGACCGGTGAGGGGATCTTAACCCTTGACTTGGTGTTGTCAGCACCACGCTCTCTCAAGTGAGTTAACCGGCCATGCCTATATAGGATCCGAACCCGTGGCCTTGGTGTTATCAGCACCACACTCTCCCGAGTGAGCCACGGGCCGGCCCTTAACATATCTTTTTAGAGACTCGATTCAGCCCATAACATACTCCCTAAATTGCTTTGTAACAAACCACCTAAAACTTAGTTTTAGAAACCACCACCACTTCTTGAGTGCCATCATTCTGTGACTTGGCAACATTGCCTTGGCTGCTTTCACTTGGCTCCTTCATGCAGCTGCCTTCAGGCAGAGGGCAGCTGGGCCAGGACATCTCCGTCCCCCTCCTCGTGGCCCCTCACCTTCCAGGAGGCCAGCCAGTTCCCTTTGGCCTCGTTTACAGGGAAAGGCAGAAGCTGCAGGTATCTGACACCTCAGACATCATCCTCACTGCGTTCTGCTGCCCACGCAAGTCACAGGGCAGCCCAGAGTCACGGGGTGAAGGAAGAGATACTCTTGACAGGAGATGCTGTAAAATGTCGTGGCTAAATGTCCCTAAATTCTTGCCACGAGATGTGGAGGCAGAACTTGCATTCCCAAGAAGCTAGATAGCCTTTGAGCCACCTTCTCACAAAGGGAAGCGTCTTCAGCTAGTCACATGACTTAGGTAGAATTCAGACGAAGTCAGTGATTTCCCATCCTCTGCAGAGTTGTGTTCTCTAGAAGCAACAAAGGGTATTGTCTCCAATTCTTCAATTGTGCTAAGGAAAAGACAGGACTTGGAAGGCTCCTCATGAAATGTGCTCAAGTTAAACCTTAAAACTAAGTGGCATTGTTTGGTTGGGTGTTTATCCTGAGCTTGCTCTGCGTTGGTTCTGTTATCTTCTAGAGGGAAAGAGGTTGATCAGCAAGAGCTTAACCCCTTCCAGAGGCCTTCTCTGACTGCAGTTTCTCCCCTGCCGGTCACTCACTGATTGATCTTCTTTACTCCCTTTGACATCACCTGTTTGTTGTTGTACCTCCTTATCGTCTCATCCACACCTAGATGTAATGCGTGTGAAGGCAGGGGCCGGGGCAGTTTAGCGCCCTCCGTCCCCGGACAGTGGTGGCACACACCGGGCGCTCAGCGGCTGGCCTTGTGCTTCCACCACAGGGCTTGCTGAAGAAACACGAAGCTTTCGAGACAGACTTCACTGTCCACAAGGACCGCGTGAATGACGTCTGCACTAATGGACAAGACCTCATTAAGAAGGTGAGCCTGGCCCACTGGTAAGACCCCAGTCCCTATTCCAGGACACACACACGCTGGTACCACAAAGCTCACCTCCAGAGATGTTCACCAAACGGAGGTTTGCGTGGAAACCAATAGCGATTCCAGTTGTGTTTCATAAAAAAGAGAAGGATTATGTGAAAAGTTGGGTATTTTCCTCCTTTTTGAAGTCAGTTAGTAAAGTTATTCTGCAGTGCTTATTTTTTCTTCTTTAATTAAACAAACATAAAAACATCTCTGGTGGTATTTTTGTGACATTGGTACTCCCAAAATGCTGCTCTTAGTTTGTTTTTCGACTAATATAAGCTCTTTGTAGAGATGATAGAAAATTAAAAAAAAAAAAAAAATATATATATATATATATATATATATATATATATAAAACAGGCTGGCTGGTTAGCTCAGTTGATTAGAGCACGGTGTTGTAACACCAAGGTGAAGGGTCTGTATCCCCTTACCAGCCAGCCGCCCCTCCTCTCCCCGCAAAAACCAAAAACATAAAAGTCATCTATAGGGCTGGCCAGTTAGCACAGTTAGTTAGAGTGCAGTGTTGTAACACCAAGGTCAAGGGTTTGAATCCCTGTACCGGCTAGCCAACAACAAAAATATCACCCATAAAGCCACCATCCAGGGACAACCTTTTTTTTTTTTTCTTTTTAAAGATGACTGGTAAGGGGATCTTAACCCTTGATTTGGCATTGTCAGCACCACGCTCTCCCAAGTGAGCCACAGGCTGGCCCTCAGGGACAACCATATTAAGGTCTTCGTGTCTAACCTTCCAGACCTTCTCTCTCCATGTGTGTAGAGCTACTAGATAAAATAGCTACCCAGATACCTGTTTAATAGGATTACATTACTCTATAAATTACCCAGAACCTGGCTGCTGTACAGGATGTTTTTGAAATGAATGTATTTCATTCTGACAGCCCTTTCGAGAGAAAGCAAAGAATAAAGGGTCTTGGTGCTTTCTCAGCATCCGTGAAGCCAGGTCACTCCTACGTTGAAGTTCCAGACTGAAGGTAGTGCAGCCATTGGTCTGGAATTCGCCACCACCTGTCATTTAGGTGCAGTGACATGTTCAGTACTGTAGGACAGATATTTTAACAATTATGATTTCCTATATCACACGTCATGAGTAAGGGTTCTCAACACATTTGCACTCAGTAATCATGGCCTTGAGACTAGGGTTTTGTTCCATAGGAGGCAGCAACGCAGTTGAAATCTGTTCACTGGAGCTGTTTTGCCTTGCCTCATCCACAAATAAACTAACGTGGAACTAATTTCAGATTCAGCCTATGTATAGGCGTAGATGTGGCCTATATAAAATCTCCCCCCACAAACACACAAACCCCTTAGACAGTGTTCTCTGTTCTTTAAAGGTGTGTGGTAACTGGTCTGTGAATAGTTTTCAACCTTCTAGCAAAGGGTCTGCTTTTTTCCTGGCAACTATCTTTGTTTCCTCCCCAAATTTATCTTTAAAGTCTATGCTGACTTTTGTATGTTTTCAAATATGGTTTTAACCAAGACTAAGTCAAAGTGTTTAGGGCTTAACAATTTTCAGTGTCCACAGTGTCAAACATTTTCCTCAAGCATTGTTTTTACTGCATACGTGTAGTAGCCATTCTTCGTATAGACAGTATTTAAGTGATAATTATTTACACTTTTTCCAAGTTTTTGCCATCAAATAATACTAATGAATACATCTATGTAACTTTACATTTCAGTACATTCCTCATTATTTCCTTAGAATTTATTCCTAGCAGTAGAATTGCCAGGACAAAGAATAAGGCTTTTACTGTGTTTCTCGTAGAACAGCCTTACCTGTCATTCTTCCCAGGATAGTGGACAGGGAAGCAAAAGGCCCATTTTACAGAAATTGAGAACCTTCCCGGGGAGGGTGCAGATCAGGACGCTGCAGCAGGAGGTGAGGCTGACCGATGTGTCCCTCTCTTCACGGCCTAGAACAATCACCATGAGGAGAACATCTCTTCAAAGATGAAGGGCTTGAATGGGAAGGTATCAGACCTGGAGAAAGCTGCAGCCCAAAGGAAGGCAAAGTTGGATGAGAACTCAGCCTTCCTACAGTTCAACTGGAAGGCAGATGTGGTGGAGTCCTGGATCGGTGAGCACTGTGCCAGCAGGGCCCAGGGTGTCGTATTCTCCCAGGCCAAGGAGATTATTCTCAGAGCCACACCTTGTCTACTCCCCATGCAATTGGTTTTCTTCTGTAGAGAAGAAACTAATCAAATGCGGGCATATCAGAGAAGCTGCCACCAGGGCAGACCACTGCCCACTAGCCAGTGTCCTGAGCCCAGAGAGCTGGGGCTGCAGCCGTGCCCCAGGATGGCACTGAGCTGATACCAGGGTTAACAAAACAAAGGCCTGTAAATGCTGAAGTACGCAGTAGACGTCACAACATGAACAAAATGGGCACAGCAAAAGGGGCCAAACTGCACCAGACTTGTCCCGCTCGCTCCCCTGCTCAGGGTGCTGTCCAGCTCCTGGGGGAGGAGGAACTGGACCCATGTTTGGCCTGAGTAGTTGCTCTTATGTGAGTAGTGACTGAACTCCATCTAGCACAGATGGAGGCCAGGAGCCTAGGGGGCAGCGAATGTGGGTTTGGAGACTGCTGTCACTAAAAATGGAATTTAATGTAAACGAGTAATGGTTTGCCTGGGTTTTATTTTCTCCTCGTCAATCTCATTACACTGAGAAGGCATGGTATATTTTCCACACTTGGTTTTCTAGGTGAGAAGGAGAATAGCTTGAAGACGGACGATTACGGTCGTGATCTCTCTTCAGTCCAAACTCTCCTCACCAAGCAGGTCAGTTGTGGCCACTTTATTGATTGATTGGAATTTATGCAAATAGCATTTCCTGGTGGATGACTGATGGTCAGCCTCTTTCATTAAGGTCTTTGATGTCTTATATAAGGCCCTCAGGGTTTGGCACTGAACAAGATCCAGTCCTGGTTCTCAGGGAGCTTCCAGACTAACTGGGCAAGCAGACACATAACCAGGCCCCCACACGGCAGCCTGCTGGGTGCTGGCAGGGCTGGCCACAGCAGGGGGCTCTGTTGTGCACATAGATGCAAGGGCACCTCACTTGGTTCCCAGCAGGTGACGGTCGGTGAGGCCAGCCTTCCTGGGCTAAACCGTGCAGGGTGAACTGATGGTGGTCAGGGGAAAGGCAGGGCAGGCGTGCCTGGCAGAGGTGGCAGGGGGAGCAGCGACCAGGAGGAGGCTGCTGTGGTGTCCTGCATTCTGACAGAGAACAGGAAGGTGGGCAGGTGTGGGTGAGAAGGTGTCAGCAGGAGGTGGGGAACAAGTTCTGGTCTTGCCACAGTCACTGTAGATTAGCTTGTCGCTCCTTGTTCCAGGAAACCTTCGATGCTGGCCTGCAGGCCTTCCAGCAGGAAGGCATTGCCAACATCACCGCCCTTAAGGACCAGCTGCTAGCCGCCAAGCACATTCAGTCAAAAGCCATCGAGGCCCGGCACGCCTCCCTCATGAAGAGATGGAGCCAGCTTCTGGCCAACTCAGCCACCCGGAAGAAGAAGCTGCTGGAGGCTCAGAGTCACTTCCGCAAGGTGAGAAGGAACTTCCATTTGCCAGCTCCACCTTTGTCCTGTAAGGATGCTGTGACCTCAGCACAGAGGCTCTGACCATGGCTATGGAGTCAAGTTACACAAAGGCTAATGGGACCTTTGGCTTCTTGAAGTTGCTGTTCAGAAGCACACAGGACATACTCTGAGTTTGCATGTGCTGAGGAGCAAAGGGAAAGACAGGTTTGGGAAGTGAAAGTGGGAGACAGGAGGCAGAGCCACACCGAGTGCCCAGCAGGCCATGTCACCTCCAACTCCCAGGAACTGCCCCTTTCATGTCTGCACCCACTGCCGCCTGCCCTCCCTCCTGCCTAAGGATGGCCTGTCCAACTCTAGCACCTCTCCTAACTCTGGCCCGTCTGCTTCCAGGTGGAGGACCTCTTCCTGACCTTCGCCAAAAAGGCTTCTGCCTTCAACAGCTGGTTTGAAAACGCAGAGGAGGACTTAACAGATCCGGTGCGCTGCAACTCCCTGGAGGAAATCAAAGCCTTGCGCGAGGCCCACGATGCCTTCCGCTCCTCCCTCAGCTCCGCCCAGGCTGACTTCAACCAGCTGGCTGAGCTGGATCGGCAGATCAAGAGCTTCCGCGTGGCCTCCAACCCCTACACCTGGTTCACCATGGAGGCCTTGGAGGAGACCTGGAGGAACCTGCAGAAAATCATCAAGGTGCACCCGCCCCTGCCCTCTGGCGCTGCAGACCTGCCCAGAGCTGCTACCTGGGCACGTTCTTGCTGAAGAGTGACAGGAGGAGCAGGAGGAGGCAGCATGGTTTTGTTTATCAGAAGCTATTTATGTAGCTTGACTGGGCTCACTCCCCTGCCATCTTGCCAGAGTCCCTGGGGGTTGTGAGCAGAGAGAGAGTGACCAGGTGTTCTGGGCTGGTGTCATGTGTTCACATTTCTTCCCCTGTCATCTTTGGATGGAGTTAACACCCCAGTCCTCCCTTGCCCCCAGAGGGACAGTTTCTTGTCATGTTCATCTTCAGATTATTACTCTCTGCTCCTCTCCAGTTTTAAGGCCAGCTGGTCAGTTCCTGTGGGTAGAGCCATCTCTGTCCTGAGCCCTTCTGTGGAGAAGGGCCGGGGATAACACCAGCATCATAGCACCTGCCTCCCCTTTGGTCCTTAGGAGCGGGAGCTGGAGTTGCAGAAGGAGCAGCGGCGGCAGGAGGAGAACGACAAGCTGCGCCAGGAGTTTGCCCAGCACGCCAATGCCTTCCACCAGTGGATTCAGGAGACCAGGTGCCAGCCCCTGCAGGGCCGGGGAAGCAGCAGCACGTCCCCACTGTTAAGCCCTGGGAGCATTTTGGTCCCCAAGGCTGAATCCCCAGGCCTCCAGCTCCAGGGAGTGGGGAGCTTTGTTTAAAACCAGACACATGGGCCAAGCCCGTGGCGCACTCGGGAGAGTGCGGCGCTGGGAGCATGGCGACGCTCCCGCCGCGGGTTCAGATCCTACATAGGAATGGCCGGTGCACTCACTGGCTGAGTGCTGGTCATGAAAAAGACAAAAAAAAAACCAGACACATGCTTAGAAAAGAAAGAGGGTAGTACAGCCTGCTCAGGCCCTGGAGCAGCGTTTTTGGTACATTTCCCCAAAGATTAAGTTGCTAGATGTCCTGCCTGGGTGGGACTGGGCATGGCCTGTGGTCAGCCCCCAGCATCATGGGTACTGATGTGTTCTTGGTTTTGTTTTTCTTTTTTGTGTCCTGTCTGTGCCCTGTACCGATTGCTGCTGCTGTCCGGACACCACCTTGTCTCGTGGCTGCTTGGATCTCCTCTGCACAGAACATATCTCCTCGATGGGTTAATATTGTCTTCTTCTTTTCTGGGCTCGTGGTGTGGTGGTGTCTCGTGTGCTTGTCCCTCTGCCCTCGTTCCCCTGTGGCCTGGCTTGCAGAGGTCCCCGCGCTGGGCCTTCCTGCCCACAGCAGGCTGCACTTCCCCTGTCCCTGACAGAGCCTGTGGTCTGGGGAGGCCACTCCCCTTTTTTCTGTTGAGACTCCCAGGGTTCCCTTCAGGTAGGGAATGAGATCGAGCAAGGAGGCCATAGCTGAGCTCAGGGCCTCTGAGGACCCCAAGCCTGTCAGCCACTGGAGAGTGCTGGGCTTCTCTTTTGCCTGTTTCCCCAGTGTGTCCCAAGGGCCCATATTTAGCCCCAGGTGGTCAGTGGGCACGAAGCTGGATGACAGTGTTATGGGCTCAGGCTGGGTACAAGTAGTCCACAGCTGAGAGGAAGGAAGGGCTGTGCAGTGACTCCCCCGGCCCCAGTAGTCCCCCCAAGGCTGAGGCTGCCCCCTAGCTTTCCCCTGAGGGGAGGGAGGGTAACTAGAACTGTTTGTCCTATAGAAGGCAAAAATGCCCAGTGTCATGATGTGATAGGGCTTGGGAGGAGCCCCAGAGAGGAGCAGGGCTGACCCTTCCAGTCCCAGCAGGGGCCTCTCCGCAAGGCCTGGGGCCTCTGCTTGAGTCAGTCACCTTTGCATTCCCTGCCAGGCCTGCTGAGGCCACAGGGCTGGCGATGAGACCACAGTGGCTTAGACTAGCACTCCTAGGGTTCTGCAAGCAGGTAAATCAGGCGTGTAAAGGTGGCCACAGGAGAGAATGCCCAAATCGGGCTGCACATCTTGACAACCAGGCAGAGCAGGTAGGGATGCAGGGACTGCCCTTTCTGGCTCCAGCCCCACGGGACACCCTGGCTGCCCAGCTGTCCTGCCTGCCCGTGGCTGTGTCTGCTGGTCTTGGTCTTGTCTCTGTGAGGTGCCATGTTCCCCTCGCCTCGTGGCTCATCCCCCCAAGCCCTGTCCCGTCTTGCCTTGTCCCAGCGTGAGCTGCCCCAGGTGGGTCTCACCTCCAGGTCCCTGCCTGGCGCCGGGCTGCTCTTGCCTGTGCGCCGCCAGCTTGGGCCTCGTGGCGTGTGTCTGTCTCGGTCTGCCCTCGTCTCCTCCCTCCAGTGTATTCATTTGGTTTCTTTTCTCTGACTAGCATAGCATATCGCCGGGTCATTCGTGTCTATCAGTATGAAGTTGGGGATGATCTGTCTGGAAGGTTTTTCTCCTCTTATTTCTCTTCTTACCTCACTGTGGTTTACAATGCACTCTTGACTTCCCCAGGCAGCTCCGCTTTCTGACTAACCCACCGCCCTCGGCCGCTTGGGAGGAGGCCTCTGTCCTCCTCCCACTGCACGGGCACCCGGCCTTCTGCCCCCAGGTCTGGGGGTGTGCTTTTCCCTGGGGGACATGGCGTGACTGTGAGTCTGACCTGCTGGGGTAGGAGGAAGCCTGGTGCCTTGCCTTGCTAGAGCACTTTGAACTGAGGGGATTTCAGAGCTAACCCTGGCTTGCTGGGTTTTAAAAGGGTAGGTTGGGGCAAACATGGGTAAAGGGGAGGCTGGGCTCATACTCCAGCGAGGCCACGCACAGGGTGTGAACTCGTCCCTACACGTAACCCCAACTCATTTGTTATCTTTGTTCACTGGTGGCCTTTTGTGACCTTGCACTGTGTTATCTTGGGAAGGAGGAGGCTTCCGAAAACCTACCCACTCTTCAGAATGTGGCTCTGAGAGGGAGACCCTGGCCTGGCTATGTGTCTAGATTATAGAATCTGAATCCGGGGCTTAGTCACAGCCATCTCTCCCCTTGGGACAGAACTAGAACCACTTTCAAACCCCTCTCTGGTCATGACCCCTCAGCCCCCACTTGTTTCCCTGTCTGAAGGGTCATAGTGTTCCTCAGCCTGGAATGTGGCTCCCCTCATCAGGAACCTGTGACAAGGAAACACCAGGGGTTTCTGGGGGTAGCTGTCAGGCTCTCAGACTCCCTCCACCCTGGGTCTCCTGTCTGTTGGGATCAGGGTGTCTCGTCCTCCCCCATGTATGCAGAGAGGGTGCTCTGTGTCCGGCCTGTGACTGCGCTGCTCCCATAGGAGAACTTAAACCCTATTCTTGAGTCACCCTGAGAGCCTAGCTGGGCTGGGCCTGAGGAGCCACGTGAAAAGGGGCCCTGGTTTAGTCGAGCAGCAGCTTCCCATCTCTGCAGCAGAGAAGTGTTACCTGCCCTCCCTGGATCCCAGGGCCAGTTAGGAAAAGGTGGCCAGTAGCAGATAGGTCATTTCCTTAATAAAAGGAACTTGAGATTTTGTTGTTGTTGTTGTTTTATCTGAGAGGATAGTTAATTATGAGCTCTTGGTCTGTTGTGAGCAGGCCCCTTTCCTCACTGAGCTTCTGTTTAGGTCCTGCATGGTGGAAGAATCAGGAACCCTTGAATCCCAGCTCGAAGCTACTAAAGTAAGTGCACCTAGGACTTGTGGCCCAGCTGAGACCCTTCACCCAACCACTTTCAAGCAGGCCTGCTCTTTCCTCCTAGGTTTAAAGTCAACAACCAGGTGGGCTGGTTGGTTACCTTTTTCCTTGGCTTAAAGTAGCCTGAGACTCATCATTTTAACGCAAGTCTTTGGCAGTTGCTACCTGGGGCCCTACTCGATTAGGGGCCCTTTTTGTCCCTTAGTCTGTTTCCCTGGGAGGTCTGAGACTCATAGACTGAAAGTCTTTCCCTCTGCTGAGGTGGTTTGGAGGTCTCAGGCCAGACTGGGAGCAGGAGCCCAAGGAGGAAGTTAGGCAACTCTCGGGCGAGGGCCTTGTCTCACGCACCTTTGCTCCCCGACCCTGCAGCGCAAGCACCAGGAAATTCGTGCCATGAGAAGTCAGCTCAAGAAGATCGAGGACCTGGGGGCTGCAATGGAGGAGGCCCTCATCCTGGACAATAAGTACACAGAGCACAGCACCGTGGGCCTGGCCCAGCAGTGGGACCAGCTGGACCAGCTGGGCATGCGCATGCAGCACAACCTGGAGCAGCAGATCCAGGCCAGGTACCTGGAGGGGTAGGAAGGAAGGGCTCAGTCCTGCCCCTAGGGCTGCCCAGAGGCCAGCCGGCACCAAAGAGCTGAGATAGGAGAAAAGAGCCTGTGCCCTAACTCTGTTCTTACTTCCAGGAACACAACAGGTGTGACTGAGGAGGCCCTCAAGGAATTCAGCATGATGTTTAAGTGAGTACTGCCCTGCCCTGGCTGGGCGAGCCCAGCACCAGGGCCTGTGTGCTGAGCAGCCCCCCGCTTTGTGCTGCAGACACTTTGACAAGGACAAGTCTGGCAGACTGAACCACCAGGAGTTCAAGTCCTGTCTGCGCTCCCTGGGCTATGACCTGCCTATGGTGGAGGAAGGCGAGCCGGACCCCGAGTTTGAGGCCATCCTGGACACTGTGGATCCCAACAGGTGAGCTTCAGGGAAGGCAGCGGAAGCACCTCTGGCTCCTGCTCCATACTCCCTGCTCACTGTACTTGCTCCCCTCCCCCAGAGATGGCCATGTCTCCCTGCAAGAATACATGGCTTTCATGATCAGCCGGGAGACTGAGAACGTCAAGTCCAGCGAGGAGATCGAGAGTGCCTTCCGGGCCCTCAGCTCCGAGGGAAAGCCTTATGTGACGAAGGAGGAGCTCTACCAGGTGCGGGCCGGGGGGGGGTGTGTGCCAGTGGTTTCCTTCAGAAAATTAAAGCCAAAAGTGGCCCTTGACTCTCTAGCAGAGCTGAGTCTAGGGTGACAGTCCCTTTTTGAGCTGTACCCTGTACTGGGTGCAGGAGTTTTATCCCCGGCTGCAAATGAAACTCATTAGCAGCTAGGAAGTCAGCAGCAACAATCCTGAAACGTGGCTGTAAGGTTGTGAGACTGGCGTGGCTGGCTGAGCTGCCCCCTGCATCTCTCCCTCCAGAACCTGACCCGGGAACAAGCCGACTACTGCGTCTCCCACATGAAGCCCTACGTGGATGGCAAGGGCCGCGAACTGCCCACTGCCTTTGACTACGTCGAGTTCACCCGCTCACTGTTTGTGAATTGATCCGCTGCCTGAAGGTGGCCCAGCCACGCTGCTTGCCCACCCGCTGCATGTCCGCTCACCCGCGTGCTCCTCAGCAGAATACTCCAGCCACTGCTCCCTTCTACTGTAACCTCAGCCTGCTTAGCTTGGGACAAGATGTCGTAGGAAATGGTGCTTCAGTACACGCCCCTGGTCCAGTCACAATCACCATGTTGCTGTAGGGACCCACATTTGTGTCTCAGAGCCAGCTGCCCTCATTCCGACTACAGAAAAA
Source organism: Cynocephalus volans (assembly GCF_027409185.1). Classification (NCBI taxonomy): domain Eukaryota; kingdom Metazoa; phylum Chordata; class Mammalia; order Dermoptera; family Cynocephalidae; genus Cynocephalus; species Cynocephalus volans. Next base: position 8,994,241 of record NC_084476.1, on the reverse strand, counting down.
TCTAAGCAGCTGGCTCACTCCCCTCTTGTTCTCCTTCCCTCCCCCAAATTTCCTGTTTTCATGTGAAAGACAAATAAATGACTTGACTCCCCCTAAAAGCTTTGCTGTTCTTCATTCTGCTTATATCAGAAATACACAACTTGGCAGCACACACCGACCGCCTCTGTAGTGGGGACACGCCCTGCCCTGCTCCAGCTGTTCTTTTGGTGCCCTCAGGTGGCCACCTCTGCTGCCAGCTGGTCCAGGACCTCTGTTTCTCGGGGTCTCTGTTCAGTGAACTCTGTGCTCAACTGCCACACCTTCACTGTACCCTTGGCATCACCAGCAGCCAAGAGCTGAGTCTGTTGGTTGTTGAATTCAAGGCAATAAACAGGGCTTTCATCTTGGGTTTGCTTGATCGAAACTATGGGCTTCTGGGAGCTTTTCTGGAGATCAAACAGCTGCACGTCACCTGCAGAGAGAGACTTGTGGGGTGACAAAGGCCCAGAGCAGTGGACTCTGAGCCTCTTCAAAGTTACCCACACACTTGGCAAGAGAAGCTCTAGACAGCACAGTGCAAAATAAGCCTGTTACCGGGTTCAGTTCTCCCCGCTTGTGACCAGGGTTGTTTACGGTTGGGTTTCTGGAGGGAAGCCATCCCAACCCCACGTGCAGTCTCTCCCCAGCCCAGAATGCCACATACAAACTGGGCCTATGATGCCACTTAACACGGATCCCACCTAGTGGCCTGTTTCCTACCTTCCCCAGAAGCAGCCGCAAAAACCAAGGGGCGCACTGGGGACCAACGCACAGCAAACAGGTACTTGTGGGACAGCTGCAGCGAGGTCAGGGGCTGGGCCTGCAGCATGGAGTAGAGGTGGACGTGGCCGTCGGTCCCTGCGCTCAGGAAGAGGTTCCTAGATAGGACGCAAGGCAGAGCACCAGGCAAGGGATCAGGGCTGGGCATCTGGGTGGGGGTGGTATCTGCCACCAGACCCCTAGGCTGTTGGGCTCAAGAAAAGCCTCCCTGGCCCCCAGACCTGGGGTCAGTCCTCAGAGCGGACAATCCCTGGGGCCAACCACCAAAGAGTTGAACACCGGGGCCCAAAGAGGGACGAATCAGAGAAGGCAGGTACTTGAAGCAGTTCTGTCGGTCACCTAGTGGTTTGCAGACGGTGGGATAGGGACCCCTGGCCCTCCCTGTGCCTGATGGAGGAGCCCCAGGCCTTCCCTACCTGTGGAAGGGGGAACAGCTCACAGAGTAGACAGGACCACCATGGGGAGAGAAGGTAAACTGTGCCGGGGCCCGCAAGGGCACAGAGTGAGGCATCCGCGTGAGTGCCGCCTCTTCTGCTGCCAGGGAACACTTGAGCGGGAAGCCGCCTTCCGTGCCCAGAATGAAAAGGCTGGGGTCAAAGCTGGAGAAAGCCACTGCTGTGACGCCCACCTCAGTCTCACCCCGGGGAGGCTGTGGAGAAACAGCAGAGCAGGGTCAGAGCCAAGGCCTCAGATCATGCTGTCCCAGCAGAGTCAGTGGATGGGAGGGGAGGTCCCGCAGCAAGCCACAGCTCTGCTGGCAGTTCCTTCTGCTACTTTGCGCCCCACAGCTCCCTGGCTCGCAGCAAAGCCAACTCCTCTGGGCCGAAGCCCCACAGGCCCAGGGCTGCCTTGGGGGTTGTCTCCCCAGCACCCATGTACCTTCTTCAGCTTGGCGCTCCGCGGCAGCTGCTGTACCACCAGCGCAAAGCCCTCGATGAGCTGCAGCTGGCCGGTCCCGACGCCTTGCCAGAGCAACACCTTCCCATCTGTGGCCACACTCAGCACCTGGAAACGGTGACTGTGTCGGGGCTCGGGCAGCCAAACCACCTGAGACAACAGGGTGCAGGGGCAGGATGGAGAAAGAGGGGACACCTGCTCCCCAGGTGTCAAGTGCTACCCGTGCCCTCCCCTTCTTTTCCAGGAAAAAAAAAGGCAGACCGGAGGGTTCCCAGGTCCCTCCCCCAGTCCCAGAATCCCAGCACCAACAGAAAGGCAGGACAACAGGGAGCCACTCAGGCAGGCTGTGTAGGAGGCTTGGGAATGGCCACAGGGCCCTGGGGCTGGCTGCTGCTGGCGCGGGGTACGCGTGACTCATGCCGTGGGAGCTCCGAGAATGCCCAGGGCAGCTGTCCAACCGCCAACTCCCTGGTGACCTTCTCCCCAGGAGAACGGGTGCCTTCTCCCTGCTCCACCTCAAGGCCCCGCTACCAGGGAAGGTGGGAGTTGCCTCTCGCCTGGCCGCCCTGACCTGGTACACAGGGTCTGTGTGGGTGTCGTCTGTCAGGCCTGTGCGCCAGAGCAATGCGTCCTCGGGACGGCTCATGTCCCACACCAGCACCTCACCACTGTACAGCCCTCCTGTGGGGACAAGCAGGTCTGGGCAGATCAGCCACTTCAGCAGTCGGCTGCCTGGCCAGGCGCCCACCCCCTCCTGCCCACAGGGCCAGACCTGGAGCCACTTGCTGAAAACCACCCTTGTGGAGGGAAAGTCCTTGTCCCCCAGGCCTCAAGCTCAGTCCCTCTTCGCTCACCCCAGGGAACTTTTCCCTCAGCCGGGCCACCGCCCCTGCTTGCGCCTGACACTCCCTCCGCATCCCTGCCCCTCCCAACATACAAGGGCGCCTGCACAGGCCGCTCCCTGCACACTCCTGTCCCAGCCCTTCCAGACTCACGAGGACGCTGCCTCCTCCCCCTCCTGCTTGCTCCCATGGCCCTTCCCCCGGACTCTAGACGGAGCCTAGGAGGTCAGGGAGGCCTCATTGTCTCTCCACTCAGCAGCCCTGTGTGCAGGGCCAGAGGCCAGCTAGCAGCAGGCAGGTGTCTCACCTGCGATGTGGGACGGCTGTGTGGGGTGGAAGGCCAGGCACATGACAGCGCTGGGCACCTCCACCACCACCGACGGCTGCCGAGGGTTCAGGCCCCGCCTGTCCAGGTTCCAGGTGCATACAAAGGACTTGAGTGTGCTCCAGTCCCCATCGTCCAACCTGTGCAGGGATGTGCCTGAGCCAGCTCTGCCCCTAGGCTGCGGTAGGGGCTCCTACCACTCATCCCACCTCTCCCTCCACATTGAGGTGCACAGGCACCTCAATGGCACCCCAAGGGCCTGACATTCTCTGAGGAAGGATCCCCAGGCACCAAGGATGGATCATACAGTGGCGTGGTGGGGAGCCAGTGTGTCAAGAAATGGGCACCAGGGCACCATCTCATAGAGGAGAGGGAGGCCCAGGGCTCATTGCTCAGGGCTGCCAGGCAGGCCTGGTGTCTGAGCTCTAAGCACCACACCCCTTCCCAGGCAGTCTTGAGAAGAGAGACTCCCAGAATGGCTAAGCTAAGCCCTCAAGGCCAAACCTTTACTGTGCAGCTGGGAGACAGAGGCCCCAACAAGGGTCTTGGGGTCTCCCATTGCCCCCCCCACCCCCACTGCCACTCACCGGCCATAGGCACAGGCCACCACAGAGCCAGTGGAGTTCCAGGAAATGCTGGTCACATGCAGACCCTGCCCTTGGGCTGGGGGATAGCCCAGGGTGTGCAGACAGGACACCTGCAGAGACAGGCCATCCCCAACTCTAAGCCCCAAAGCCACCCAGGAGGTGGCCTCGAGGCTGCCTAGCAAAACCACACTCTGGTCTGGGCCTCGGGGAGCCCTAAAAGCTATCCAAGTCCACAGCCCAGTTCTGGAGGAAAACGTGGAGGGTCCATCCTGACCTCTCCCCTAAAAGGACACTTCCAGATCCCAGAAGGCAGAGCCTGAGGACAGTGGCCAATGCCAGGCTCCAGGCCAGAGCTGCGGCTGCGCTCACACACGTTCTCCACAGTCTCATAAGCTTCGGCATCTGCAGCCATCAGGTGGGGACAGCAGTACAATGATGTGAACAGACTCAAAGTTACTGAACTGGATGGACACTTAGAAAGGGTTAAAACAACTAATTTTATGTAAAATGTTTAAAAGTTCCATCATCCTGCTTCTCAGGCACAGCAGGGTAGAGCAGTGCGTGAGGAAGGCTGAGGACGCTGCCACGGCAAAGGCATTGGCACAGACCTTCAGGAGGTGACCAGAATCACAGATCCAAATTCCTTTGAAGAGTTTCACATCTCTTGACCTAATGATCCTAGATCAAGCAACCATCCAATGGAAAGAATTCAAAATCTGTAAAAAGCTGTACGGTGGGCACTGTGGCACCCTGCTAGAGCGAGCGTAGAGTGGGCAGCACCATGGCCAGCAGGCTGGCAGTTCCTCCAGCAGCTAAGCATCAAGTTACCAGGTGACCCAGCAATCCCACTTCCAGGTGTAGACCCAAGAGGACTGAAAACATACGCACACACAGAAACTTGTACACGAAGGTTCATAGCAACATTACTCATAATAGCCAAAAAGAGGAAACAACCCAAATGTCCATCAACCATGACAGGATCAACAAAACATGTCTCACCCATAGCGTGGAATATTATGCAGCCATAAAAAGGAACGAAGTACCGACACATGCTACAACACGAATGAACCTCGGAAACACGCTAAGTGAAAGAAGCCAGATATGAAAGGTCACATATCGTATGATTCCATTTATGTGAAATGCCCAGAATAGGCAAATCCATAGAGATAGAAGGTAGATTAAAAGTTACCAGAGTAGGGTATGCTCAGAGCAAGGGGAATGAATAAAGTTTCCTCTGTTCACAACACACCTGACAGGAATCTGGGTCATAGTGATGAGGGGCACAAAACTCGTGGCCTCCCTATCGACAAACGCCATACACACAAAAAAAGAAGTTGCCACGGCTTGGGGGAAATGGGGAAGGGGAGTGAATGCTAATGGGTAGGGGGTTCTTCTTGGGGTGAGGAAAGGTTCTGAAATTGATTGTGGTGATAGGTGCACAGCTCTGTGTAGAGACTAAAACTCACTACGGTTTAAATTGGTGAGTCATATGTGAATTACACCTCAATAAAGCTGTTATTTTAAAACAAAGCTATACAGTGGGGTAACAAGTGGAGGAGGCATAAGGAAACCTTTGGGGGTCTGGTGACATTTGGTTTCCGGATCAGGGTTCTGGTTCCACAAATGTTTTCACTTTATGAAAATCACAGCCCTGCACACTTGTAATTTGGGCATTTTTTTCTTATATTCAATGGAAGTTTACATTAAAAAGCAAACTATATACATAACATCATTTACCACTGCAAGTTAGAATTTTAAGATGACACCCCAAAGGGGCCTGAGGGGACTGGGACAGGCTGGGCTGCCCCATACCTTCACTATGGGGTATGTGTTTGCCAAGACTAGGAACTGCAAAAAGGGTGAATTCACTGGATGTAAAATGTATCTTAAGAAACCTGACCGAACTGAAAAGGTTTAAGAATAAAACATTATGTGGCACTTAAAAAGGTAGTTGGTGTAACACAGAGCAAGACTTGCTTCTGATAGGGAAAGACCCTGAGACTGCCCACAGTGACTCACAGCTCTGCAAGGCACACACTGTGGAAAACTACAGGCAGGAAGGATACAGGAAAAGAGTTAAAGGTTCTGGCAGGAGGCCCATGAGGGGGCCTTTCTTATCTCTAATTTCTAAGTACTCAGTAACATCATACACTGGTTTTAGAATTTTGAAATTATAGTTTTTAGTTAAGAGTGACAACCCAGCCTCCTCAGGCTACTACGGCAGCAGTGAGATGTCAAGACCACTGCTCTGACCACAGAAAACCCCCACATCAGCCACAACAACCCACTATGGAGGAATAAACAGGAAACTGGCTCAAGAGCAGAAAAACAAAGGCAGGGAGCAAGAGGTTCACGGCAGCTCTGTTATATCGCAGCCAAATCTGAAAGCTCTCCTCTGCCCAACATCAGGGAAGGCCTAACAAGCTTGGGGGCCATCAGAACACTGGCACGCCACACGCTGCTCAAAGGAGTACGGCCCAAGCTTGCACCTCATCTGCATGTTTCTGGAGGACAGATTTCTAGAAGTGAACTTGCTGCCTGGAGTGTGCGCCAATCCAAGACTCAGATTAGGACAGTGTATCTTGCAGGACACAATGCAGCTGCTGGAAAGACAGGGCACCCTTACGGGAGCTGATGTGAAAAGCTTTCAGGGCTTTCCATTCTGTTTCAGTGTCAACAGGAATGCCATATGCCAGTCTAACCCACGGAAAACTCCAAAGACCTGGACACCAGCGTTAACTTTCACTCTCTACACATGATATGGTCTATATTTCTATAATGACTAGATTTATTATAACGAATATGTATTGCTTTTGTAATCAGAAAAAAATAGATATGTTTAAAAGCGGGGGAAGTGATACACACATGGACCAAATGAATCCCTAGAAATGTGGAGAATCCCTAATAAGAAGGAACAAATGCTTCACCTCTTGGGTGCAGTGTGGGGCCTAAGCAAAGAGGAGAGAAAAATGCAACATGTTGAGATTTTAATGTTCATTAAGTTCTTTTCCTCATGCCCTGCTTAAAAAGACACAATGACTCCATACTTTGGTGTGGCCTGGCAACTATTTTTCAGAGCAATTTTGATGATTTCTCTCAAACAAGAGAGACGGTTTATGACTTCTAAATACATAATTACTGGGCCGAGCCCGTGGTGCACTCGGGAGAGTGCGGCGCTGGGAGCGTGGCGAAGCTCCCGCCGCGGTTCGGATCCTATATAGGAATGGCCGGTGCACTCACTGGCTGAGTGCTGGCCATGAAAAAGACAAAATAAATAAATAAATACATAATTACTCATCTCAGTTTCTAAAGGAAGAAAACATTGTTTTTTTTCTTTTTTTTTTTTTTGGGGTCTTTTTGTGACCGGTAAGGGGATCGCAACCCTTAAGCTTGGTGTCGCCCGCACCACGCTCAGCCAGTGAGTGCACCAGCCGTCCCTATATAGGATCCGAACCCGCGGCGCGCCGCTGCCCTCCCAAGCGCTACACTCTCCCGAATGCGCCACGGGGCCGGCCCGAGAACATTGTATTAAAATAAAGGCCAGCCCGTGGCTCACTCGGGAGAGTGTGGTGCTCATAACACCAAGGCCACAGGTTCGGATCCCATAAAGGGATGGCCGGTTTGCTCACTGGCTGAGCGTGGTGCTGACAACACCAAGCCAAGGGTTAAGATCTCCTTACCAGTCATCTTTAAAAAAAAATAATAATAATAATAATAATAATAGGGCTGGCCAGTTAGCTTACCTGGGAGAGGGCAGTGCTGATAACACCAAGGTCAAGGGTTCAGATCACCATACTGGCCAGCTACCAAAAGAAAAGATGAATTCGGGCTGGCCAGTTACTTCAGTTGGTTAGAGCACAATGTTGTAATACCAAGGTCAAGGGTTCAGATCCCCATGCAGGCTGGCCACAAAAAAAAAAAAAAAAAAAAAAACAACCGTGCCCAGCCACAAAAAAAAAAAAAGAACAGTGCCCAGCCCAGAGAAAGCCCTCACTGCTTAGTATGTGGGGAGGCACGGACAGCAGTCAGACTGCCCAGGCTCAAACGCTTCTTCTACTGCTTGCTAACTCGGTTTCATTCTAGAAAGGTTACTTCAACTCTGGGTGTCCATTTCCCCCATCATAAAATGGAGAGAACATCGGGACCTACTTCAAGGACAGTAGTAAAGGCTCAATGACTTATTCTTATAAAACTTAGCTCTGTACCTGGCAGAAAGTAAGAGCCTGGTGAATGGTAGCTGCTACTATTGTTATTTGGCTGGAACAAAACAAGGACTTAAGAGTGGGGCCGAAACTCGTCCTGAGCCGGGGATGGGCACCAGCTCATCCCGTACCGTTTGCTGCTGCTCGGTCCAGTTCACCTCGAAGCTATCAAACGCATGGCTCTGCCAGTTCTTGTTCAGCTCTCGGATGACCATGGCCTCCACTCTCCGAAGAAAGGCTGCGAGCCGGGGGGTGTCATGCCGGGACACAGGCACCACGCCAACTGGCACCGGGGCCTCCGTCTGCACCTGGGCATCTGTGTGCTTCCGGGCCTGAGCCGACGCTTCCACGGTGGCAATGCTGGCTGTCTGGCAACTTTTCTGGGGGGGAAGAGCAAAACTAGTATCACCACCCAGCTGTACTCCCAGAATCACCTGCCCAGCGCTCTCAGCCTCCCTCTACTGAACTTGCTTCTTTGCTGCAGAGGGTCTCAGGCTAATGGGCATCTATTCATTTTGTCTGCTCAGAGTTTGCCCCCTCCTCCTGTAACCAGCCCATCTTTCTTAGGAGGAGCCCACTCTGTGGTCTAGGTTGGGGAGAACCCTTTCACCCTCCCATGTTCCACTGAGGGGATGCATGAACTCCAGCTCCCCAATCAGAGCACTATATCCCTCCCCCAACCACAGTGATTGGTCTGGGGTAGCCACGTGATCCAAACAGGCCAGTAAGAGCCTGCCCCAGGGCTTTGGTGAAACTGTCCAGAGGCACACAGCAGAGTGCCCTTTCTGAAGACAGACAGCTTTAAGAATTATCCCTCCTTAGAGCCAGCACTGGTTGTCTTGGCAAGCACATGTGCTGAACCTCAGGTTGGCCACCCACAGAACACCCCACAGTCTCCCCCTGCTCAGGCCCCTTCCTTGGCAGGGGGCAGCCTCCCCGTGGGGTGGCACCCACGATAAAGGGAAGGCCTTGCTTCCATCTGTGATGAGCTGGTTAGCGGAAGGCAAAACCCTGCTCCCCAGCAGCCCCTCTCTTCACCCTGCCACCCGTCTCTAATTCCTTGTCCCCTGCTCAGCTGGGCACAGGTACAGATCAGATCAGGGAAGGAAACGCCAGCCTCCCTTTCTTAAGGACATGTCTAATCTGGTTTTTTGTTGTTGTTGTTGGCTGGCTGGTACAGGAATCCGAACCGTGACCTTGGTGTTTTAAAGCTGCACTCTAACCAACCTAAGTTAACCGGCCAGCCCACACATCTGATCTTTACCAAATGAGGACTCTATGGGTGGGAGCAACTACTGTGATTACTGTCACATACCAGAGGTTCTCTTCACATGGCCACTCACAGGACAATGACGAGGCCCTGGACCAGCATGCCCCCCCACCCAGCCCCTCTCACACAGGTTTGGGGGGCAGGGCCAGGGCTGCTGTCTTTAGAACACGGAGTACTCAGCACTTGTACCCCATCCTCACCTCACATGTTACTCAGTGCTCTTTGTTCGTCTGTCTCGTGGCAAACTGGGAGTCCCTCTAGCACAAGACCCTATCTTCATATCCCCAGCACTTTGCATGGTATTTGGCACATAGTAGGTGTTCATTTATACAAAAATAAAAATTATTTATTGAGCATCTACTTACCAGGCACTGTCCGGGTACTTAGGATATAGCAGAAAAAATGTGCAAGATGACCGTGCCCCAGGTGCTTACATGGTAGAGCGGGGGACAAATAAGAAAAACTCACCAAATGCAAGCGGTGCTAATCACGAGCAGAGGTAGAGGGGAGGAGGGGAACAGCGAGAAGCCTGGCTAGATGGGATGGCGAAGGAGGTTTCTGGGACAGTGGCATCTGAGCTGAGACATGAAGGACAAGGGATCTGGCCAAGCACAGAGCTGCAGGAAAGTGTCCCAGGCCGGGCCAGGGATCAGAGCAAAACTTCTGGGTAGAAAAGGCCCACATGCTAGGGCTGGCCCATGGCTCACTTGGGAGAGCGTGATGCTGACAACACCAAGTAAAGGGTTGGGATCTCCTTACCGGTCATCTTTTATTTAAAAAAAAAAGAAAAGGTCCACATGCTCAGAGACTAGGTGGCAGGCAGTGGGCAGAGCAGGTGGGGGGAGGGTGGCACACTGAGAGCCAGGATGCAGAGCTGGGATTTCCCTCTAGGTTCCAGCCACAGGACAACCGTCAGCAGGGTCAGGTTGGGACATAAGACTGTGGCGGGCCTCCCTGGCTGCCCAGTGAGAAGTGCAGGGTGTGGGAATAGAAGGGGTAGACATGGGTAGCGTCAGGATGTTTGGAAGGGAGTGTTGAAAGGATATGATGGACAGAATCACAGAAAGAAAGGAATCCAGGGTAACTCCAGGGTCTGTCTTGAGAACCGGTGAATGGCGAGTCTCTGGATATAAGCACAAACACACACGGCAGTTCTGTTGGGCCTGGTGTACACTGAGATGCTTCTCAGACAGCCACATGAAGTTGTCAAGTATTCTTTTTTTTTTTTAAAGATGACCGGTAAGGGGATCTTAACCCTTGACTTGGTGTCATCAGCACCACACTCTCCCGAGTGAGCCACGGGCCGGCCAGTTGTCAAGTATTCTAAAGGGAGCTCACAAGGCTCAGGAAAGCTTCAGGCCAGAGATGTTACTTGAAGCCACAGGACTAGAGGAGGCCACCGAGGGAGCGTGCACATTGAGGAATTAACAAATAGGCACGGGGGTCTGAAAGTAGACATGCTGAGCCAAAGTTTCAGGAGACTGTGGGTAAATCTCAAACTTCCCAGAAGTCACAATAACAGTGCCAGTAACTAAGTGCTGACTACCAGGCACTGTTCCCGAAGTCCCACCCATGTCATCTCCATCCTCACAACCACCCTGTGAGGTTGATCCTATTTTCACGTTATTAATATTGGCACTGAGAAACAGAGAAGCTAAGTAACTCACCCAAGGTCACACAGCAGAGAGGTGATCGCAACGGAACTTGAACCCAGGCAATCTGACTCTTGACACTAAGCTATCTGATCTCATGACACTAAATTGTCTCCCATTCATGGTGTTCTCTCCCAGACACAGTGCATCTGCTGTGATGTGTACACCAATCATGTCAGATGCAGTGTTTCTAAGAGGAAATCACATGAATGTCTTCATGTAAAAATTAATATAAAACCACAAATTAATAAAAAAACAATTACATTCAAAAATGCAGGAATTTCTATTAATATTCTCTTGCTGCTTGATTATTCAGGCAAATAACGAATGTCAAAACAGTAAGGAAAATTTCTGGAGGAAAAAAAATTAAGACCAATGACACTGCATCAGCAAGTTTTTTTCTGTGAGTTTCACTCTGGGATACCTAAGTCAGCTTCCCATGGTTTGAGATTCTTTCGAGGTGAGGCCACCCAGACAGGGTGGCACCTCCACGACAAGCAGCATGTGGCTGGTACAAGGGGGCTCCAATAACAAGCTCCCTGCTGGTGCCATAGCCTGTCCAGAGCACAATGCCCCCCCAAAAGGGAGTTAATGAAATTAAACCACCCCCAGTCATTGAAAGATTTGGAACCTCACTGAAAATTGGTATTGTTGGATGGCCAAGCGTTGGGAAATCTACCTTCTTGAAGGTGTCAACCAATAGTCAGGCTTCAGCTGAAAACTCCCATTCTGCACTATTGATCCTAATAAGAGCAGAGTGCCCGCGAAAGATGGAAGGTTTGACTTTCTTTGCCAGTATCACAAACCAGCAAGCAAAATTCCTGCCTTTCTAAATGCAGTGGATATTGCTAGTCTTGGGAAAGGAGCTCACAATGGGCAGGGCCTGAGAAATGCCTTTTTGTCTCATGAGTGCCTGTGATGGGATCTTCCATCTAACATGTGCTTTTGAAGATGATATCACACATGTTGAAGGAAGTGTAGATCCTATTAAGATACAGAAATAATACATGAAGAGCTTCAGCTTAAAGACAAGGAAATGATTGGGCCCATTAGAGATAAACTAGAAAAGGGGGCCATGAGAGGAGGAGACAAAAAACTGAAACCTTTGACATAATCTGCAAAATCAAATCCTGGGTTATAGATCAAAAGAAACCTGTTCACTTCCATCGTGATTGGAATGACAAAGAGATTGAAGTGCTGAATAAACACTTATTTTTTACTTGAAGACCAATGGTCTACTTGGTTAATCTTTCTGGAAAAGACTACATTAGAGAGAAAAATAAGTGGCTGATAAAAATTAAAGAGTGACTGGACAAGTATGACCCAGGTGCCTTGGTCATTCCTTTTTGTGGGGCCTTGGAACTCAAGTCATGAGAATTGAGTGCTGAGGGGAGACAGAAGTGTCTGGATGCGAACACGACACAAAGTGCTCTGCCAAAGATCATCAAGTCTGGTTTGCAGCGCTCCAGCTAGAACACTTTTCCACTGCAGGCCCAGACAAAGTATGTGCACGGACGACGGGGAAAGGGACGGAGGCTACACAAGCTGCAGGAAAGATTCACACAGATTTTGAAAAAGGGTTCATTATTACCGAAGTAGTGAAATACGAAAATTTTAAAGAAGAATATTCTTTTTTTTTTTTTTTTTTTAAAAGATGACCGGTAAGGGGATCTTAACCCTTGACTTGGTGTTGTGAGCACCACGCTCAGCCAGTGAGCGAACCGGCCATCCGTATATGGGATCCGAACCCGGGGCCTTGGTGTTATCAGCACCGCACTCTCCCGAGTGAGCCACGGGCCGGCCCTAAAGAAGAATATTCTGAAAACATGGTCAAGGCTGCTGGAAAGTACAGACAACAAGGCAGAAATTTCATTGTTGAAGATGGAGATATTCTCTTCAAATTTAACACACCTTGACGACCAAAAAATAAATAAATTTCAGTTATTGCTCGGATAAACGTACAACTTTCAAAAGACATATGATTTTTTTTTAATTAAGTTTTTTTTTTTTTTTTTTTTTGTCTTTTTCGTGACCGGCACTCAGCCAGTGAGTGCACCGGCCATTCCTATATAGGATCCGAACCAGCGGCGGGAGCATCGCTGCGCTCCCAGCGCCGCACTCTCCCAAGTGCGCCACGGGCTCGGCCCTTAAATTAAGTTTTAAGGGCTGGCCCGTGGCTCACTCAGGAGGGTGCGGTGCTGATAACACCAAGGCCATGGGTTCGGATCCCTATATAAGGATGGCCAGTTGGCTCACTTGGGATAGCATGGTGTTGACAACACCAAGTCAAGGGTTAAGATCCCCTTACTGGTCATCTTTTATAAAAATAATTAATTAATTAATTAATTAAGATTTCTGAAAACTGAAGGGACAAACAAAGGTGGGGGGTTCGGAATCTTCTACAAATTATTTTTGTTTCTTTTAAAATTAAAATACTGTATACCTCCAGTGAAATCAAGTTCACTAAATGTGAACAGCTTTGCTTTTCATGTGATTAAGACCCTACTCCAAATAGTATAAGCTTTTCAGGAACCGTATTACTCTCATGATACTTCATTAATCTCCACCATGAATGCCACACTTGACACTTTGACAGTGAGGACAATGTGGTTTGCTCCTTTTGAATCTGCAGATAATGCATGTTTTACAGTACTCCAGATGTCTACACTCAGTAAAACATTTTCCAAAACCCCCCAAAAACTAAAAAGCCCCCTGGGAAGTCAGAGGAAGAACTTGGGCAAGCGGGATCCCCTGTAGCCTGAAGCCCAGCTCTCCTGCCCCAAGAGAGCCTGCACCATGGAGAACCCCAGAACATCAGCACTCTTAGTCTCACTGTTGAAGGAAACCGAGGCCCAGAGAGGTGAGGAGATACCTTCTGGAGAATCCACCCACCCTGCAAGGACCCCTTTCTTAGAAAACTTCCTACTAGGGCCGGCCCCGTGGCTCACTCGGGAGAGTGCGGCGCTGGTAGCGCAGAGGCCGCGAGTTCGGATCCTATATAGGGATGGCCGGTGCGCTCACTGGCTGAGCGTGGTGCTGACCACACTGTGCCGAGGGTTGTGATCCCCTTACCGGTCAAAAAAAAAGAAAACTTCCTACTAGGGCTGGCCAGTTAGTTCAGTTGGTTAGAGTGCTGTCTTGTAACACCAAGAGTTTGGATCCCAGTGCCAGCCAGCTGCCCCAAAAAAGAAAAAAAAAAGAAAACCTGCTACCCAAGCCACAGGCTGGGCCCTAGCCCCCAGACTCTGGTTACTGAATGGATGAGAAGTCAACACTAAGCCAGATTGGGGCAGTCGGATTTTCTCAGAAAAATTGAGAACTGAGACGAAGACTCAGAAAGTGAGAATGTCCCTGCCACAAACTGAAACACGCACACCTGGGAGCCGAGACTCAGCCAGGGCCACAGCGTGCACAAGAGATGCAGGCAGAGAAAGCTGATCTGCAGAGACAGTCTCAGAGTATGTGTGGGAACGGCAGAGCTGAGATGGAGTGAGCGCCCCAAAGCCTCCTAGACCTCAGTCCCTGTCCCTTCCAGGGCCAGTTGTGTTTCCCATGCCAAGGTCCAGGAGACACCTCTACATCCTGAAGAAAAGTGTCTGACATAAGCTGGTTAGGGTTGGTTTCTGCTACTCTGTCAAAGGGTCCTAAACCAATACCTGGTACGGCACACCAGGTTACCTGGGCTCCCCAATTCCCAAATCACCACCCTACAAAGCCTCACTTCTAAAATAAGGGATCTCTGCATGGGGGGCTAGGGAAGCAAGGGGGGAAAGAAGGAATTTGTAAAGAGACATGAAAATCAACTACATTGTATAGTGATAAATTAAAATAAGTAAATAAATATAAAATAAGGGATCTCTAGCCGGGCTTTCTAGGGTTGGCCAATTGTTTCAGGAACACTTGTCATGACAGAAGATATGGCCCCACTAGGTCAGGCTACCAACCGCCTACCCAGCATGCCCCTCCCTATGACAGTGGCCCCACGGGTGCGCTGTGAGGCTGCCAGGCTCTTCCATGCCTTCAGCATCAGCCATGATCAGAAATTGCCCAGCCAGAGGATTCCATTCACAGGTGTCATCATGGACTGGACACATGTCAAAGTCGGAAGCAGAATACAGTCACTTTCTTATTAAAAATATGCCTTCTAAGCCTGGCTGGTTAGCTCACTTGGGAGAGCATGGTACTGGTAACACCAAGGACAAGGGTTGAGAGCCCCATACCTGCCGCCAAAAAAAAAAAAAAAAAATTGTCAAGTAAAAGACAAATTGCTGCCTCCTCTCCCCTGCCCACGACAGTTTTTTTTTTTTTGGCAGCTGGCCAGTACCAGAATCTGAACCCATGCCCTTGCTGTTATACGGCTGCGCTCCAACCAACCCCCAACAGTTTCTGATTCAGCAGGTCTGGCTGGAGCCACAAATTTGCTTTGCTAACCAGCACGAGTTGAGGGTGGCCAGGGCCCAGTGGCCAGCCCTCTCACCCCTCTCAAGCTTGCGCTTTAATCCCATGCTAGCATGGTGCAGACAACTCACATCTCCCCCCTTCTGACTGCCTCCCTTTGTCACCTGCCCCCCTACTCACTTGGGTGGGACCAGGCAGGGGTCCTCTCCAGAGGTAGAGGGACATTGCCCAAGGAAAGCCCACCAAAGGGACACTGCCTGGCCCGTGAGGGAGCGGCTTGCATGGTCACTGCCATCAGGCCCCCTCTGCTCCTCCTTCCCAATATTTCCTCTTTTCCTCAGGTTTCTTCCACTTCCAAACCCTCCCTTCCAGGTATGACAGGAGCAGAGATGACTTGAGACCTAACTCAGTGGCTCTTCACCAGCTCACTGCAAACTCCACGTGCATGCTAAGGCCACCAAGATGAAACCCAGGTATGAAGTACTGTACCAGCCGACACCAATGAGCAGACGCAGTGCAATGGAATGTCTCGTTGACACAATCTTGAGCTGAGTGGGGTTTGTGATGCAATATGAAAGAGCAAATTATCGCGCATGAGACCTCTGGGAGCACCAAGTAATCCAGAATTGGCATCACGTTGCACCACTTTGGGCCGGCCTGTGGCTCACTCGGGAAAGTGCAGTGCTGATAATGCCAAGGCCACGGTTCAGATCTTTATTTAAAAAAAAAAAAAAAAAAAAGTTGCACCACCTGTTTACTTGAACTTGCCTCTTGAGTATATCAGGGCAGCAAACAGCTACTCAAAGAATATCTTGGAGCCAAAAGTCAACCAAATGAAGAGGGCTTCGGAAGCTGGACAATGCTGCTATGCTCACCACCTTTGTGTAGTGATCATCACAGAATCTTCTGGTGTTGTCTTAGTCTTTGAATCTCTTTGCAAGTACCTTGTAAAAAAAACCTATCAAAACTGTCTAGCAGGGCCCAGCCCGTGGCACACTTGGGAGAGTGCGGTGCTGGGAGCGCGGTGACGCGCCCACCGCGGGTTCGGATCCTATATAGGACTGGCCGGTGCACTCACTAGCTGAGTGCCGGTCACGAAAAAGACAAAAAACAAAAACAAAAACAAAAACTGTCTAGCAAACCCAAAAAGGTTGAGAACCACGGATTTAATTCTTCTTGAAAATCTCTAAGAGGCCAGAGCCCAGGTTAAAAACAAGCATGCACCAGCAGGGGGTGCCACATGCTGCAGAACCCACAGAGGGAAGCTGCAGCAGGCGAAGAGGTAGGCAGCGGGTTTAATTCAAAGCAGACAGGGAAATGCAGCAGAGGGTGCCGGTGGGGGGAAAGGACACAAGGAAACTATTCAATTTAGCATTTCATGGGTGCCGCTGGGAGCTGGCAAAGTACACAGGACCCCTCCCTGCCTTCAGGGAGCTCACAGTCCATCATGGGAGACAGTCCTCAATGTCAAAAACTCAGTACCCCACTGAGGAAAAGTTCTGGAACTAGATAGTGGTGATGGGTGCACATTGTGAATGTTCTCAGTGCCACTGAATTGTACATGTTAAAATAGTTAAAATGGAGGGCTGGGCCGTGGCTCACTTGGGAGAGTGTGGTGCTGATAACACCAAGGCCAGGGGTTCGGATCCTATATAGGGATGGCCGGTGTGCTCACTGGCTGAGCGCGGTGCGGGCGACACCAAGCCAAGGGTTGCAATCCCCTTACCGGCCACAAAAAAGACAAAAAAAAAAAAAAGTCAAGTCAAGCTAAAGACCATTAATATTTTTTTAAAAAATCCATTACTGAGGGCCGGCCCGTGGCTCACTTGGGAGAGTGCGGTGCTGATAACACCAAGGCCATGGGTTCGGATCCTACATAGGGATGGCCGGTTCGCTCACTGGCTGAGCGTGGTGCTGACAACACCAAGCCGAGGGTTAAGATCCCCTTATCGGTCATCTTTAAAAATAATAATAATAAGGGCCAGCCCGTGGCTCACTCGGGAGAGTGTGATGCTGATAACACCAAGGCCACGGGTTCGGAGCCTATATAGGGATGGCCGGTTCGCTCACTGGCTGAGCGTGGTGCTGACAACACCAAGTCAAGGGTTAAGATCCCCTTACCGGTCATCTTTTAAATAAATAAATAATAACAATAATAATAATAATAAATAAATAAAAATCCATTACTGAAACTTGGAAGTACATTCCAGTATTGCACTTCTACATAAACTTAGCAAAGACCAAAGTTCAGCTTCTCCAGAGGAACTTAGAAAATAAAGAAACTGCATAGGGGCTGGCCGGTTAGGTCAGGTGGTTAGAGCATGGTGTTATAACACCAAGGTCAAGTGTTCGGATCCCTGTACTGGCCAGCTACAAAAAAAAAAAAAAAAAAAAAAATTTAGCTACAACACTCATCACAGTTAACTGATAATAGAGAAAAATTGGAAACAGTCTAATGGTCCATCATCATGGACTGAGTAAACAAAATGAAGCTATAAAAAATATTGGTACCATACCAGCCAGCTGCCAAAAAATATATGTATATATTTATATATACACACACATATATATATATATGTATATATATATAAAATACATCCTGAGCATCCTTTTGTGTTTAAGTGTGAAAAGTGGGTTTACAAAATGTTATGCACAGGGCCGGCCCGTGGCTCACTCGGGAGAGTGCGGTGCTGAGAACACCAAGGCCCCGGGTTCGGATCCCATACACGGATGGCCGGTTCGCTCACTGGCTGAGCGTGGTGCTGACAACACCAAGTCAAGGGTTCAGATCCCCTTACAGGTCATCTTTAAAAAAAAAAAAAAAAATGTTATGCACAGTATGATTCCATTTTTTGTTAAAAAAAAAAAAAAGTGGGGGAAGATGGGTAAAACAGAGGTGGGACAAATCAAATGCCTGGAGAATGAGATTACGAGGTGATTTTTATTCTATTTCCACTTTTTTGTTGAACCAGATTTTTCTAAATTTTGGACATAGATTTCTTTTATAAAGATAAAAAAGTTAATTGGGAAAACTTAATTTACCATTTTCTTCTGATCCTTGCCACACTCTCACACCATAATCTCCTTTCAGTCAGCCAGGAAAGTGCTGGCTACGTTTCCAGTGAACCACCCCACAGATGGAAGCCTTTACACCCCAAGTATTAGAATCACTTCTTAGAACCCTCCAGGTTAAAACTCTATCTACACTAAAATTAACAATCCTTAATCGCATATTCTGGGAAAAAGAAAAAGTGTTAGACTGAATCAATGACCCCCAACCTGGAATCTTCTCAAATCTGAATCTTCAGCAAGAGCTATTTTGAATATTTTTAAAAGGCCGTTAATACTATATAGCTAGATTGAATAAAAAATAAAGGCCAGTGCACACAAATCATGAATTTACCTGCCATAAGGATGGACAGACTTAACTGAAATGTTCAGTGCCTTGCTTTTGACAACACAGCACGGCAAAGTGGGAAGTGCCTGGAAGCCAGATCAGACCCCAGCTTGACTGCTAGGCCTGTCCTCATGCGTAAGACTTCATGGAAACTTCACTGGTGTTGATGAGGACCTAGGTTCTCTGCAGGTTCAACCACCTGTTTTCTCTTCTGGGAAGTGTGCGGGACCCTGCAAAGCTGCTCATTTTCACTCAGACGAAAAGTGTAGTCCTTATGATGATCTGCAAGGCCCTGCTTGACCTGCCTCTCCTCAGTCTCTGACTTCACCTGGGACCACTCTCCCCACCCCTCAATCCTCTCCACCACGTCTGCCTCCTCAAGCAAACTGATCTGCCTTAGCCCCAGGGCCTTTGCACTTGCCATTTGCTCCACCTGGATGACTATCCCAGGTATCCACTTGGCCAACTCTAACTTCTCCAAGTCTTTGCTGAAACGTCACCCCCTCCATGAAACCCTTCCCTCCCACCCTACCACTCCTCAACTTCTAATCCCTCAACCTTCTTTTTCTTTTGCCCATGGCACTATTCAACTTCTAACACACTACATCATTTACTTATTTATTATCTATATTGTTTATTTTCTGGCCCCAGCAACCGAACCAGGAAAGCTGCAGCCGGGACGTGATCTGTCTCTGTCACTGACGGATCCCGCACCAGAACAGCTCCTGGCACACAGCAGGCGCTCCAAGTCTCATCTCACCAGAGCACTTCGTTTGGTCTGCTTTTGATTAAACTAGAAAACCGGCTTATCTAGACCTTAAGATGCAGTTTGGTTGGCTTTTTTTAAAGAAAGTTTAAAATGCCTAAAAACTGTAGTTCACACAAATTCCTTCAAAACGTGGAGTCCTTATATATTTTTTAGCTTATTGTTGTTACTCAATAACTGCAAAAACATTGCGCCGAGGGTATCCCCCGGCTTAGTTTCTGCGGACTAAAATATAAAAACAAAACACTGGCTCGTAAGAACCTCTCCCGGCGGCCACGCTGCGTCCCGCCTTCCCGCCCGCGTCGCTCCACGCCAGGCCCGAGCCCTCACCGTCTCCCCGCGGATGCCCCGGACGCCCCTCCACTGCGACGGCACGGACGCCACGCCCAGGGTCTCGTCCTGCAGCGACCCCGGCCGCCCGCGCCCCTCCGTGCTCGCAGCCCCGCCTGTCGCCAGCGTCACGGTACCCGCGCTTCCCGCCCGGCGGAGCGGCCCTGGCTGCGCGCGGGTTGCCATGGAGACGGCTCCACCCTCTCGCGCTGGCGCACTCAGACACGACCTTCGCCCTCACGCCGCCACGAACGGAAGACTGGGTGAAGCTGGCAGCGCCATTTTCGTATTGGTCAGAGCGCCTCCTCCAGAGCCCGGGAGGAAAAGGTGGACTAATTCTTTTTCGCCGGCGTGACAGGCGTGACCGGTTTTGGATACTCTGTCCGCAGAAGCGACGTGCTTGGGGCAGCGCGGCTACTCTTGGGCGGAGAGAGGCGCGGAAATGGGGCAAGGGTGCCAGGCTCAAAGATGGCGCCTAGCGGACCGGCGCAGAGGCAGGGGCGGCGGGCTTTGGCTGCGGCGGCCGGCGACTTCTGAGACTTGGGGCCGCGGGTGGGCCCGGGGCCGCTGGCTGAGCGGCGGAGTGCTCCCAGCAGAGCGGAGACACCGCCCCTGGAAGGAGGCGGCCACTTCAAGTGCTCTGACTGATCCTCAGTTGCTGCCTCAATGGAATGATGATGAAAAATACGCTTATGCGGATCCCAACTGTGGTTGAATAGTTAGGAGGCCCAAATGAGATCATGTACAGAAAAATGCTTGTTAAACGAAAATTCAAGACACAAATAAGGCTGGCCGATCATCTCAGTTGGTTAGAGCATGATGCTGAAAACACCAAGGTCCAGGGTTCGATCCCTGTACTGGCCACCAGCACACACACACAAAATAATAAAGACACAAATACCTACCAATTAAGAGTGCCCACTGTGTGCCAGGCAAAGAGCCCAGAGCGTCATACGTCTTTATCTCATTAAATCCGCGTCCTGGGGCCGACCCCGTGGCTCACTCGGTAGAGTGCAGCGCTGGGAGCACAGTGGCGCTGCCGCCGCGGGTTCGGATCCTATATAGGGATGGCCGATGCGCTCACTGGCTGAGTGCGGTGCGGGCGACACCAAGCCAAGGGTTGCAATCCCCTTACCGGCCACAAAAAATAAAATAAAATAAAATAAATCCGCGTCCTGAGCAACTATCGTTTATACATATGTCCCATAAAGGTGCTGATGGTCAGAGAAGTAACTTCCCTATTAAGACCCTGCAGGTGACCTGCCTGATCACCCAAAGCCACGTTCTGAGCCTCTAGTCAGGAATCCCCAGGCCAGGTCGTCTCGACCATTTTCCTTCTATCTCAGAGATGGAAACTCGTCCAGTTGGAGTCTCCTCTTCATCACCCAGTGACAGAGTCTTCATCAGGACCCTGTTCCAGCCAAGGCCATGAGGACAGATTAGATTAGCAATACTGGACAAAACGAAATGCAATAGAAATTTCTTCCTAGAAAGTAGAACAAGGTGCAGGGTTTGATCCCTGTCCCGGCCAGCCACCAAAAACAAAAACAAAAATAGAACTGGACAAAATGCTTTGTGAGGCCCTCTTAACACTAGAAGAACCTGCAAACATCACTAAGGATTCCAAAAATCATACTCAAAATGAAGCTCAAGGCTGTGGAAGTGGGGAGGCCTGGATTTGAACCCTGGAGAGTAGTTCATCCTCTTTAACAGGTTTAATACCTCTCTGGACTTAGTTTCCTACTTGTACAATTGGGGCCAGAAAGAGCACCTGCTTTACCAAAACAAGGAAGAAGAACATTTCAGGAAGAGAAAGTTGGTCCAAGATATTAAACGCCACAAACAGCTCAGTAAAGTATAACGCCAGAAAGTAGGTCAATCAATGAAACTGGCCTTTTAGGTGATATCTGGTGGTCTCGTCGAGAACAATTTCAATGGAGTAATGGGGACAAAAGCCAGGCTGCAGAGGAAAGAAAGCGGGACACAGAAAATAATAGACATTACTGGGAGGCTAAACACAGGAAACAGGTATGAGTATAAATTGGTAAAACCTAGGCCGGCCTGTGGCTCACTCGGTAGAGTGTGGTGCTGATAACACCAAGGCCACGGGTTCGGATCCTATATAGGGATGGCCGGTTTGCTCACTGGCTGAGCGTGGTGCTGACAACACCAAGCCAAGGGTTGAGATCCCCTTACCGGTCATCTTTTTAAAAAATAAAATAAAATAAAAAAATAAATTGGTAAAACCTGATTGGAAGATAATTTAGCTTAAAGTGTGCCTCCTCTCTTATCTAGAAATTCCACTTCTGGGATTTTTTTCCTGAGTTAACAATAACAGATTCACACAGATGCTGAGCCCATTTATACAAATGCAGTGAGCCTAAACGTCGCAGCAAAGTCCTGGGACACAGCAGGCATTCACTAAATATTTCAGAATGAATTGGACAGTAGACTTTTGGTTTCACATTTCTGACATGGTACAGAATCTCTGGTGGTCACTAAACATGTGTTATATAGATGTTTAAATGTGACAAAACGGGGGCTGGCCTGTGACTCACTTGCAAGAGTGTGGTGCTGACAACACCAAGGCCACGGGTTCAGATCCCTATATAAGGATGGCTGGTTAGCTCCCTTGGGAGAGCGTGGTGCTGACAACACCAAGTCAAGGGTTAAGATCCCCTTACCAGTCATCTTTTGAAAAAATATATAAATAGATAGACAGATAAAAAGTCTTGAAAAATGCAATTTACATACAACTGTATCCTATTTTTGTTTGTTTGGTGCTTAAAAAAATATGTTTTTGAACATAAAAACCTGGAAGGCTAGATCCCAAATATAGATACCAGTTGCCTCTGGGTAATTTAAGTTTTATTTTTCTTTCTTTGTATTGTTCCAGCTTTTTGTGGCTTATTTGTCAAAAAAAAGGAGTGAACACATGAACGAGTAAGCAACCAAACACTTGCTGTGCTGGAGAGAGTATTGTACCTTGGGCAGGCAGGACATTGGGGAAACACTTCTGGGGTGGGAGGGCCCTGAGGAGGCATAAGTGCCAGAGAGGAGGAGACTGAACAGAGAATAAGGCTGGAGGAGGGGGAGGGGAAGATGACACATACATACATACACATATACAGATATGTACCACATAAGAGTTTCTCTCCTCTGGAATACTCCTCGAAATTATAATTAAGTAACAATGTATTAATGCCCATATGCCCCTGTAGGTCAGCTCCACCAACATGTTGACCACAGCTGTCCCCAGAGCCCAGCATTGCGCCTGGCAACAAATAAGGAGTAATTGAATGAATATCTGACCAACAGTTTCTGGCCCTACAGGCAGAGCAGAGCCCCTTTCAAATTTCTGCTGGGCCTCCTGCTTCCTATCTCTGCTTTTGCCACACAAAAACTTAAGTAAATGTGTGTTCAGAGAATGTTCAAATGCCTTCCAGGAGGTTCTTGCAAAGGGTCAGAAAAGAAGGCACCCCCATTTAAAAACCCTCGTGACTTTTTTTTTTTTTTTTGCAACTGGCTAGTGTAGGGATCGAACCCTGAACCTTAGTGTTATCAGCACCACGTCTAACCAGCTTCACCAACTGGTGAGCTGTCAACTCAACTTTTTTTTTAAAGATGACCGGTGAGGGGATCTCAACCCTTGGCTTGGTGTTGTCAGCACCACGCTCAGCCAGTGAGCAAACCGGCCATCCCTATATAGGATCCAAACCTGTGGCCTTGGTGTTATCAGCACCGCACTCTACCGAGTGAGCCATGGGCCGGCCTTGTCAACTCAACTTTTGAACATCTATACCATGCCTGTGCCAAGGATGAAAGAACTAATTATACCACATTCTAATAACACCTCCTAGTGTATAGAGTTCTTACTTTGTGCTAAGCATTTGGCATGAATCCTTGCTTCCTGATAGGTCAGGAATTATTGCTACCCATGTTTCACAGATGTGGGAAGGAACAAAACCCCAGAGAAGTTTAGTGACTTGCCCAAGGTTGTGCAGAACTGGTGAGTGGTGGAGACTGGATTAAAACCCAGGACTTTCTGATTCAAAAGTCCATGTTCCTTTCTTAAATCACTCTGCCTCAATTTTCTTGTTTGTAAAAGTGAGACACTTCACAATAATCAACCACATTGTATATCGACAAAATAAAATTAAAAATAAATAAATAAAAACTATAATTCTTAACCTTCAAAAAAAAATAAATAAAAATAATAAAAGTGAGACACTAGCGCCTATCTCACTGAACTGAAATAAGACTGAATAACAGTTGGAGTGCACACAAAGAATCCCTCAGAATGTTATCAGTAATTAATGCTTCTTAGTTATTAACATTAGTATTACTATCAATGCTGTCGGGGATCAGGGAGACCACACAATGGGAGGCCGGACCTTAAAAGATGGGAAGGATTAGTCCTGGTTAACATTGGGTACAGGGTGCATGCATACACACATCCATACACATACACAGTTATATACCACATCACAATGTTTTGGTCAGTGATGTACTACTGCATATAAAACGGTGTTTCCATAAGATTATAATGGAGCTGAAAAATTCCTAATGCCTACCGAGGTCATAGCACAATGCATTACTCATGTAGGAACAATAGGCTAGGTGTATAATAGGCTGTACAATCTAGGTTTGTGTAACTATACTCTGTGTTTGCATGACAAAATTGCCTACTGATGCATTTTTTAGGATGTATCCCCATCATTAATACACATACATATACAAATATATAAAGGATTGGCCATCCAAATAAGTGCTGTCTTCCCCCAAGTTGCCACCAGTAATGTGCCGGGGGCTGTGATGGATTCTGCCTTCAAGGAGCTACAGTTGCCCAAGAGAGACAGTTACAATACCCAGTGAGTGGGTTACAGGTGACAGACAGGGGCATGGAGCCAGCAGAGCCCCTCATGCCCTTGGGGGATTAGGAAGGGCCTCCAGAAAGAAAGGGCTTGTAGGCTGAGTTCTGAAGAAATAATTCAGCCAGGCAAAGACAACTTGAAGGCAGAGACAGGAGCTGGAAAAGGAAGAGAGTCTTCTAGGCAGAACGAAAAGCACTGCCACATCGCCAAAGCCAGAGAGAACCTGGTGCCTTGGATAAGGCAGGCAGACAGGAGCAAGATAATGCAGGTACTAAAGGACAAGGAATTTAGACTTTATCACCAGGCACTAGGGAACCACTGATGGGTTTTCAGCAAGGGAGTGACTTAATCTGATTTATGTGTTTTATTTTTTTGGCAACTGGCCAGTATGGAGATCCAAACCCGTGACCTTGGTGTTACCAACACCACATTCTTCCAAGTGAGCCAACCAGCCAGCCCCAATTTATGCATTTTTAAAAGATGCCTGTTTGGATTCCAGCACCAGCCAGACACCAACAAAATAAAAATAAAAAGATGCCTGGCTACAGAGTGGAAAAAGAATTGTGAGTAACACAGATTCCCTTAGCCGAGACAACCTCACTAGTTCATTACCTCTAAGGTGGGCTCTGGGATTTCCCTGGTGATTCTTTTTGCTCTGAACTTTAAGACTCACTTACTCAAGAAGAATTCCTGAACTGTTTAGAGTAAAGACAGTATTAGTGAAATAATAGCTGCTTGAAAGGGGAAAATATCATAGAGCTCTGGGCAGTTGACATTACCTCAAAGTCACACAGGCAGGCTTTCCAGCCCTGGGATGCCTTTGCCAGCTCTGTATTCATTCATTTATTCACTCATTCAGCAAATGATTATCCAGCACCTAATTACCATGTGTCAGGCACTGTTCTTGGGAGCCAGCTACACCACTTAGCAGCCCTGCCCTTTTGGAATTTAGACCCTGAGAATTGACATTGTACAAATAAATAATTATAGTGTGGAAAGTGCCTGTGAGAAACATAGGGTCGCTACTAACACTGCAGAGATAGAGGGTCGGGTGGGAAGGAAGAGATAGTAAAAGGCTCACCTCCATGCCTCTCACAGGAAAGAGCACAAATAGCTGTTTGTTTTATCCAACAAATAGTGATCTAATGCCTGTGATGAGCCAAACACCAGAAGGAAAATAAAGTAGGGAAGGAAACAGAAGACAGGAATGCATCTGGGATCAACTATTTTATCCAGGGCAGACAAGGAAGTCTTCTTGCAGGAGGAGGTGATATTGGAGAACTCAATTCAAACCTGCCAGAGCCCAAGATTCCCTCCCTGTCCCCACCCTCTCTCCACCCCAAAGGCCTTTGCTCCACCCATTCCAAGTCCTCCCCTCAGGCACTAACCCACCCTCACCGAGAAAGGTCCCAGCTCAAAGGTGGACTGAAGACAAAGGGGCCTTAATAAATTCATTAAAACAGCTTTGTCAGGGCTGGAGTTGAAGAGCCAGGAAGGAAGGGAAGGACAATGGGGTAAAACTTCCCATCCTCTTCCCTCCCTTTCCTCCCTGGGGCCCAGAATCATAGATCCTTCTCCCAAACTTACAAGCATGGCTGTAGGATGAGTCCCAGCCCTGAGCAACCATCCACCCACCTAGGATCAAGCAAGGGTTTGTTTTATTAGGACCTTCTGCACGTGAGCCCCTGTGCTAGACCCATTAATGAATGATCATTAGAAGTCATGGATGGGACTTAGGGGTCTGGCGTTAGGGTTTCAAATCTTGGCTCTTCTGTGCAGTCTGCTGTGTGACCTCATGCCCTTCCTGTCCCTCTCTGTGCTGCAGTTTCCTCTGCCCTGAATGCTGATCTTCCCGCTCTGCTCCTTTTTTTTGGGGGGTGGGGGTTATGGGGTGGCTGGCGGGTACAGAGATCCTTGACCTTAGTGTTATGTTTCTTCTTATTCTTTAAGTTTGAGATGAAGATTATCTTCTTTTTTTTTTTTTTTTTTTTTTTTTTTTGTCTTTTTCGTGACTGGTAAGGGGATCGCAACCCTTGGCTTGGTGTCACCGCACCGCGCTCAGCCGGTGAGCGCACCGGCCATTCCTATGTAGGATCCGAACCCGCGGCGGGAGTGTCGCTGCGCTCCCAGCGCCGCACTCTCCTGAGTGCACCATGGGGTCGGCCCAAGATTATCTTCTTAGACTAACTGAAGACTTGATTTAAAAAGGTTTTCCTGGGGCCGAGCCCGTGGCGCACTCGGGAGAGTGCAGCGCTGGGAGCACGGCGATGCTCCCGCCGCGGGTTCGGATCCTATATAAGAATGGCCGGTGCACTCACTGGCTGAGTGCCGGTCACGAAAAAGACAAAAAAAAAAAAAAAAAAGGTTTTCCTTGTTATTCTCCATTTGTCACTCTGGTTTGCAGCCTTCCCGATGGCCTTTTCAACTTGTTTTTTTGCATTTACCATTTGTTTCAAGACTTATGGTCTGTGTCTTCCCACTCTACCATCTGCTGGGACCATTGTCTCCTTTGCCTCAAGTTAACTTCTGCTAGGCCAGTGCCCACCCAGGGTAGGTACCTACTAAATGTGACTTGCTTTGAACGAATACACATAAAGTGGATGATAACAATACTTATTGCACCTGGTCATTGTGAAGATTAAATGTGTCTGGCACCTGAAGGAGCTTAATAAATGGTAGCCATAGTTAAAGTGTCTGTTCTGTGCATGCTCTTTTATTTTGGAGCTGACGTGACCCTACAGAGGGATAGCAGAGGTAAAGCAACCAGATAGTCACAATTCCAAGACACAGGTAATACAGTTCCCATTTGTGCGGATTAAACAGCAGCAGCAAACAACTGACTTCAGAAAGGAAGAATGATTTGCCATGCAGCTGACTATATAGATTTATTTTGTTTTGTTTTTAGGAAATAAACTAGAATTTACACATGAAATGCTCTTCAAATCAGTTACCTTGTAAGGTTATGATGTATTTTTTCTGGGGCAACAGTTTAACTACATTTGATAACAATTTGTTCTGAAACTATCTGATAGCCCTTAAAAATAAAAGTATTTCCTTGTACTGGCCAGCCACCAAGAAATTAAAAAAAAAAAAAAAAAAAAGTAAAAATATCCTCTGTCCCTTGAAGATAAGTTTTATTTTATTTATTTTTGGGGGGGTGGCTGGGTGGTACAGGGATCAAACCCTGCCTGGACCTTGGTGTTATCAACATTACACTATAACCAACTAAGTTTTTTTTTTTTTTTTTTTTTTTAAAGACGACCGGCAAGGGGATCTCAACCCTTGGCTTGGTGTTGTCAGCACCACACTCAGCCAGTGAGCAAACCAGCCATCCCTATATAGGATCCGAACCCGTGGCCTTGGTGTTATCAGCACCGCACTCTCCCGAGTGAGCCACGGGCCGGCCTCAACTAAGTTAACTGGCTAGCCCAATAAATTTGACTTTTAAGAGTCAAAATTTAGGGCTGGCCCGTGGCTCTCTCGGGAGAGTGTGGTGCTGATAACAGCAAGGCCATGGGTTCAGATCCCATATAGGGATGGTCGGTTAGCTCAATGGGTGAGCTTGGTGCTGACAACACCAAGTCAAAGGTTAAGATCCCCTTAGCAGTCATCTTTAAAAAAAAAAATAATAATAATGAAAGACACAGTCTCCACCACATATAAAGAATTAGACAAAGTCCCCATACCAGCCACACACACACACAACTCCCCCCCACCCACCCTGCAAAAAAAACCCCAGAAAGTAGAAAAGTGGTTGCCTGGGCCAGAGAGGGTGGGAATGAGCATGAAGTTTCTTTTGGGTGTGAGGAAATATTCTAAAATCAGATTGTGGTGATAATTGTACAACGTCGTAAATTTACTAACCATCATTGAATTTTGCACTTAGAATGAGTGAAATGTATGGCATGTAAATTCTACCCACATGAAGCTGTTAAAAAAAAAAAAAAAAGAGGACTGGCTGGTTAGCTTAGTTGGTTAGAGCAAGGTGTTGAAACACTAAGGTCCAATACAGGCCAGGTGCAAAAAAAAAAAAAGAGAGAGAGAGCGAGAGAAAGAGTCAAAGTAAAATAATTTAAAGAATGTGGAATTGATAATAGAATGATTATAGACCTCAAGTCAATTGAACGGCAAATCTGGAAAGAGACCTCAGTATATTTTTATTATCCTTTTTTTTTTTTTTTTTTTGGCAGCTGCGTAGTACGGGGATCCCAACCCTTGACCTTGTGTTATCAGCACCATGCTCTGACCAACTGAGCTAACTGGCCAGCCCTCCTAAGAATATTTTTTAATGTATGTGAAAGGTGACATTTCAGAGTAAAATGGAATACCAAAATTGTTCATTATGTGATGCTGCTGCTTTCCACCCCTGTGCACACACAAACCGTGCTAGCCCATGAGATCTGAATGATGGGGTTATGTAATTCTCATTTTCCAACCCTAAGGCAGATGTAGCCCACTGCCTGGCATCAGGTATCTATTCCATAAAAGGGTGAGCTGTCAATTCCTTAAAATTTTCAAAGACTCAGAATGAGGGAATTTTCATCTTTTATTTTTTATTTTTTTATCTTATTTATTTGTTTGTTTGTTTGTTTATTGTGGCTGCCTGGTATGGGGATCTGAACTGAATTTTCATCATTTATTTTTTATTTTTTTCCCTTCTTTATTTGTTTGTTTGTTTGTATATTGTGGCTGGCTGGTATGGGGATCTGAACTGAATTTTCATCTTTTATTTTTTATTTTTTTATCTTATTTATTTGTTTGTTTGTTTCTTTATTGTGGCTGGCTGGTAAAGGGATTTGAACTGAATTTTCATCTTTTTTTTCTTTTTTCTTTTTTTTTTTTAAAGATGACCGGTAAGGGAATCTTAACCCTTGACTTGGTGTTATCAGCACCAAGCTCACCCATTGAGCTAACCGGCCATCCCTATATGGGATCCAAACCCGTGGCCTTGGTGTTATCAGCACCACACTCTCCCGAGTGAGCCACGGGTCGGCCCGAATTTTCATCCTTTAAAGAGGAAATTCCTCACGAATACTCTCCCCAAACCAAAACCTACCTCTACATAAAATGTACATCCATTGTACTTGTAACTCCAACCCATTCTTTTTCTTTTTTTCACTTTTTTACTCTAATTGCTTTGTTGAGATATACTTCATATACTATGAAATTTATCTGTTTAAAGTGTGCAACTCTACGACTTTTAGTATATTCACAGAATTATGCAACCATCACTACAATCAATTTTAGGACATTTTCATCACCCCAAAAAGAAATACCATTTCAACAATTCATTCTTAATGACCCAACTTAAACTTCTCCTCTGATTTATTTTCTTTTTTCTTTCTTACTTTCTTTCTTTCTTTCTTTTTTTTTTGTTTGTTTGTTTGTTTTGGTGGCTGGCCAGTAAGGAGATCTTAACTCTTGACCTTGGTGTTATCAGTACCACACTCTAACCAAGTGAGCTAACCAGCCAGTCTATTCTGATTTCTGCCAGTAGTTTATTTGTTCAATTTTCTCTAGTCCTATAGAATTTTGTTCACATCTATTACAGATTTTGACACGAACTATGATCTCATTCAGGAAACAGGCATGTCTTAATCAGCTTTGAATTTTTTATGCCCAATATAAAAAAGTCTAGTGACGCTATCATAGCACACAAGTCCTACAAGACCAGAGCCTCCAACACTCTGAGATCATCTCCCATCATTTACCCTTATTCCAACTACCTGACCTGCTTACTTCTCCTGGAATGTGCTCCTGCCTTAGGCCCTCCTCATTTCTCTGTCCAGAATGTTCTTCCTCCTCTAGTCACAATGCATGCTTCCCACTTCCCTGAGGCCTATGCCCAAATACCAGCTCATTAGGGAAGACTTACCTTATCATGTGTATTTTGTTCAAAGTACCGAACATAATCATTGCTGCCTGACATGTATTAGACATTCGACACATATTGATTGATTGAATAAATATGGTTCTGTGAAGGCAAATGTTCTCCTAAATATGTCAATTCCAGTATTCTTTTGGATCAGCATTGTGAATTGCAGCACCAATTCTATTGAAAAATGTGATATGTTAACAGTTATTTGAGTAAAGTTAAGCCTTATGAATCTCAGGTATTCCATGAGAGATGGTTAATGTTGGAGTCATCTTTACGTCTGCCATTGCCTTTAGTTAGAGCTTGCACATAAAAGGTACTTAATCGATATGTATTTATTGAATAAAAAAAAAAGTTGAATCAAATGACCAATCTTTTGGAAAACAAAGTCAAAGTATATCCCTGCCTTACATCTTACTCCAAAATGAATTGAGGTAGATTATAAACTGGACTGTTATAAATTGAAAACACCAGCACAAAAAGAAAACTTGGGTGATTATTTATATCATCTTGGCATGGAGGATGTCTCTTTAAGCATCACCAAAGGCAGGCACCACTAAAAACAGAGATTTACAGCATTGATTACTAAAAATAATTGAGTGAGTTCTCTCCTTCCCAAAATAAAAATTAAAAATTACGAAAAATACAATGAGCAGCAAATAACAATATAGGGAGAAATATTTTCCTATATATAAGAGAGAATGTCTGTATACTTAATACATAAAATTCACTTATAAATTAATATAAATTAATAACAAAGAAAAGAGAAATACCCCAATAAAAAACCTGGGCAAAGGGCCGACCCCGTGGCGCACTCGGTAGAGTGCTGCGCTGGGAGCGCAGCGACGCTCCCGCCGCGGGTTCGGATCCTATATAGGAATGACCGGTGCACTCACTGGCTGAGTGCCGGTCACGAAAAAACGACAAAAAAAAAAAAAAACCTGGGCAAATTAAAAAGAAAAAAAAAAAAGAAAATTGGGCAAATTGACATAAAAGGACAATTCACAAAAGAAGAAATACCATCAGTCAAGAAGCATAAAAAAAAACAAGCAAAAAAAAAAAAAAAGCCCACCTCAGTAGCAATACCAACTCTGAGATAAAATTTCCCCCTACCAACTATGAAGTTCAGGGAATGAGGCCAGGTTCAGTGAAATATACACAAAACTGCAAGAGAACAATTGGACAATTTAGTAACTTAAAAATGCTTACTATTTTACGGGCTGGCCCGTGGCTCACTCGGGAGAGTGCAGTGCTGATAACACCAAGGCCATGGGTTTGGATCCTATATATGGATGGCTGGTTTGCTCACTGGCTGAGCGTGGTGCTGACAACACCAAGTCAAGGGTTAAGATCCCCTTACTGTCATCTTTAAAAAAAAAAAAATGCTTACTATTTTACATAATTTTTCACTCAACAACTGTAGTTCTAGGAATGTACTCTAAGGAAATAGTCATGTACAGTATGCTCTCTGTATCTCTGGATTCTGTAGTCATAGATTCAACCAACAGCAGATATATTAGGGAAAAATAAAAATAACAGTAAAACGATAAAAATAATACAAATAAAAACAGTACAATATAACAACTATTTACATAACATTTATGTTTTATTAGGTATTATAAATAATCTAGAGATGATTTAAAGTACACGGGAATAAAAAAATGCATACGGGAACAGGAGGATGTACATAGGTTACATGCAAATGTTACACCATTTTATTTTATTAATATTGTTTTTTTACATTCTATGATGTTGTTGCAGAGCAGTTGGGAGGGATGGGGAGAGGGGAAAGGGGAAGGAAACGTGATGGAAGAAGAAGGAAGGAGTAGGGGCAGGATTGAGGCCTGTGGCACCCCCCACATTCCAACAGGGAAGACTGGGGGGCTTCCAGTGGTGGCTTGGTCATTGCTGGGCTTGGTGTGTATGTCAGGGGTGGGTATTACACCATTTTATATTAGGGACTTGAACATCCCTTAATCCCCCACAGATACTGAGGAAAGACTGTATATGTGCCAAGATTTTTCTGCAAGGATGTTCATAACAGCATTGCTTATAATGTAGGAACATCTTAACTTTGCACTGTAGAGGCTTTGTTAAATATAGCACAAATAAAAAAAAAATGTCAAAGAATAATTGTTAGTGGGAAGAATTAGACTAACAAACTGTTTTTTTGTTTTTTTGTTTTGTTTTTTAAAAAGATAACTGGTAAAGGGTATCTTTTTTTTTTTTTTTTTTTTGTCTTTTTCGTGACCGGCACTCAGCCAGTGAGTGCACCGGCCATTCTTATATAGGATCCGAACCCGCGGCGGGAGCATCGCCGCGCTCCCAGCGCTGCACTCTCCCGAGTGCGCCACGGGCTCGGCCCGGTAAGGGGTATCTTAACCCTTGACTTGGTGGTGTCAGCACCACACTCTCCCAAGTGAGCGAACCGGCCGTCCCTATATAGGGATCCAAACCCGTGGCCTTGGTGTTATCTGCATCACACTCGCCCAAGTGAGCCAAGGGCCGGCCCTCTAACAAACTGTTTTCTACTATAATCCTTATTCTTAAAAATGTATATGAGGGCTGGCTGGTTAGCTGTTGATTAGAGCACAGCCTTAAAGGTGGATGTCACAGGTTCAGATCCACCTGATTCTTCATTTGGTTTGATTCTCCCATCTGTAAGATATAGACATAATACTATCCTAGAAAGGTTGATGGAAGATTCAAAAGGATAATGCTTAGTAAGGGCCTCACATACAGCTAATGTTCAAGAAATGGTAGCTATCTATAGCCATTCTGAGTACACAGAACAGATAACTAAACAATAGTGTTTTGGAAACTTATGGCTCCCAGAGGATTAGAGAACATCTGGCCCTCTCTGAGCTTGTTAACTTTTGGGTGGGGAGGCCATTTGGTTTGCCCCCAACTCCCCTGCAGACTTTTCTGGAACATAGTTCGGTTGCTAGAGTTACCTAGTAACACCCTGGGAATCCAGGAAGCTAAAATTTTGGAAGCTGGAGAGAAAAGGAAAGGTGGGGTCTTGCATGTTTGAATTCAAGCTGACAGGAGCTGGGTGGGTGCTGTGCTGGGTGACCTAACTGATTCTAAACTCCAGAGCTCAGGTAGTCTTTGTTTCTGTTTTTTTGTTTTGTTTTGTTTTTATTGTAACATATTCACAAGGTCCAAAATTCAAAATGTATTTTTGAGGGCCCTGGACTAAGGAAAAAAAATTCAAAATGTACAACAGGGTAGAGAATAAAACATTTCCCTCCTGTCCCTGTCCTCTTACCTTTTACCACCCAGACCCCTCCCCAGGGACTGCCACGTGATCAGCTTCTTCTGAGTCTTTCAAGAGCTGTGTTAAAGGTACACATGCAAATTAGCTAACATGTATTTTTATCCACCCGCTTTGACACAAATGGTTACATACTAACCACTTGGTTTTGGACCTTGCTTTTATTACTTCACCATAGCTCCTGTTGCCTGTTTGTTTTTATGGCTGCAGAGCATTCCATGGTATGGTTATAGCCTTTGTTCCCCAGAAGCTTAAAGAAGTTGTTAGATTGTTTCCAGTCTTTTGCTTTTATAAACCATGTTGCAACAAGTTGCCTCGTTCAGGTGCCATCTCACAGCTGTGGAGTGAATTTGCAGGATAAATTCCCAGAAGGGGGGTTTCTTTTTTTTTTTTTTTTATTTTAAAAGATGACCGGTAAGGGGATCTTAACCCTTGACTTGGTGTTGTCAGCACCACGCTCAGCCAGTGAGCAACCGGCCATCCGTATATGGGATCCGAACCCGGGGCCTTGGTGTTATCAGCACCACACTCGCCCGAGTGAGCCACGGGCCGGCCCTCATGCTCTGGATTTCTAACAGCATAGATCAGTTTCCCCCATTTTTGTATTTTATACAAATGAAATCACATAGTGTATACTATATTGTGTCTTTCACTCAATTCTATGTTTGTAAGCTTCATTCACATCATTCCATGTAACTGGTTATTTTCATTACTTTATAACTGCTCCTTTGTACGAATATCTTACAATGTATTCGTTCTACTGTTAACAAACATTTGTATCATTTCCAGACTTGGGCTATTATTATTATTATTATTTTTTAATGAAGAGGGATGAGGAAGGATATTATGAATCTTGCTGCTGTGGACTTTCTCCTACACATTCATCACACATATTGGTGCATTTGTGTATGCATTTCTGCTGGAGATATAGCCAGGAGAACTCTGGGTCACAGAGGATGCACACATTCAGCTTTGGTAGCCTTGGCACACAGTTTTGCAGAGTGGTCTACCAATCTAGCTGTTGCAAATTCATTGCTTGCCTTACTCATTGTTATTACTTGACAGCCACTGGGATTTGCAAACCCCAGACAAGTTGTCTTCTAACTCTTTTCTTTTCTTT
This sequence comes from Cynocephalus volans, assembly GCF_027409185.1. Lineage (NCBI taxonomy): Eukaryota > Metazoa > Chordata > Mammalia > Dermoptera > Cynocephalidae > Cynocephalus > Cynocephalus volans. Next base: position 8,959,631 of record NC_084476.1, on the reverse strand, counting down.
TCCTCCTAACTCTTGACCTGTATCCTTTTCTGAAATAAGTGAAGAATGAATGGGTATTCCAAGCCTTCTCAGGGTACCTGCTTTTCCCTCTTCCTTTGTAATTGTTTTTTTTGCCTGGCCAGTACAGGAATCGGAGCCTGAGCCTGGCTGTTACTCCCACCACACTCTAACCAGCTGAGCTAATTGGCCATCTCTTCCTTTGTAATTCTTGATTGGGAATCTCTCTTTTCAACATTCACCTATCTGTCCAAGGAGAGACCCGGAGGTTGGGAAGGAGTTAGCCAGATGTGGGGGTGGGGGTGGAGGGGACTGAAGAATGCTCCAGGCTGAGGTGAGACAACAGCACATGTTTAAATTTTCTGGAGGCCAAAGGAAAAAAAAAAAAAGGACAAGTTCTCAATAAGGGTAGGACCGCCTACCTAGGGGAAAGGACTGGAGGATGGGTTGCTGGTGTTTCACAAGACCCGTGAGTCTAGAAAGCAACAAACTGCTCTCCTTGAGGAAGAACCTGCCCCCTCCTCCAATACCAAGAGTACCCCTGCAGAGAGACGCAGGGGGCAACTAAAAGAAGTTTACTCTGATTGGAGGGTGGGTGAGAAAGGATGAGGCTGGGGGAGGGGGCATGGAGTGTGTGTGTCCCACTGTCATGTAAATATTCCCTCCAGGCAGGGTGGCTGTAGGGCAGATTTAAACCCTAGCACCCCGGACAGTCTCACTTCTAGGAGCTTCTCCCTGACAAGCAAGGAGACCCTTGGGTCTGGCTCTTGGACTTTCTTCGGCAGCATGGCCCCCAAACGCCAGTCTCCCCTTCTGCCTCAAATGAAGAAACCAAAACCGCCTCCTGTCCCAAGGTCTGAGGAGACATCAACCTCCCTATACTTCCCAAAGAAAGGTACGTGCCTGCACTACATTTTATTGGGAATTTAAGGGATTTGCAAGGACTGACTCTGCATATTTTCCCCCCAATCCCTCTTGAGATGTGACTCCAAACGCCCCTGAAGGGTTTTAAACATGGGGTGGGTGGATTAGGTTTACGCGAAGAAAGAGCCAGAAGTGGTGAAACTGGGAGACCGGGAGCACAAGGAAGCTTATCCCTGTACCCAACCCAACCAATGCTGAGCTTGTCTCCCCAGCCCCCAAACTCCCTCCTCTGGGGCTCCCTGACTAGGCGAGTGCTACCATCAGCCAGCCTGAGTCCTTTCCCCGCCACCCCATCCAGCCAAATCCCCAAGCCCTGGTGGTTCTACCTCCTCAATACCTTGCAGATCCATCCACCTCTCTGTTCCTTCCTGCCGCCACTGGCCCACAACCCTGGCCCGAAATACTGCCACCTCCTCACCTTGCTTCCAGCTTCCTCCTCCTCCCATCCAGCCTGAGCAAAGCCAATCACATGACCAACTCCCTGGCTCAAAACCCTCCCTCACCTCCTCACTGCCCTCCAGGTACAGACTAAGATTTCCGGGGCCCTGCCCACCTGGTCCCGGCAGATCTCTCTGGTTTCACGCTCCTCACATGTCTCACCTGGAGGCCTTCACCTTGTACCCACAACCTCTCCTCACCTCCTGGGACTCTATTCTCTTATCGTGGGGCCTGGACACCCACTTGCCCTTTGTCAGGATGGCTCTCCTCTCCCTATATATACTCTCTGACAGTGCTCTCTCCAGCTCTCTGCTGAAAAGTCACTTCTTGAAGGCATTTTCCTTTGAACCACACTTCGTGGGCATGAGGTGCTCCCTTCTGCCCTGATAGCACCCAGAGTCACTTCAACAAAGCTCTTGCATTATTACATTGAAATAGTAGGTTTCATGCCTGCTCCTCCCCCCATTAGACTGTTAAACTGGAGATGAAGGTTGCGTTTTGCAGATATTTATCTTGGAGCTTGATACAAAGTTGACTGTTCTGATAATTAGGTCTCCCTCACAGATTTGGGGATGCATGGAGGTCTTCTCCGGTTGGGCTTGGATAAGTACAAGGCAGGAAAGCAGGCACAAAGTATTGACTTAGCTGGAGGCCATGAGCCACATTTGTGGAAGGAGCACTGAATGAGGACCTGTTGTGTCAGTCCCTTGCCTTCTAAAGGGGATGCAAAGACCCCTGTCCAGCTGATGCCCTAGTTTGGGGAATAACAAGGTTTGAAATCTACATGGTTGGGTAAGTGATATAACCTGTGTTTGTTTCCTCTTTCATAAAATGGGTTCAACAGAACCTACTTCTCAGGCTTGCTGTGAGGCTTAAACTAAGTAAAACACTTAAGATGGCAACTGGCACATAATCAGTGCTCTCAAGATGGGCAGTGAATTCCTTCCCATTTGTGCAGCAAAATGTGGGCAAGTCTCCTGGGCTCCTTCCATTTAGCTTCCTGGGAGAATTAACAGGACCAGAATGGATGGGAAGGTACAATCACAGTCCCTGCAGAGCTGTTCATTTAAACCAAAATAACAGCTTATGCTGCTTCGCAGGTACCGATGACCTGCCAAGCACTGTGCTAAACACTTCTCTATTCCTTCAGTCCCATCAGCAGCATGTGGCCGATATGCCCATTTTACAGATCAGAAAAAGGAGGCTCAAAGAGGTGTGGAAGGGGTGGCCAAGGCCATCCTAAGATTTTCCAGTCGGTGGTCAGGACACTGCATCTCTGTTCCGGTGGAGTTTTTCTGGCCGTGGGGGGAGGGAGGAAGTCTTTCCCCGTTAAAGGAAACTGGGAAGAGGAGAGCGAAGTGAGAGGCCAAGGAGGGAATGCAGAGCTGGTGTTAGAGGGAAGAGACCACAGTCCTTGGAGTGGGTGAATTATCTCTTGGTGTGCCCATGCCACTCCCTTGTTTACTGAAACTCCTGCTCTTTTGCTTTCTCTTTCTCTTCCACTTCCTAGTGTGCTTCTTGTATTCATCTTGAGAAGTGCTGTGGGAAAGGCTGGAAAGAGGAACAGGATGGCTCTAAAGGCCACTGGGAGGGTTGGAAGAGAGTCTTGGAGCCCATTGCCTCATCAGAAGAATTTACAAGGTTCCCTGGGACCCCTGCACATGCTTGAGAAACAGGCAGATCAGGCACCTAGGAGATACTGTGGGTCGCTGGTACCAACCTGTGAAATAGGTTTTGTGGATACAAGCAACAGCCCTCAGCAGTGTTTTTCAGACTGAGATTCATTCCAGTAGTGGGTCATGAAATCAATTTAGTGGCATGCAACCTGCATTAAAAAAAACCAAAATAACAAAAGAAAAAATATATATATAAAAAAACCCAAGAAAGATGAAAAAAAAAAAAAAACAATAGAAAATTAGAGTCACATCACTCTTAGAAAAGGTAAATATTATCTGGTGTACAGATGTGTATTGGGTCATGAAGGCAAATGTACTTCTTACTGTAGGTCATGTTAAAATAGAAATTACTGTCTTAGGGCAAAGGTTTTGTCATCTGCTAGCCTGATTATAATTTTGATCTGCCGCTTGCATCAAAGTTCAGTTTATTTGTGAAATGAGAATATTAAAACCTACCTTGTATTTTGTGAGAATTAAGTGAAAAAATGCATGTAGTGTTCACAGCCTGTGGCTCATGGTACGTGTGCTCCAGTGATGTAGAGCCTGCTCACAACAGCTGATTGTGGTATTTCTTTGCAACCCTGTTCAGCGACATCGCAGTGGTAGCTTGAAACTCGCTTCAGTGAAAGTATCTACATCACTGAAATTAACAAATGCTACAAATCAGTTTTTTGTTTGTTTGTTTGTTTTCTCTTTTCCCCTGGGAGCTGATTGTTAAACACTTAACAGTTAATCAGTGGTGCTAACCATTCGTCCTTGAAAGAGCCTGTCCAATTGGGATAGACATGAATTGAGCTGGATTCAAATGATAGTAAGGTTTGGAAGGAAAAGATTAAGTGAATTTTTAGATTTGGGGGGAAGTTCCAAGAGACATTTGCGTTCTCTACCCATAGACCATGTTTCATTTATTTGATGTTTATCCATCACCCACAGTGGACTGTCAAGCATAGGAGCTAATAGTAAAATGTGAGTGCTGGAAGGTAAATAATCCAACTCCAGGTTCATTTTTCTTTATTTATTTTTTTTATAAAGATGACCGGTAAGGGGATCTTAACCCTTGACTTGGTGTTGTCAGCAACAGGCTCTCCCAAGTGAGCCACGGTCCGGCCCCAACCCCAAGTTCTGATTACAAACGCCCAGGGAGAAATTTCAGGCTCCTTGTCCATATGTTGGGGCCCTGGGGTGTAGCATGTGCATCTGAATTACGTAGGAGGCGTTATTTCGACAGAAATGCCTCGGCCCTGCGCAGCAGTTCAGGGCTGGACGGCCTCTCCCGTGGGGCGGTTGCTCGGCCTCGCGCACGCTGGGACCGGCACTCAGCACTCGGGACGGTTTCTTGCAAGCACGAGGCACTGAGTTGGGCCGAGACGACCCACGGATGAATGTGGCGCGCCTCCCTGCCTACAGGGGACTTCCAGTTTAGCGTGGTTCTGCTTAGAGGTCACAACCGACCCGACGTTTACGATTTCATCGCAGAAGCGGCTCCATTAAGGCGAAGTGACCTGCCCACGTCCTGTTAGGCAGGGCTTGGACCAAGACACAGCAATGGCCCTGCGAGTGGACTGGGCAGCTTCAGGCTTGACAAACAAGCCCGAGTGTGAGTCCGGGCGGCAGCTTCCCCGTCCCTCGACTAGGGCGGAGGTGTCGCCTTCCTTCTCCATGGAGGTGCCCCAGGGCGCAGAGCCCGGGGTGGGGGTGATTTCCGGGCCCTGACGTGCGGCCAGGCTGCTACGAGGCCTGCACTTTCGGGGGTCTGCGAGCACTCCCCTCTCGCGCGCCCCGCGGAGAAGGGAAGCCGCTCCGCCACCACGTGACGCGCCGGCCGCGGGGGCCCCCGCGTGCGGCCGAGTGACGCCCCGCCCCCCGGGCCGCCGCGCGCGCGTCGCGCGCAAATGTCCCGGGTCGGGCCGGAGAAGGGGCAAGCGGGGGAGGGGAGCGCGGCGCGGGGGGCCGTCCCGGACGTCGCGGCGCGCCTTCCTCCCGCCTCTTCGCCAGGCCCTGTGTCTCCTGCCGCGGGTCCGCCCCTTCGGCCCGGCGCCCCAGCCAATGGCCGCGCGGCGCGAGCTTCTCCGGCCGGAGGAGGAGCGTGTGCGCGGGGCCTGGCGCGCCTGCGCGCTGCCGTCCGCCCCTCGCCGTGAGAAGGAGGAGGTGGAGGAGGAGGCGGCTGGGGAGAGCGAGCAGCGAGCTGGATCGCAGAGAGCGGAGCGCGAGTGAGGGAGCCGAGCCGCCCGCCGCCCGCCGCCCCCCGCCGCCGCCGCCGCTGCCGCCGCCGCCTCCCCTCCGTAAGCAGGAGCCCCGGCCGGGGCCCGGCGCGCCGCCCCAGCCCCGCCCTCGTCGTCAGGCCGCGAGGGCAGCGCGAGCGAGCGAGGGGGAGGGCGAGCGAGCGAGCGCCGGGAGGAGGCGGCCGGACCGACGAGCGCCCGCGCGTGTGGCGTGAGGGGAGGCCGCCTGCCCGCCCCCTTCGCCTTCCCTGCTCTCCCCCTCCCCGCTCCCCCCCCGACCGCGGCACAGCACCATGTCGGCGCCGGCGGCCAAAGTCAGTAAAAAGGAGCTCAACTCCAACCACGACGGGGCCGACGAGACCTCAGGTGAGGAGCAGGCGAGGCCGGGGGCCGGCCCGCGCCGCCATCTTCGCCGCCCGCCCCGGCCCGCAGGCCGCCGGCGGGGGGCCCCGGGCGGGGGACGGCGCGGCCGGGTGGGGGCCGGCGGGCTCGGCGCCGTTTTTTGTGCGCGAAGGGGCCGGGGGCCTGGGTGGCGCCGCGGCGGCGGCTGGCGCGGCGAGGCGGGGGCGCTGCGGCCTGCTCGGCGCGGGCGGAGGAGACCCCCCCTTCCTCTCCCCCCTCCCTCGCTCTCCTCCCCCTCCCTCCCTCCCGAGAAGCCTCTTTATTGTGCTCCGCCATGATGCCTCGCTCCCATCAGCCGCCGCCACCGCCACATGGTGCGGCCGGACGCGGCCCCGCGCCCGGCCTCCGGCGCGGCTCCCCTTCCCGCCCGGCCCGCGGCGGCGCCCCCGGCACCCCCGCCCGGAGGCCGGCTCCGGCGGGGCTCTGCCTCGAGAGTGGGGGCGCGGGGGGAGCAACCGGCCGGCCGCGCGCTGGGGCCGGGCCGGCCGGGAGGATGCTCGGGCCGGCCCGGACGCGCTCTCCACGTGGGGCGGCCACCCCGTCGCGCCAGCGTGCGCAGGAACCTGGCGCGGCGGCGAGGGCATCGGAGGGGCTCTAAGATGGCTTTTAGGAAACCGAGTCTTTGCCGGGAAGGCTCTCTCGGCAGGGGGGCTGCCAGTCCTGGGATGATTACCGGAAATGAGCCGCGCGATTGGGCCTCTTCACGCCCACTTAGCTTTGTAGTGTTTGCAATGCTTACCGGACAAAAGGGCACCCCCGAAGCACGCCCACTTTGCCTCCTCTCCCTTCTGTGCCTCATAGTTTCCAGACCTCATAGTTGCTCCCATTAAGTGTGCTCCAAAATCGTGTAGGGCCGCATTTGAGATCAGCCTGCTTCAACTGAGTTGCAGGGGTGAGAGAGGTCAGATTGGAATCCTGGGGTTCATATCCTAAGAAGGAAAAGTCGAGTGTTTACGCTGGTAGGGTAGTGCTTTCCCTGTCTTTGTAGGCGTGTGTGATGTCTTCATTGTAATGGGTACAGGATGGAATCTTCAACTTTCTATAAAAAGTGGTCTTACCGTTGTTATAGGTGGTGGTGTCCTAAAATGTATTATTGTCATGGATTAGTTTCCATATTCTAGGTAGCAGCTAGTACTGTTTTACTGCAAATGTCAAATAATAAGCACCAGGAGTTTCTGAATAAAGTTGTTTCTCACCTTTCGTAATAGAAACTTTAATGGTTGGCCTTTTGTTTTCTTGCTGTGGAACTCTTAGAAAAGAAGTGCAACAGGGAAACATTTTCTGAGTAGCCTAGCAGATAGTATGATTTGTGAATAGTCTTAATTTAAAAGTAATCTGTCAACTATATGCGTGAATACAGGGAGAGCATGCCTTTGTAGTAAGTAGGCACTTTTTTTTTCTAAAGACTTGAAATTATTCATAGTGTTATAAGAAAACTAGTTAATTTTATCTTGTAATTAGTACTAAGTCTTATGCTCCTTTTTCTTGCAGAAAAAGAACAGCAAGAAGCAATTGAACATATTGATGAAGTACAAAATGAAATAGACAGGTACATTTTTTCTGTTTTACTTTGGGGAAGTTTTCTGAGGTGCATCTGATAGCCTGGTAATCATTGAAACTGTGGTAAAATAAATCTGTATTCGTTGGCTAAAGGGACATGGTTATAACTTGTTTGTAAATGCTCTGTAGATTCACTGTTATTTTTCAGTGAAATATTTGTACAGTTACAAAGTATTTGAAAATAAATTGCCCTTACAAAGATTGGGTTTGCTTTCAGAGGCTACAAATTGTCTGAGTTAGAATGTAGGACTTCTGATAGTTCAGCATTGTGGCATCATTGTTTCTTTAACTTGCCTTATAACTTTGTTACTTAGTAGCAGCCTCATTTAGAAATACTGCTTGAGGGAAACAATTTGAAGTTTGCCTGGTCGCACAATGTTACCAGAATGCTCAGTTTGGGCACTCTAAGAACTGTCCGTGGTTTATTGAATGCTTATTGATAAACTGGTAAAATTGCTGTCTTCAGTTTTGGTTTCTCTCTAGCTATAAATAGGCATTCTGGTTATTATAAATAGGTACTTTGCACAGTTCTAAAGCTAATAAGAGTGATGTACATTCTGTAGTCTCAGCCAGTTTTTGTATTTGTCAAATACTGTAATTGTCGACATGTCTTTTCATTTGCTGCAGACTTAATGAACAAGCCAGTGAGGAGATCTTGAAAGTAGAACAGAAATATAATAAACTCCGCCAACCATTTTTTCAGAAGAGGTCAGAATTGATCGCCAAAATCCCAAATTTTTGGGTAACAACATTCGTCAACCATCCGCAAGGTATGTTGTGGGCAGAGCGTTATTAAAGGATATAGGATGTTTATTTGTTAAAAAATAGAAGAACCTAAAGTCAAAACAAAAAAAAAAATTAAAAATTTGGAAAAAAGGAATTGGAGGAACCTTGATGAGAACTTAGTCCAACATGCTGGGTTGCATGCAGAGGTTCAAATCCTTAAAGAGGGAAGAAGACTTGCAGTTAATGCTTTCTATCTGTTTAGGAGAGGTTATATATTCTAAGTTGGAACTCAGTTTAATTACTTGATAAAAGATAGTGATAACTGATACTAAGCAGTTTGGCTTTCTTTAGTTAATAATGGGTTTGTGAAACCAAAGTTGCTCACTAAATTTAGAAACATTTTAAAAGGGATCACTTGTGTTTGTTAATGTTCGCCTGCTTAAAATGCAACTGACCTGTACTTTGCTGGTCTAGTGTCTGCACTGCTTGGGGAGGAAGATGAAGAGGCGCTGCATTATTTGACCAGAGTTGAAGTGACAGAATTTGAAGATATTAAATCAGGTTACAGAATAGATTTTGTAAGTATCCCTAACTCATCTCATTTGCCGCTATGGAAATTATCTTGAGCTTTGGCTAGAGGAGTTATAGAGTATTGGTTTCTAATCCTCCGATCATTTGTTACAGTATTTTGATGAAAATCCTTATTTCGAAAATAAAGTTCTTTCCAAAGAATTTCATCTGAATGAGAGTGGTGATCCATCTTCAAAGTCCACTGAAATCAAATGGAAATCTGGAAAGGTATGCCTTGAGGAATTATTGGCCTTCAGTAGCTTAGAGCTCTCGTGAGAACTTATAGTACATATTTGTTTAAGAATTAGACTAAATATTTTCGGTTTCTACATTGGTTATGGAGCTCTTCAAATGGATTGCTATTCCCCAAAGTCCATTTATATAGTGATTAAGTAGTAAGAGGTATTTTAAATTTTCATGCTGAGTTATGCTAGTGGTTAAGGTAGAACTAATTTTATGAAAAAGCCAAGCTTTAGTTGGTACCTTCTCGTCTGAGAAAAGCAATCCTATGGTGCTAATTCTAGGTCCACAGGATTGCTTTTCTCAGATGAGAAGGTACCAACTAAAGTTTGGCTTTCTTCTCAGATTTCTTTCTTTACCAGCTGTATATTTTATAATTGCTCTTAATAATAGTGAAGATAATGTACTAATGTCTGTGTTATGTTCTGGTTTGGGGGAAAATCTTAAATTTTTAAGTTTTATTTATTTTTAATCACTTTTTTTTCTTTGGTGGCTGGCCAGTAAGGGGATCCGAACCCTTGACTTTGGTGTTATCACCGTACTCTCCCAAGTGAGACGCTAGCCCTCAATTTTTTTCATTATAGGGAGTTTGGGTGTTGGGTGTCATGGAGAACCAAAGGTTTTTCCTTTTTTATTCAGGATTTGACGAAACGTTCAAGTCAAACACAGAATAAAGCCAGCAGGAAGAGGCAGCATGAGGAACCAGAGAGCTTCTTTACCTGGTTTACTGACCATTCTGATGCAGGTGCAGATGAGTTAGGAGAAGTCATCAAAGATGATATTTGGCCAAATCCGTTACAGTACTACTTGGTGAGTTGCGAATTTTTATTTATCCGAGGTTGTACTTGTCACATTTGTTTTGAAATGAGTTTTTAAGGTAACTCTTTGTTTTTTAAGGTTCCTGATATGGATGATGAAGAAGGGGAAGGAGAAGAAGATGATGATGATGATGAAGAAGAAGAAGGATTGGAAGATATTGATGAAGAAGGGGATGAGGATGAAGGTGAAGAAGATGAAGATGATGATGAAGGGGAGGAAGGAGAGGTAAAAGAAGAATTTGGCTGGACCCCAAAAGATCATCTTTAAAGGATTCACCATGTTGTTTTGTAGTATTTTGCATATAGTATAATGGAACTGGCCCAGAACTGATTTATTGTGGGAGGACTAGTGGAAAAGATAAGCTATTTTGTTGCCAGATAATCAAGGAAATGTTTGATAAGCTTATTGTATTAATGATTTAACAAGTTCTTTTTTCTTTTTCTTTCTTTTTTTTTTTTTTTTTTTTTTTCTTTTTAAAGATGACCGGTAAGGGGATCTTAACCCTTGACTTGGTGTTGTCAGCACCATGCTCACCCAGTGAGCTAACCGGCCATCCCTAGATGGGATCCGACCCTGTGGCCTTGGTGTTATCAGCACCGCACTGTCCCAAGTGAGCCATGGGCCAGCCTCTAACAAGTTCTTTTCTGGTTACTTTTTTATGACTACCCTGCCAAGCCTGTATTTTCTTAGTCAGTGAGTGGGCAGTGCAGCGGGTCAGATTCTGAACTGTCTTCCCAAATAATAGCATTGCATGCTTTGGGCAAACTGTAAAATTCTTGAATAGTCAAATTAGGATAGATCGGTTTTGTTATGGATTATTTAGTCTAAAATGTGCCCAATGATTTGTTTAGTACTGAAAAGTCACTAATTTATTTGAAACAACATCACTGGGTCTTTGAATTGAGATTCAATGCAGGTTGATGTACAGGATTAGAAAATTGAGTGCTCCCAGAAAATATTGTCATTATATTCTGTTGGGTCCATTGTGGTCTATATGAAAGCTAGCAAGTGACTTTATATTCAACCCTGAAGATTAATTGCCAACTTTATCTTTCAGGAGGATGAAGGAGAAGATGACTAATAGAACACTGATGGATTCCAACCTTCCTTTTTTTTTTTTTTTTTTTTTTTAAATTTTCTCCAGTCTCTGGGAGCAAGTTGCAGTCCCTTTTTTCCCCCCCATTTTTCCCCCCTCTTGTGCTCAGTCGCCCTGTTCTTGAGGTCTCTTTTCTCTACACCATGGTTCTCAACTTGCTGGGGGGAAATGCCTTGAGCAGAATACAATGGGAAAAGAATCTCTACCCCTTTATGTTCCAAATTCATTTTTATCCCTTCCTGTCTCCACAAAAACTGTATGGAATCACCACCACCGTGCTCTGTGGGAAAAAAGAAAAACCTTCTGCTCCCTTCGCTCTGCTGGAAGCTGGAGGGTGCTAGGCCCCTGTGTAGTAGTGCATAGAATTCTAGCTTTTTTCCTCCTTTCTCTGTATATTGGGCTCAGAGATTACACTGTGTCTCTATGTGAATATGGACAGTTAGCATTTACCAACATGTATCTGTCTACTTTCTCTTGTTTAAAAAAACAAAAAAAAAAAATTTAAAAAAATGGGGTTATAGAAGGTCAGCAAAGGGTGGGTTTGAGATGTTTGGGTGGGTTAAGTGGGCATTTTGACAACATGGCTTCTCCTTTGGCATGTTTAATTGTGATGTTTAACGGACATCCTTGCAGCTTAAGATGACACTTTTAAAATAAAATTCTCTCCTAATGATGACTTGAGCCCTTCCACTCAATGGGAGAATCAGCAGAACCTGTAGGATCTTATTTGGAATTGACATTCTCTATTGTAATTTTGTTCTGTTTATTTTTAAATTTTCTTTTTGTTTCACTGGAAAGGAAAAGATGATGCTCAGTTTTAAACGTTAAAAGTGTACAAGTTGCTTTGTTACAATAAAACTAAATGTGTACACAAAGGATTTGATGCTTTTCTCTCAGAATAGATAATATGACCTTTCAAGGTTGATTTGTGTAACGTCATCATCAAACTTTGTCACCCTAACTTTGTGTTTTTTGATATGCACTTTGCAGGATGACCTCAGGATTATGTGGATTGAGTAAAGGGATCTGAATCATGTATTAATGTCTCCATAGAAATAACTACATCGTTTGGGAAACCAGATTGCTCAAAACTGAGTTCTAAATTCTTGTTCTGTTGACTTATCTCAAATTGGCAAATTTTAAAATGGGTCTTTACTTGGATATAATAATAGTGCCTGCCACCACCATCAAATAGACCTGGTGCTCTAATGCCAAGTTATATATGGGACAGTTGCTGGCATGTGTTCATTGGCACTATAAAATGTAGCCAAGCAGGTAGGCTTTCAGATTAAGACCTTGGTTAGGAGTACTTTTTTTGTCTAGCATAAAGCTTTCTTAAACGTAATTGTTGGTGAATCTGGGTGGGATGATGGACTCTTGTCTGCTCAATGCCGTTGTGCAGAGAAGCTACCTAAATGCATAAGCTTTTTAATGCTGTAAAATACAGTAACAAATGCCACTTTTTCAGAGGTGGATTAATGGACAGTCTGGTCAAATTAAAAGCTTTTTGATGTATAAAACTTTATAAATGGAACTATTCCATCAATAGGTGAAGTGTAACAAAAACCTGTCTCGATGGATAGTATGTAATTTCTGCACAGGTCTCTGTTTAGTAAATACATCACTGTATACTGGTCAGGAATCTTGCTCCAATAAAGGAACATAAAGATTTTTTTGGACTGGGGTCATTCTCCTTGTTTTGTGGAAAAATTTTAACTTGCTTTTGGTTTTATTTTAGATGATAAGCTAGTTTTTTTGTGTTTTTCACATTTTAGTGACTGGGGAAGAAAAAAACCTGTTCTTTAAATAGTTTAGCAGTAATTATAGCACAGGTTCATCTATACAAAAAGGTTTGAACTGGTCAGTATGAAAGTCATCAGCAAATTACTGTGATTTGTAATATCAAAAAAGTTTCTCAGGGAATTAGATATTTAGCTTTTGAGACCAATAATTTTTTTGATGGCTGGCTGGTCTGGGGATCTAAACCTGTGATCTCGGCTATACTCTGACTGAGCTAACCGGCCAGCTTGAAGTCTCACTATTAAAAGGACGTCACTAGGAAAAAATTCAGTAGTTGTTACTTTAAAAGCCTGTGATACTGTTTCACAAAGTTACACCTTGGTGAGCTCCTAGGGTTGTTAGGTTATAGGTCACAATAAACTTCCATAATAATCCTTTACTTTTGGGAAACATCCCTTGAAGGTAATAGTTGCACCCAACTATTGTGATCACACTCTAGACTCTCCTGGACATGCAAATCTTGTCGGAGAAGACTAGTCTAGGCCTTGAGAAAGCAAAATGGCAACCTCAGCGCAGTGAAAAATTCCTACATAGTAGCCAGTGTGCTTTGAACTAATTGCAAGAGGTGTTCTTGGGCTGTCCTTTTAGGCAAGTGCATGTTGGAAAAGATTAGAGGAATGGTTCAGAGCTCTGCTGATCAAGGGCATTTAAAAAGAGAAGAGCAAATAGTGGCTGTTAGGTAGTTTTCCTTCTCTGAGAAGGAGCTGTGCTCTTCCAAAGCTGTGTCATAGCTTAGGGGAACTTAGTAACTGCGTGAGCTGGGAGGCTAGAGGACAGTAGCTTATGGTGTCCTTATATTTAGTTTCAAAATCTTAAGGAATGTTCTGTTTTAGACATCCCCAGCGTTAAGATTGTTTCTCTAATTATTTCAAAGACCTTTTAGTTGGAATACCTGGCCTCCATAACAGGCTCTTAATTGTTACCCACCTCTTCTAAAATAGAGTTTAAATGGTCCACAGAGAACCTGGACATACTGTATGGCTGACAAATTTGCTTTACATCTGTGTGTTACACTTCTATTAGCTGCTTGGCTCCTAAAAGGTATATGGGTTTTCGGCTTGTATTTTGAGAGTCTTTTGGGTGTCAGGATTCCTGAACAATTATGTTTCTGGATTCATTTGGTAATCTATCACTACTGCTTTCTAGTGCATAACTAGTTTTATGGTTTCACCTGGTCCCAGAAATAGGTTCTGTTTTTCTGCCTTTTTTGTTGGGTTTTGCTATGAGCCTTTTCTGACTATGGCAAAAATGTAATTCTGTTGTAAAGAGTGAAAACTTCAGTTGTTAAAGAGAACAACATCTTTGAAAAGTCTACTTCCCACCTCAGCTGTGACCATTCCCTTTTGAATGTGTGACTGTGTTACAAGGCTATGCTCTAACCAACTGAGCTAACCAGCCAGCCCCAGCAAGCGCATTTTAAAGGGTGTGTGCTAACATAATTAGTTGGTGACATTGTGTACTCAGGTTCGACCTAGAGACAAATCTAAATGTAGATACTGATTGCAATACCGAGAAGAAAAAAGTGTGTATGAAAAGGCGGAAAACATTTGCTTATGTGCCTACTAGGAAGTTTGAGGTTTCTTTCAGGTTGTATGAAACAGTCTTAATGGCCAGTTAGCTGAAGAGTTGGTTTGCACTGTTTACTATGCACTGGATGTTGAACATGAGCTTCTGTTTTCCTAAGAATTCCAATCTTATGGAGTGTCATTACCATCAGATGTAAGACACAGCTATCTGGTCAGACTCATCCAGCAGCCCAGGACTCAGTTTTCCTTTAGTTTTGTCCAGCCCAATGCATTTGATGGATTCTGTTACCTCTCAACTCTTTTTCCCTTAGAGTAACAAACACTTCATAGCAAATTTGGAAAACCATCTAATTCAGCTTCCTGCCTGCAGGGGATGGATGAATGATCCAGGAGATGAGAAGTGAATACCCTCCGATGGAGGATTATCTGAATCATTACTCATTTGGCTTCCAGAAGTAACATTCACCCACCAAGTCAAATATATATTTTCAAGTGTTAATTATCTGGCTGGACTGGATTGCACTGTTGGGGAATTCCTAAAAGGGGGAGGCTTGCTAGTTTGTGGGTGTTTGATGAGCTGCAGTCAGACTGAGGGCTTTTTTACTTCTAAATGATGGGTGTCAGCTAAGGACAGTTTGATAACCCCCATTTTAAATAGCCTACTGTGTGCCAGGTGCTCATTTAGCACTGAACAACTCTGATATGTGTAAAATATGTCACATATTGCCTCTTATTATAAATCTGGGCATGTTTCTGAACCAAGCTGTCTCTGCTTATGCAATTGCCACTTGGTTGATTTTCCATTGCAGGATGACCCGGGATTATCCATGGCTGGCCAGTTTCACTTTTTTGTAGTCCATTATGAGGAAGGTGAGCAGTGCAAAGTAAAACAGACATGGTTTCCTTCAGTAAAAGCACTGGAGGGTGTCTATTCCATGTCAGGGTCAGTATTTGACCCTTACTCTTGACCCTTTGGAGAAGGCTCCTTCCAGTGAAGTCCAGGGACAAAGTGCTGGTAAGCACAAGATGCCAGGAAGTGGCTAAATGGCCGGACATAGAGTAGGCGGTAAAGAACCAGAATCCCCTCAGGCAAGCCACTGCCAGTGCACCTCAGGAGGGGTAGTTATCACTTCCCTGAGTTTGTGGCTGTTTCACAGGTATAATGTTTTTTTTTCTGTTTAGATGGGCTTTTTAGGGCAAAGTCCGAATAGTAGCTCTGACTGAACCAGCAAGCCCAGTCTGGTTAAGTGATAGGCCTGAGAGAGGTTTGGTTCAATCATCTGTAATTTGTGATTTGCCGTAATTTGGGTGAGGCTTTACTTTTTTCCGGCGTGTGTGTTCTTCTAGGTCCCTAATATCTAGACAGAGCCAACCATACCATGGGGGTGACAGGTTTAGAATGATCCCATTTTATTCTTGAAGTTTGTTGTTGTTGGGCCAGCCCGTGGCTCACTCGGGAGAGTGCGGTGCTGATGACACCAAGGCCATGGGTTCGGATCCTATATAGGGGTGGCCGGTTCGCTCACTGGGAGAGCGTGGTGCTGACAACACCAAGTCAAGGGTTAAGATCCCCTTACCGGTCATCTTTTAAAAAATAAAATTGTTATTTTTAAAATCTTTTTTTGGGATTAGCCCATTTTACATAAACGACATCCCTAGACGAAGAGAGACTTGAGGGACTTGGTCGAGGAAGCCTAGGGCATTAGGAGCGGGAGCCAGGTCGTGGAGGGGCTTGGACGAGAAGGCTGCCCCCGCATTAGGGGACCCGCTACACAGGCTGCGCCCCACCGGGGTGACCCAGCGCCGGCCGGCCGGCAGGGGGCGCTGTCCCCACCCGGGCCGACCACTGGGCTCGCGGCCGAGCACAGCTAGAGAACTGCGCCCTGCGGGGACCCCTGTTGCCCCCCCATCTCGGGGCTGGGGTCAGTGTTACACCGAACGGGAACAGCGGCCCCACAGGACGGGGCGCTGGATCCAGAATCCCGCGGAATTTCGGAGCCTAGGGAGGCGCTGGGGTCGCTGAGCGGCGAAGCCGAGAGGCGGCGCTGGTCCCCCGGTCCCGAGAGGGCCCGCGGGTCTCGGGAGGGGGCGCCCGATCCCGCGCCTCCGACGCCGCTTCCCGGGAAGTTTCAAGTTTGAAAGTCCTGGCGGAGGGGTCGGGGCTTCCGGAAGCGGAGGGGCCGAGAGGAGGGGCCCGAGCGGCTGGAGTGGCGCCATGGAGCAGGGGGCGCCGCAGCAGGTGAACGGCGCCGGGGAGGCCGGGCTGCGCGCGGGGGCCGAGGGGATGCGGGGGAAGCTCGTTCACCGCCCCGGGCGCGCCGACTCCGGCTGCGTCCCCAGCGCCGCGCCCCGACCCAGCCCCGGCCTCCGGTCCCCGCGACAGCTTCTCAAGCCAGACCTGAGCGTTGAGTTAGGTCGTTCACGCCCCCTGGAGACGCCCCTAAATCAGCCCTCGGGTGACTCAGAACCTCTAGGCGGGCCAGCCCATGAGCATGTCTAATCCGCAGTGTGAGCCACCAGGGTGGGCCCCAAAGTTTCCTAAAATCGGTTCTCCAGGTGGGACTCCAAGGCCGATGGGAATTAGCCGGGAAAGCCAAGGGGGGCCGGTGCGGGCCCTTGGGGAGGGGGCCTTCCCAGAGCACGTGTGGCACGCGGGAGTGTGTACGCAAGAGGAGGGGTGAGCCCAGTGCCCGGCGGCAACCTTCGGGTCACAGAGGGCTCCAGGATGCGGAGGGCGCAGGGGTTCTTGCCCAGAGGTGGCAATAGGCGTGCATAGGCCCAGAGGGCCAAAGCTCTGTGTGTGTGTGTGTGTGTGTGTGTGTGTGTGTGTGTGTGTACATGTTGCTGTGTGTGTGTGTGTGTGTACATGTTGCTGTGTGTGTGTGTGTGTGTGTGTGTGTACATGTTGCAGACAGGACCATGGGATGTATTCAGGGGTGAGGTGTAGCAGACAGAGACTCCTTGAGTGCCCTCACCCCAATCGCTTAGGCAGCTTTAGGACTGGTTCTACCCTGTACCACCCACCCCCTTCCTCCGGAGGTCCCTCCGCCTGTTCCAGCCATAGCTTGTACACATTTTCCGATTTCCTGCTGGCCTCCGCCCTGCAGCAGTGGCTGGGTGACTCAGGACCCTGGTGGCCAGGCCCCCAGCTCCATGGGACCTTTGTTTGCTGAGGCCTTTGGCTCTGGCCCCTCTTGCCTGGGGCAGTCAGAGGATTTCCTGAGCCTCGCCCTTGCCCTCTGACAGCCGGGCCAGCAGCCCAGCCGAGGTCTGGGGTGGGGGTCCCTAAGGCTGGGGTAGCCATACATTCCACTGGGCTCAGGAGATGGAACGCAGAAAGGTAAGATGAGGGTCTCTGCAAATATCCATGTTGGGGGGCAGACATCATGTGTTTCTCTTGGCTGAGGTCAGCCTTGGCATTGGTTGGTTTGAAATATCAGCCTCTGGGAAGGAGGTTTTCCTGTTTCTGGCTCCAACTTGGGGGGAAGTGGCGAGAGAGCTTTCTGCTTCCTCCCAGGAGCTGAGCTGGGAGTCGGCACTCGGAGACCTCCTCAGCTCCTCTCTGTACCTCTGCTTTACCACCTGTGGCATTAAGATGTCAGGCGAACAAGCCCTGGCCTCTTAGTCAGGCCACCGCTGCCTTCTCCATATGACCTCGGGTGAATCCTTTCTCAGCACTGAGCTTTTTCCAGCTCTGAGATTCTTCTGTGGATCTCAGATTTAGAGGGAGCAGCCTGATTACACATGGCTGGCAGGGAGAGCCTGGGGCCAAAGAGATGGTGGCTTCTCCTCCTCTGTATTGCCACTGTGGGCTTGTTACTTAACTTCTCTGTGCCCCAGTTTTTTTGACTATAAAATGGGGGTAATAACTATTCCTACCTGGTGGAGTTGCCATGAGGAGTAATGAGTTAATATATGCAAAGCTTTTAGAATAGATCCTGCACCCAGTAAGCACCATATAAGCATTAGCAATCCCCCCCACCCCCCAACAATGGCAGAGGACATGAGCATGGACTAGCTATATGGTCTTGGGGTTTCCATCTGGATTAGGGGTGCTGAGCTCTGAGGGCAGAGATGCTTCCCACACCCTGTGGGAGGACTCAGTCCTGGGTGCTGTCCACTCCTCACCCTCCGTCTGTGGTGAGCAGAGGCAGCTGGTGGGGGCTGTATGGTCTGACTCCCCTCTGCCCTTCTGCAGCCTGAGCTGGGCCAGGCGCCCCCAGAGGATGAGAAAGAGGTGATCCGTCGAGCCATCCAGAAGGAGCTGAAAATCAAGGAGGGCGTGGAGAACCTGCGGCGTGTGGCCACAGACCGCCGTCACCTGGGCCACGTGCAGCAGCTGCTGCGGTCCTCCAACCGCCGTCTGGAGCAGCTGCATGGCGAGCTGCGGGAGCTGCATGCCCGCATCCTGCTGCCTGGCCCTGGGCCTGGCCCAGCTGGTAAGTGGGGAGTCTGAGCAGAGCCCTCAGGACAGGAGGCTCCAGGCCAAGCCAGCGCCTGACTTTGGCCCTGACCATTGTGCCCAGGAGGGGAGGGAGGGGGGAGCTAGGCCATGGTGGGGGTCTCAGCTCTGGGTGATGGGTTCATGGGCCCTACACTCCCTGCACACAGAACCTGTGGCCTCAGGACCCCAGCTGTGGGCGGAGCAGCCAAGGGCTCGGCACCTGGAGGCCCTACGGAGGCAGCTGCAAGTGGAGCTGAAGGTAAAGCAGGGGGCTGAGAACATGACCTACACGTATGCCAGTGGTACCTCCAAGGTAAGCCCCCTTGGGTCTGATGGGGGGGCACAGCCCAGCCTTCAATCTGGTAGGAGAGACTTAGCTCTCAGATATTAGGGGAGGTGCACAGCTCCAGCCCCTGTTCTGACAGGGAAATGCAATCCAGCCATTGACTTGATAAGGGAGATACAGTCCCAGCCCTTAATCTGATGGGGGAAATACAGCCCTAAATCCCAGCTGGGTAGAGAAGGTGTGGCTGTAATCCTCAGTCTAATGGAGAAGGCCCAACACTGTTCTAATGGAATCTCAGCCCAGTCCCCAGTCCCAACTCCCAGCATGATGTGGGGAGCTGGGCCCCAGTTCTTGACTGATAGGAGGGCTTAGCCCTGGTCCTGATCTGATGGGGGAGGCTTGACCCAGCCCTCGTCAGTCTGATGATGGAGAAGACTCTGTCCCCCACCCCCCCACCCCCTCCAAGTCTAACAAGGGAGGCTTGGCTCTAGTGTTTGGCTTACCAAGGAGGTTTGGCTTTAACCCTGGTATGATGGGAGAAGCTTGGCTCTCATCTCTGGTCTGACTGGGGAGGCTCTGGCCCAGCCCTGGTCTGATGGGACATATGTCACGTTCCCATAGGAGAGGAAGCTCCTGGCAGCTGCCCAGCAGATGCTGCGGGACAGCCAGCTGAAGGTGGCCCTGCTGCGAATGAAGATAAGCAGCCTGGAGGCCAGTGAGTCTCCCGAGCCAGGTGAGAGGCCTGGAGAAGGGGAAAGAGAGGGCAGAGCTGGGCGGGGCTGGGGCTGAGGCCTGACCTCCTCCCCCAGGCCCTGAGCTGCTGGTGGATGAGCTGCAGCATCGACTGCGCATTGAGGCTGCTGTTGCCGAGGGTGCCAAGAACGTGGTGAAGCTGCTCGGTAACCGGAGAGCACAGGACCGCAAGGCCCTGGCTGAGGTCAGGCCGTGGTCCCCTCCCCTCCGTGCTGCTCCTCTCTGAGGGTCTGCTTGTCCCCATACCACCCTCTGCAGTGGTGGGAGGCACCACTGGACTGGCCATGCAGGGTGGCAGTGGAAACAGGAGGCACATTTCTGTAAAATCCTCATGTAGGAGGGTGGGGGGCTGTCTCCAGGTGGCCTGAGCTGCTGCACATTCCTCCTCTGGTACCCATGGGCCTGCCCCTTTCTGTGTCGCCTACGCAGGCCCAGGCCCAGCTCCAGGAGTCCTCCCAGAAACTGGATCTCCTGCGGCTGGCCTTGGAGCAGCTGCTGGAGGGACTGCCTCCTGCCCACCCTCTGCGCAGCAGAGTGGCCCGAGAGCTGCGGACTGCGGTGCTTGGGAACCCCCAGCCTTCGGGGACACTTGTGAAGCCCACCGCCCTGACAGGTAGCCAGGAGTCCCTCCCACTGCAGACTCTCCTTCCCTTTCTTTCCTTGGGAGCAGAACTGAGAGGAGGAAGTGCAGGGGCTGGGGGAGGCCCCCTCACATGGCCTTGCAGAATCAGGAATCCTTCCTGGAGGAGGTGGTGTCTGAGTTCGGCCTTGGGGGACTTAAGGCAGTACTTATGGTCAAGGAGACAAGATGAGGAAGGCAGAAAGAACAGCTAGTGAAAAGGCCTAGAGTTCAACTACTCAGGGCCACCCTATATTCCAACTTGGAGCTAAACACCGCAGTTCCTCAAGTCCTGCCTAATATGATCTTCCTACTAGGGCACCTGTCTTTGTTTACAAAGGAGCCTCAAGGTCTCTCTGAGTGTAAGCCCCAAGCCCAGCTGCCCTAAATAGTGCTCTTAGGCCCAGTCTATGTCCTAAAAAGCTGCTGGGGGACGGGGGGACTGGCTGTTTAACTCAGTTGGTTATAACGCAGCCTGATAACCCCAAGGTCACAGGTTCAGATCCCCGTACAGACCAGCTGCCGAAAAAAAAAATGCTGCTAGGGCCGGCCCGTGGCTCACTCAGGAGAGTATGGTGCTGATAACACCAAGGCCACGGGTTTGGATACCATATAGGTATGGCCGGTTAGCCCACTTGGGAGAGCGTGGTGCTGACAACACCAAGTCAAGGGTTAAGATCACCTCACCGGTCATCTTAAAAAAAAAAAAAAAAATGCTGCTAGGTTACCACCGTTTCCTCTACCCTTTGATAGACAAACTCTAGTGACCCTAAAAATGAACCCACTCAGTTGGCAAAACATATTTCGTACCCACCAGGGGAGGTAGAGCAGAGCTGGGACTCACCCACTGTTCAGATGGGGAAACAGGCCCAGGAAGCAAATGGGGCAGGACGGGAAGCCAGGCGTCCTGCTCCCTGTCCCAGGTTCTTGACCCTGCCGTGCTGTCTTCAGCAGGTGGCTACCAAGGCCTGATGTGAGTAGGGTCTGGGTTTGGCCACCTCCTGAAGAGGGTGGCATTCCTGTATGTCGCAAGGCATACTGGTGGTCTGGTGTTGGCAGTGGGAAGATGGCACCTGACAGTGCCCCCGACCCACATTCCCCTACAGGAACGCTGCAGGTCCACCTCCTGGGCTGTGAGCAGCTGCTGACAGCTGTGCCTGGACGTTCTCCGGTGGCTGCACTGGCCGGCAGCCCCTCTGAGGGCTGGCTTCGGGCCAGGGCCAAGCAGCAGCGTGGCGGAGGCGAGCTGGCCAGTGAGTAGGGACAGAGCTATGGGGCAGCTGCAGGGGACCCCTGCCCCAGGCCTGTCCTGAGCCCAACTCTGGCCCTGCAGGTGAGGTGCTGGCCGTGCTGAAAGTGGACAACCGCACTGTGGGCCAGACAGGCTGGGGGCAGGTGGCCCAGCGGTCCTGGGACCAGACCTTTGTCATCCCCCTGGAGCGAGTAAGGCTGCCTTTTGTGTGGTTTCCCTAAGGGGTAACCTTAGGCCATGGGATAGAAGGCCTCCTAGGTCAGGGCTGGTGCCGCACCCCACGCCTCAGTTTGGCCTCCCTGACACAGGCCCGGGAACTGGAGATCGGGGTGCATTGGCGGGACTGGCGGCAGCTGTGTGGCGTGGCCTTTTTGAGGCTCGAGGACTTCCTGGACAATGCCTGTCACCAGCTTTCCCTCAGCCTGGTGCCACAGGGGCTGCTCTTTGCCCAGGTGCTTACCTCCCTCTGCCCTCTGACCTGGTGAGCCCCTGGGTGAATCAGGGCTAGAAAGAGCCTTTAAGACTGTGACCCACTCATGCATAGGACCCACCCATGCAGAGGTATGGACATTCCCAGCTCCTCTCTAAGGGGCCCCATCTGGAGGCCTGAGTCCCGGTCCTTATTCTGCCTTGCCTTGTGTGTGACCCTGTCTCTCTTCTCTGGGCCTCAGTTTTTCCACTGGTCGCAATGAGGACATTGAATTAATCTCTTTGGGTCCTCTGGCTCTTGCATCTGTCAGCACTGGGGGCTGCGGCTGGGATCCCAGTGGCAGAGGAGGTGCTGTGGCAGATGGAGTGGGAGCAAACTAGTCTTCAGCTCTGCCCCCTGTCCCAGCAGGTGACCTTCTGTGACCCTGTCATTGAGAGGAGGCCCCGGCTACAGAGGCAGAAACGCATTTTCTCTAAACGCAGAGGTATGGAAGGAATGGGGGCTTACAGGTAGAGAGCAGGGCTGGAGCTGTCAGGGTGCCCCTGGACTGAGATTGCCCTTTGTCCCCAGGCCAGGACTTCCTGAGGGCTTCCCAGATGAACCTCAGCATGGCGGCCTGGGGGCGCCTGGTCATGAACTTACTGCCCCCCTGCAGCTCCCCAAGCACGATCAGCCCCCCCAAAGGGTGCCCCCAAACCCCGACTACACCCCGAGGTGCCTCTGACCCTGCCTCCCCCAGGTGAGGAGCCACGTTGCCACAGAGAAGCCTGTGGTCTGCAGGCTTCTCTGTGGCGTTCACCTCTCTCCAGGTTCACTTGGTGTCTGTCTTTCTATCCCTATTGCACATCATTGGACTCTCTCTATCTGTCTCCCTGCATGGCTGTGTGTCCGTCCTGGCAGCTATTGCATCTGCCTGTGCTCAGCCATGTGTCTGCTTCTTCCCTGTAGTAATTTCCTGCCCAAGAGAACCCCCCTGGGAGAAGATATGAAGGCCCCACCCAAGCCCCCGCGCCTCTACTTGCCCCAGGAGGTGACCCCTGAGGAGATTCCGGTGAGGGGGGGAGCTGGTAGCCCCTGGGGGTGGGGGTGGCAGGCCTGGAGGGAAAGAGGGAGGGAAGGCCCGCCCTGCCCTGAGCCCTTTGCCCTCACAGCGCACCAAACGCCCCCACATGGAGCCCAGGACTGGACTCGGGCTGTCTCCTCCAGCCTCCCCGACCAGGTACCCCACCCAGCTCCTGTTCACGTTGGAGGCGTTTATCTGCTTACTTGAGCATTTGCAGATCCATTCCCACATCACTCCGGGGCTCATTGGGTGTATGCACTGGCTTGTTCTCAGGTTCTTATCTGCCAAGCCCACATTATTGAGCTCCAGCTGTATGCCAGACTCTAGGGAGCTCTGGAAGCCCTTGCTGCAGGGCTCTCCCATGAGCCCCAAAGGTGGGGACAGCCCGGAACTGGGCATGGAGGGTTTGGAGTGGCTCTGGATGGAGATCCAGCCCTCATCCTAGGGGGCTTCCTGTGCCCTCTCTCTCTCTCTCTCTCTCTCTCTCTTGCAGGAAACCCCCCCGGCTTCAGGACTTTCGCTGCTTGGCTGTGCTGGGCCGGGGACACTTCGGGAAGGTAGTGGGCTGAGGAGGGTGCAGAGGAGTGGGGTGGACAGGCTCAGCTCATTAGCTAGGAGGACACTGTGACCTGTGGGGGTAGTGGGTGGGGGAAGTAAAGGCTCCCCCCGACTGCCCAGCCGGAGCCCAGCCTCTCTCTGGTCCCTAGGTCCTCCTGGTCCAGTTCAAAGGGACGGGGAAATACTACGCCATCAAAGCACTGAAGAAGCAGGAGGTGCTCAGCCGGGATGAGATAGAGAGGTGTGCGGTGGGGCTGGAGGGGGGCCCTAGGCGCCCTGGCCCTGGCGGGTCCCCAGGATGGCTGGCCTCGGCTGTGGGCATCCAGAAGGCAGCTGAAGTTTCCTGGGGCTTTGGAGTGGTGACCCTGTGGGGCCAGCTGGGACTGGGTTCTCTTTAAAGTGCCTGTCATGGTTAACTGTTGCCCTTGGTCAGGTCCTCTCCTCTCTCTGAACTTCAGTTTGCTCTTCTGTGAAATGGTACAGTGTTGCTTGTGCAGACTCAGTGACCCCTGTGAGCCTGGGATACATAGAAACCTGCACTCTGCCCACCTGGCATTTGGGCTGAAGACCCAGCGAGCCGGGTGTCGTGTGGATGGCAGTGCACAGCCAGTGGAGGTTGTCCTGTCCTCTAAGACCCACACCCTGCCCTATAGTCTGTACTGTGAGAAGCGCATCCTGGAGGCTGTGGGCCGCACAGGGCACCCCTTTCTGCTGTCCCTCCTTGCCTGCTTCCAGACCTGCAGCCACGCCTGCTTCGTGACGGAGTTTGTGCCCGGCGGTGACCTCATGATGCACATCCATGAGGATGTCTTCCCTGAGCCCCAGGCCTGGTGGGTTCCCATCCTTCTGCCTGCCTTTGCCAGCAAACTTCCCTGCTTCCCTACAAGCGCTCCCTTCATCCTGCTTCCTGCAGGGCACCCATCAGCAGAAGAGCACGAGTCAGAGAGGCTTTGGTTCCAATCCTGGCACTAACTCTCACAGCATTTGTGACCCTGGCCCTCAGTTTATGTAGCTGTGAATTGGGCTGACACTACCTGTTTTGTGGAAGTGTTGCATAGAGGAGAGCAATATTTATAACTTGCCTAGCACATGGGCTGGTAGCTAGAGTTAATTTTTACCCTCCAGTGTGGGCTCTGAAGTTAGAGACCTAAATTGGCTTATCAGCTCTGCCGCTAGCTGTGTGTCCCCGGACAGGTCCTCAGAGCCTCGTCGGAAAGATAGGCAGATGACTGTCAACTGCCAGCTGCTGGGCGGATGCTAAGAGAATAGGCTGTGTGGCACCCGTGGCATAGTCCCTGGCACAGTTTAAGAGCCCAGGAAGGGGGGCCAGCTGGTGGCTCACTTGGGAGAGTGCGGTGCCGACAACACCAAGGCCATGGGTTTAGATCCCTATATAGGGATGGCCGGTTGGCTCACTTGGGAGAGCGTGGTGCTGACACCACCAAGTCAAGGGTTAAGATCCCCTTACCGGTCAACTTTAAAAAAAAAAAGCCCAGCAAGGGTAGACTGTGGACAGCAACCTTGGGACCGTTATCTGGGGGAGCCCCCCAACCCAGGCACGATGCTTGTCCCAGACTCTTGCCCACATCTGACTCTGGCCATGGCCATTCTGGTGCGCCTGCCCTGCCTCCGTGGTGCCTGTCCTAGCCTGAACTCTCCCACACCTCACCCTTCCAGCTTCTATGTGGCCTGTGTGGTCCTGGGGCTGCAATTCCTACATGAGAAGAAGATCATTTACAGGTAACTTCTGACCCAGAGATGCCGGGTGGTGGGGAGGGTGGGTGAGGAGGCAGATGCTGCCCTCCTCCTGGGCTGCTCTGGGGGCACTTGCTATTCCCTGGGCCTCAGCCCTTCTCAGCCCCTTTGATCACCCCCCTGCCCCCTTGCCCTCAGGGACCTAAAGTTGGATAATCTTCTGCTGGATGCCCAGGGTTTCCTGAAGATCGCAGACTTTGGGCTATGCAAGGAAGGTGGGATCGCCTGTCAGGATCCATATCCTCCAGCCTTGCCTACCCAGTCAGGCTGGCAGGGTGGTTGGCAAGTGGCATCTCCCAGGAAGTCTCTTCCCCACCCATGGATACCTTGCTTTCCCCACCCCAGACCTCATGCTAAGGGGACAGCTGGGCACATTGGTCCTTCCTGCACTTGGCCAGGGGAGAGCCCATGGTCAGGGCTCGGAGAGGGTACTGGGTTCTACTTTCTGTGTGCCTTGCTGAGACTCAGCTTCCTCTTAGGGTATGGGGCAGGGCTTGGCACCAGGTCGGGTACCTGGGATCATAAGTCTTGGCTGGGGGTTCCTGCAGCCAGAGGTTATGGTGAATGGGATGCACTGAGAAGGCACTGGTGTGGATGTTGATTTTCAGGGATTGGCTTTGGGGACCGGACAAGCACCTTCTGTGGCACCCCGGAGTTCCTGGCCCCCGAGGTGCTTACCCAGGAGTCCTACACGCGGGCCGTAGACTGGTGGGGACTGGGTGTACTGCTCTACGAGATGCTGGTGGGCGAGGTGAGCACTGGAGCAGGCCTGCTGGGCCTTAGGATGGGAGGCTGCCCATGCACCCACTGAACCCCCATCTCCACAGTGCCCGTTCCCAGGGGACACCGAGGAGGAGGTATTTGATTGCATTGTCAGCGCAGACGCCCTGTACCCCCACTTTCTGTCAGTGCAAGGGCTTGAACTCATTCAGAAGGTGAGACCCAGAGTGCAGGGCTGGGTGGGACAGCTGTTCATGGCTTGAGTGTCCCCTGCTGCCCATTCCTGTGGTCCTGTGGCCCAGCTCCCAGGGGCACCTGTGGAGCGGGCAGTGCTGGGGCCAAACGCCCCAAGCAAGCCCCTGTCCTATTGTCCAGCTCCTGCAGAAGTGTCCAGAGAAGCGGCTGGGGGCGGGCCAGCAGGACGCTGAGGAGATCAAGAGCCAGCCATTCTTCAGGGTGAGTGGCTGGGTGGCACTGGCCCTGGCACCTGGCAGGCTAGGGGGCATGGAATGCCCCAGGGGCTGCCACTCCGGTGGTCGTCTCAGGCCCCTCTGTTCTTGCCCCCAGACCACCGACTGGCAGGCCCTGCTCGCCCGCACTGTGATGCCTCCCTTCGTGCCCACCCTCTGTGGCCCCGCAGACCTGCGCTACTTTGAGGGCGAGTTCACAGGGTTGCCACCTGCCCTGACCCCACCTGCCCCCCGCAGCTCCCTCACTGCCCACCAACAGGCCGCCTTCCAGGACTTTGACTTCGTGTCACAGCGATTCCTGGAGCCCTGAGGGCCTCTCTCAGCCCCCCTCCGCCTCCTCCCCCCCAGACTGCTAGAACCTCCACTCACCCGCTTGTGTGCACTGCCACGGGGGCCCAGGCCTTGCCTGGGAGCTATGAGCCCTTGGGACTCAAGGTGGTGGCCACAGGGTTACTGTCCTAGGCTTTGCGCAGTGTCACTGGGCAGTGTCCCTTCCCCTCCCACCCACCCTGCCACCGCCTCCCAGTGAGAGCTGGACCAGAAGGAGGGCTGCAGCGAGGAATGTTTTGGTTTGTCTTTTTAATAATTGACTTGCTTTATGGATTATTAAATTTGTAAAACTGTGCACTGGACGCAGCCTGGTTTGTGGGCCAGGTGGAGCCTGGGGTCCATTTGTGCCTGAGCCCCCTACAGGTCCTCCCCTCTTCCCTTGGGAGAGAGAACTGCCCACTGATGCGGGGATTCTGTCTCAAAGCTCTGCTCTGAGGCCTGGGAGGAGCAGGCAGGAGTGAGGGGCCCCAGGCCCTCTACAGGCTGACCCCAGCCGGGTACAACCCCTTGGGTTTTCAGGCACAAGATGGTGGCCCCACCTCCAGTGATCCTAAACAGCCTGGCTGCTGCCCTCCTCCTGCTCCTCGGCCCAGAGGGTCTCCCAGGACCCCGAGGGCCATCCGCAGAAGAAGTGGGCCAGGTTGTGGGTCAGGCCGCGGTCGAAGGGGTTGCCAGGCCGCTGGCGGAGGTAGGCAATGCGGTGTGAGGAGATGAACTCCCAGGTGGTGGTGTTGCTGGCCACCAGGTAGAGGTGCGAGGCCAGGAGCAGGCCGGCCACCAATGAGAAGAGGGACAGCAGCAGGAAGGTGGCGAACAGGAGCCCGCTGGACCGCAGCCACAGCCCCCAGGGCTGGAAGAACCGGAGGCCTGACCTGCAGGGCAGAGACAGGGACCCAGGGCCGGGGGAGGTCAGGGCACCTCTCTCCCCCTCCCACACCCCAGGGAGCCCTGGCTGTGGACACAACTGTGGGCGCATGCCCTGGGCAATGGCGGCACCTACCATGCCAGGGACAGGCCCCACAGAAGCACCACCAGCTGCAGCGCCAGGTAGGCCACGAAGAACGGGTGGTTGCGTCCCCCGACACAGTTCTCCATCCAGGGGCAGTGGTGATCATAGCGGCGGACACAGCGGCGGCACTCCCGGCAGTGCCGGGCCCGCAGGGGCTGCTGTGGGCATGAAAGGGAGTTGGGGCTCAGCACTGACCCCTGTGTAGACCTACCACTGAGGGCAGGAAGGGGGGCCAGGGTCTGGGCCTGAATCTGGGAAGCCTTCCTGGAGGGGGGGAGGTCAGGGTACTGGGGCAGGACTAGGTTAGGGAGGCTCAACTTTGATCCAGCCCCTCCCACAGGGTTCCCTGCATCACCCACCAGCACCAGGCAGTATCTGCAGCGCCGAAGGGTGATGGCCTGAGGGACCATGGCTGTCTGTTCCTCCTTGGGCTCCTCCTGAAAATGAGGGACAGGGTATAAGACAGGGATGCCCTTGGGAGGCAGATGGCACTGGTGGGGGGTGTGTCTCTAGGGGGCCACCTTATCGCTGGGTGTGGAGAGGTTGGGGCCCATCTCATGCAGAATGGAGGTGTGGAGTGCGGAAGAGCACCCTGGACTGAGCAAGGCTGTGT
This sequence comes from Cynocephalus volans, assembly GCF_027409185.1. Taxonomy (NCBI): domain Eukaryota; kingdom Metazoa; phylum Chordata; class Mammalia; order Dermoptera; family Cynocephalidae; genus Cynocephalus; species Cynocephalus volans. Next base: position 8,931,333 of record NC_084476.1, on the reverse strand, counting down.
GACCTTTGCAAGTTGCTTCCCCTCTCTGGGCCTCAGCAATTTCCTCATTGGATGGGGTTCTAGGACTGGCAACAGCGTTCATTGAGATGCTCCTTGGAAGCCTGCAGCACAGGGCCTGGCATGGAGATTGTTACTGGGGCCTTGGGTCCCTTGTTGGTAGAAGGAGGGGTCAAGCCCCCAGGGGCTCTGGTTACCTGGGGCTGGGGCTGAACGTTCACGTAGCCTGGGTCCATGAGTGATACGGCCAGGTAGAGCAGCAGGGAGCCCAGCACCAGGAACAGGAAGGTGAGGGGCAGGAGCAGCTGCCCCTGCTCTTCCCACTGCCGCAGCTCTGGAGAGGCCGGAGGAGGACAGTGAAGCTGGGGCTTGGGCAGAACAAGACGGGGTGAGGCTGGGGTGCAGCCAGAGATGGCAAGTGTGTTCCTGGCTGAGCAAAGGCCTGGAGGTGGGGTTCCATGAATGGCTGAGTGTGGCCACAGCACAGGGTGTAGGAGGGGGAAGTTCAGGCCCAACAAAAACAGAGCAGTTCATCTGCACTTATCTGCAGGGTAATAGGGAACCATGGAAGGTTATAGGATGAGATCAGTTTCCAAACACCCTCCTGCTGCTAGAGAGAAGATGGATCAGAGGGGATGCTTGGAGGCAGAGAGGTCTGGCCAGGAGGAAGAGGAGAGTGTCTGAACAAGGCCTGGCTGGGAGGGGGAGAGGAGGGAATGGACAGAAGGGGATGGGAGAGGGAAGAGGGCCAGACCTGACTGGACCTGGGGGAGAGGGAGCAGAGGTCTTAGGTCTCTGGTTCTTTGACGGGGAGAGAATTGGCCAATTCTGAAATGGTTGACACAGAGACATAGGAGGGCGGGGCTGGCTGGCAGGCTCTCATGCTGCAGAGGGACATGAGGGGAGCCCACGGCATGAAGGGTCCAGAGAGTTTAAGCCCAAGGAGGTGACTGAGGATTTGTGGAAGGCAGAGGGTGGGGGGTGGAGGAGGAAGGAGCAGTGAGGGGTGTGACAGCCAGACAGCAGAATGTGGACAACTCTGGTGCCCCTTGGTTGTAAAAGACAGCAGAGAAGGAAGGGGGTTATTGAGGAGGGGAGGTCCTCTTCTGATGGGGAGACTTGAGCAAGTTTTTAGGATAAAGGGCAAAGGTGGTGGAGGAAACTGAGGGCTTGGGAGGATGGTGAGAAGGGCCCCCACTCGGGGGAGGGGGCTGAATCTGGACCAACAGGGAGGGGTGGGGCTGCTGCGGTGGCAGTGGGGGAGGCTGCCTGTGGCAGGTAAAAGCATGGGGTAGGGGGCTTCTGAGGGGGATGATGGGAATGGAGGTGGGTGGGTGGGAGAATGAGTGCTACTATGGGAAGATGGGAGACAGGCTGCTCTCTTAGAGGGGTGTTCTCTTGCCTAAGGGTGGGAGCCTGGACTTGGGCAGCTTGTGGCCATGGTGGGGGTGGGGGTGTGGGGGTGGGTGGGATGCCAGTCCTCATAATCTTATAGCCGGGAAGGTTGGGAGTCAATTCCTGAGAAGGATCTGGTGGGTCCCAGGACCTGGGATGATGGGGGCTGGAGTCGGTCTTCGGATCTGGTGGGCACAGGAAGGGTCCTGGGAGGGACAGGTCATCCGGCAGTGATCAGGAAGATGCTGGGATTACTTAGGGATCGACTGGGTATCAGGTAGAGAGCAGGTGGCTCTTGGAATGACAGATACGGAGAGGGCCTCAGGAGCTGGTGGAGATAGGGTGAATCCCAGGATCTTTGGGGATGGGGCGGGGGAGCGGGTGAGACCCACACATTTGGGGAAGCCCGCGGGATCGGGGGAGTCCGGGGTCGCGCGGCGTCCGGCTCACCGGTATCGTGGAGGAAGAGCACCAGCGTGATACCCCAGGTCAGCACGGTGTGCCCGGTCCGCACCAGGACCCCAGGGCTAAGAAGCGCCCAAGGCGCCATCGCCTCGGCCCAGGGCCCCACCCGGAAGAAGCGCCGAGGTGGGTGGGTCCTCCGAGGGAGAGGGCCCGAGGCCTCCCGGGGATTGGAGGATCCGGACAGTGGGCGGGCCCTACTGGGTCAGGGAGGCTGCCTATTGGGTGGCAGCTGCGGCCAAGTGAGCCCTCAAGCCAACAGGTGCCGGAAGAGTCTGAGGGCGGGGCCGGCGCGCGCGCAACCAGTAACGCCCCAACTCCGGCCCCCACCGTCCAGGTAACTTTTGAAAGCCCCGGAGCAGGCGCGAGTCTCCACCCCCTCCCATGGGCTCCGCCCCCAGGGCCTCTCGCACGCGTGCAGCTCCCTGGGCCATTCAAAGATGCAGGTGTTTGCTGCGACTCCGGGAGGCGAGATTGTACCCACTTCAAAAATGTGATGACTAAGGCCTCGAGAGGGGCAGGGCTCGCCCAAGGTCGCTCCGTGGTGACACCCTTACAGCCTTGCTCTTCATTTTCAGATACGGTATTGCAAACGGATGAGAGAATAGTGGTGGTCCACGGTGCAGATTCCGGCTGTGGGTGGCCCAGCTTGGGTCGGCGTCAAATACCAGCACTGCCCCTTCCAACCCGTGTGACTTTGGCAAGTTACTGAACCCCTCTGAGCTCTGTTTTCTTTTTCTTTTTCTCTTTTTTAAAGTTAATGATTTTATTGCTTGAGTATATGAGCTATTTTTTATCTGCATAGCAGGGATGGAGATAGTACCCACCTCCTAAGGTGGTTGGGAGGATTAACTAATGGAAGGGCAGTGTCTTGCACAGGACTATCTCGACTCCCCTTCTCTAAGTCACCACTGAGACTCTGCTAGACTGACTTTCTCAGCCCCAGGCTTCAGGCTATTCTACGATGCTCACACTTCTTCTCTGTGTCCCCACGGCCTTCCCCATTCAGACCTGCTCCTCCCACTGACACCAACGTCCACCCTGATTGGCCCCCCTCCCAGCTTCTGCAGCATACTCTTCTCATATCTGTCGTTTTTGTCAGCTCGACACCACATTTTCTGTTGGGGAACTGGCTCTTTCTCATCCCATGTGGTTCTGGAGGGAGTGCCCCTCATCCTATAGTGTCACTGGAGGCAGGGTTTGGACATGGGACTCAGAAGGGCCAATCAGAGGCATTCCATGAGATTACTGTACAGATGCTGAGAGAGCAAGGGGCATTCTTTTGGATCTCAAGCATAAGGAATATGTTATATGGGCAATCGGCAGTGATCTCTGCATTAAGTAGAGAGAGCCTGTCTGTGGCAGAAGGAAATGAGGCTAACTTCTGAAGAGACATAGAGTGGGAGTGAGAGATAGTCTTAACAACATTGTTTGGGCCCATTAGATCCAGCTGTGCCTGAGGCTAATATTAACTCTAGGTTCCCCAGGTGCATTAGTCAGTGAATTCCCACCTTCAACTAACTTGGGTGGGTGATTGAGTTGGGTGTCTGTCACTTGCAACTCGTCTTGATTATCGTGATGGGTGAAAGACTTAATGTGCTGAGTGTGGACCTCTAACACATTATCCACTCAGTAAATAATTCTGAAGCTTCTGTGAGTTAGGCACTGTGCTGGTGTCAAAAATAAACAAAGCTAGACACTAAAGTGGTAAGGACAGATTTTAATCAATACTATACTATTGCAATAGGGAAGAGGGCCCAGCATGAAGTAAATTTCAATTTGTACAGCGGTGGCTAGTGTTTTAAAGAGAGAATGAGGGAGTGGGGGTGGGGGGGATGATGGGGGCTTGAGTAGAATTAGGAAAGTGAAAAATTACAAAGAGTTGCTCAGTGTAAATGCTGATTAGGCCAGCTGCGTTCTTTAGCTGGCAATTATTGAAGTTAGGATTCTTGGGGTTTTTGTTTTGTTTTGTTTTTTGAAATTAGGATTCTATTATCCTCCCACAGAGATAGGGAGACAGAGGCCCTGACCTTCCTGATGATCATATTTCAAAGAAATGGCTCTCAGGTCCTAGAGAATGACACTCCTGAGTTGTAGGAGATACTTTCACATCTCAAAGAGACAGAGGAAGGATTCACAATCGTAAGCCTTTTTTTTGTAAATGCGCTAATAAAGGGTGGTCAGGGGCCTGTTGTCAAGTGTTGGCTAGAACAAACAGTAAATTCTTTTGGCAGCCTTTAGCTTTCTCAGGCAGGCACTTTAGGGGGACTAGGGTCACCCTAGGAATGTAGCATTGAGCTATTAGAAACTATGTTAGTGTTTAAATCTTGTGATGTCAGGGGAGAGGGATGGATGAAGTCATTTGTGCTGAGTCTGTAGTTCTTATAAGCCAAGGTTGAAGCCTAGTCAAGAAGAGGGCTCACAGGAGGCTGGCTAGAGTTTGGTCAAGGAATCTTGTACTAGACACTGGACACACACCTGCCTAGCATCTATTCTCCCTTTATGTGGCATCAGTACCTAGATGGCTCTTTGGGGAATAGCCCTCCTCCACTGGGCACAGCCTCGGTGGCACCATGAGTACTTTGACGTCCCCACACCCAATGAGGTGGAGCACAGCTCCCAAGCAGGCCAATTTCTCTTTGAATCTGGAACTCTGAATCTTGAGCACAGGGACACAGGAAGAGGAGTAGCTGGGATGGATTCATCATTCTGATGGCAGTGCCCTGGAGAGGCTAGCTGCGGGTGCCTGTGACCCAGTGCTCCCCAGCCACCCTGGTGTAGGTCCCTCCTGAGTCCTAGCTGACCAGCTTGTCCTTTGCTTGCATGAGCCCTTCCACATCCCGACATCCTGCACCTAAAGCACCCCAGCTGATTCAGGGTCCGAACTGTTCCCTGCCTTCAGAGAGCTCACATTTTGCTGGGGAAGAGACAAGAAATAAGTCTTTTACAGTTTTGGGGGGCAATAGGACAGGCAGGTAGTTGGGTTCCTCCTGAGTGTGGGTTTGTACAGGTCTGCTCCCTCCCCTAGGTTAAGAAATTCTATTTTGCCAGTCAGTGCCCTCAAACATGACCCACCTCTCCAAAAGTAGACTGCTGTCTAAATCAGAAAGCCATTTTATTGAGTTACCATAAGAAATGTGACCTCCACTGGGAACCAGAATCAATGCAAATCTCCACGTGAAGCTCGACATCAGGCAGAAGATGCTCAGGGAACACGAACCCTGAGCAAGAAAGGTTGTGAGCAGCGAGTCATCAGGCTGCAGTCACCTGATGCACCCTCTCCACTGTAGGCAAATGTTCCCCTGGGCTGTAGCAAATTTTCCAAAGCCCTCCTGCTATGGTTTGAATGTGTCCTCTCCAAAATTCATCTGTTGAAACTTAATCCCCATTATGGTGGAATTAAGATGTGGCGGCCTTTTAGGAAGCTACTAAGTTGTGAGGACTCTACCCTCCTGAATGGATTACTGCCTTACCAAAGGGCTGGAGGGAACTAGCTTAGCCCCTTTTGCTCTTCTGCCACACGGGGACACAGCATTTGTCCCTCTCTTGCCCTTCCATCCCTTCTGCCATGTGAGGATGCAATGTTCCTCCCCTCCAGAGGATGCAGCAACAAGGCACCATCTTGGAAGCAGAGCAGCCTTCACCAGACACCAATTCTGGCACCTTCATCTTGGACTTTGTAGCCTCAGAACTGTGAGAAATAAATTTCTGTTCTTTATAAATTATGCAGTCTCAGGTACTTTGTTATAGCAGCACAAAGGAACTAAGACACCTCCCTCCCTTCCATTTATCTGGCAATTTTTTTGGGGGGATGGCAGCAGCTAGCCAGTACAGGGATCAAACCCTGGACCTTGATGTTATCAGTACCAGCTCTAACTGACTGAGCTAACCAGCCAGCCCTCCTCTGGCAAGGTTTTAATGAGAGCCTTCGATGTGCCAGGATCTGGGTTCTGTGCGAGGCCACAGCAGAGCCTTGATGTGGCTGATTGCTCACAGTCCAATGGGGAAGAAAAAGCAATTTCAGCCCCATGAGATAAGTAGGTGCTGCAATGGGGTGAGCAGGAAATAGAGTGTTCCAGATACAGGAAATGCAGGTACGTGGGCTGGGGAGCTAGAAGAGGCGTGCTTGGCATGTCTGGGAAACTCGTTTCCCCCTCCTTTACTGTGGCAACCTTGAGGCCAAAGGCCATTTCACCTCTCTGAGCCTCAGTATCCTTATCTGTAAAATGGGTTGTTGCAAGGATTATAAAGAAAGCACTTAGCATGGGGCCTGGCACACAGGTGAAGGGTTTGGCAATGCCATCGGCCATTGGCAGGCCCCTGTCAGGCACTGTCCTTATTCCCTCCCAGATGCAGACAACCCACCGGGATTACAAGGCTGTCTTGTCTGTTTTCTTTCACTTATAACAGAATACCTGAAATTGGGTAATCTATAAAAAAAGAAATTAATTTTTTACAGTTTTGGAGGCTGGGAAGTCCAAGGTTGAGGGGGCACATCTGGTGAGGGCCTTCTTCTGGGTGGGACACTCTACAGAGTCCTGAGGTGGTGCAGGGAGTCACATGGCAAGAGGACAAGAGCATGCAAATGTGTTCTCTTCCTCTCCTTATAAAGCCACAAGCTATTTTCATGACAACCCATTAACCCATTAACCCATTAATCCATTCATGAGGGCAGAGCCCCCATGGTCTACTCACCTCTTAAAGGCCCCACCTTTCAAATACCATACTGAGGATTAAGCTCCAACATGAGCTTTGGAGGGGACAAACATTCAAACCATGTCACAGGCAAACCACCATTCTTGCTGCCCTTTCTGCTCAGGCCCTGTGGGTAGCCAGTGGCCAGAGCTCTCACCCAGGGGAGAGAGTGGCCTGATCCAGGTCCTGCTTGCAGGGAAGACGAGGGGCCTCAGTTCCACAGAAGAGGGTGGAAGGAGTCAGAATGCTCAGGACTAAGCATTCCAGAAGTGCTTAATCAGGTCCTGGTGCTGCCAGCTTAAAACCTTCAATGACTTTCCCTCACATGGAGAATAAAATCCACACCTTCACTGTAGCCTGTAAGGAACGTGACCATATCATTTATTATTCCAGTCAGAGCACCTCTGAGAATGAGCGAGGGCACTGTTAGTTACACCGGGACCACGGGGCTAAGCCAGGGCTGTCTTGGGCCAAGCTGGAGTCTGGCCACCTCACTGTGTGGCCCCAGCTACTTCTTCCCCCGCTGCTCACAACTTTGTTCCTTTATGCTGTTGCAGCCACACAGGGCTGCATCCCTATCCCCCAACAGGACCTCTGTCTAGGATGGCCCCTTGGGCCAGGCCCGGCAGTCTCTGCCTTTCTGCGGGGTTCAGCTCAGATGTCTCCTCTTGTGAGAAGCCTCCCCAGACTTGCTGGAACACCGGGCTGGCTCTCTGCTCCCTCGCTGAAGCACCGGTGCCCCAGCTTCCTGCAGTCTTCCCGACACCCCACCCACTCCACCGGCCTGCAGGAGGCGCCTTCTCTGGGGGGTTGCACACTGGGTGGTGATCTCATGTTCACCATCTGTCTTTCCCATCAGACTGAGCTGTCCTGGGCAGGTGCCCTGTTGATCTGGTTGCCAGTGGTGTCCTCATGTCTAGGCACAGGGGTGTGAGGAGAATGCAGAGGAAACAGGTATTCCAGCTAAATCTCCACCTGTCCCCTGCCTGCAGTCCATTGCCCCATGGGCCAAACTCACAAAAGCCCCATATGCACCCCTCCCCACCACAGAACTTCCCACATCACGGGACCCTGCTGGGGCAGCCAAGCCCCTCTCCTAACCTGGACGCCAGGCTAGCAACCCCCACACCCTCTTCAAAAAAGACTCTCTGTTCTCCACTTTGCACAAAAATGTATTTCTGTGACATCCCAAAGTACAGACATTTCCCTGGGCCCCAGGCAGTAAGCAATGCCATGTGAGCGCTGCCCAGGGTCTGGCTGCGGCCTGACAAGCGTGGGATGGAAGGGAGGGGCGTGGGATGGAAGGGAAGGGCAGATGGAGCTCATCTGCCAAGCTGGGGGACACAGGGCTGCTGTTCCCTTCCCAGGCTGGCAGGGAGCAGCTCCAGGAGAAAAAGGTCAGTTGCCTGTCCCCTGGAGACAGAAATGCTAGGAGAACCCAAAAACAGGCCTAGAGAAGAAAAAGGGAAGACAGCGCCTTCCCCCACAGGCTGCCTCCATGGGCAGCTCTGCTCCCCAGGCCTCGGCTCTCGCACCCGTGTGATGAGAAGCAATTCAGAGCTACATCAAGCGAGGAGCACAAGGTATTTAGAGATACAGCTGCCTCTCACACTTCTCTGAAATGCAGCACAGAGATTTCCAAGGTAAAGGCTGGGGCAGGGCAGGAGGGGCCAGGGAGGACCGAGGGCCACTGCAAGGTGGTCCAAGTGCTGGTCTAGAGGTGGCTGCCTGTTGCTGCCATGAGTGAAAGGCTGGAGTGAGACCTCCTGCCTCTGTGGGAGGGATGGGGGCCTCTGGGCAGCGGGGCAGGTGCAGGAAAGAGGCAGGCTCAGTTCTGCTGGTGGAAGTGCCTGGGCACCGTGGGGGCTGGCGGGCAGATGAGGGGCTGTGGAGTGAGGGAGCAAGCCTCTGGCTCCAGAATGTGCCAACTTCCATGGCAAAGCAGGTTCTGATGTGCCTGACAGAAGGGCCAGGGGCCTCTGTCCCTACGATCTGACCATCCCTGGGCTGAGGCCTTCAACAGCCTGGGACCTGGTGGGAGACTAGGAGGCAAGCTCCATAGCAGCGTGGCCTCAGGCAGGCCTGGCCAGAGAGCAGCAGGGCCACTGGGGCCTGCTCCTCGAGGGAGTGCTGGGACAGGGGCTGCCTGGAGCTAGGCCTACTCACTTTCTTGCCCCAGAGGGCCCACAGCTGGGAGCACCAAGGCATTTGGGAGACCCAGTGGGGTTAGTTTTAATCCCCAAACCCCATTAGCTGCACCCAGGAGCCCAGACAGGGTGGGCGGGTGGGTTGGGATGCTGGAGTAGGCTGTTAAGGGCCAGCTCCTCTCACAGCAGGAAGCCAGGCCCAGGTCTGAGTTTGCTGGAAAAGGACCAGACACAATGTTACAGGCATTTAGTCTGGCTGGGGCAGGAGTGAGCGTGGCAGCAGAGGAGGCTTTGAGTTAGCTTTGAGAATGGCCATGGAAGCTGAGAGGACTCAGGGAGTGTTTTGTTTGTTTTCGTACAGAAATCATACACACAAAACTTCACACTTCCTAACCAAAAAAAATAATATATATATATAATATATATATCTCACTAATGTTAAGGAAAAGCGTCGGTTGTGCAAAAGTCCCCGTGTCGCTTCCTCCCGTGGGAGGTTCCTGGAAGGGGCCCGCCCGCTCCTGGCTGCTTGAGTCGCTTCCTCCCAGCTGTGGTCCAGAGCAGTGGCGGCCGCGGGGTGGAGGTCTCTATCTGGACGTGTCCATGTTCTCCTCTTTAAAGTTACTGCAGTGCTCAATCACCTTGCTGGAGACAATGGGGGAGACAGGACTGGAGGGAAGGCTTGGGTGGGGTGAGCCCAGCCTCTCGTGGGTGACCAGGAAGCTGGGTTAACAACTGTTAATAGTGGTGCTGACGCTGACCAAATGATGTATCTGGAGAGGTCAGCAGAGTGGCCGGCATGTGTGGAGTACCCAGGAATTGGCACCTGTGGCCAGGAATCCTGTCACCCTCTGTCCTCCCCTTCTTCCTTCCCACAGCCCCTGCCTCCACCCCCCCAGTCTCAGGGCATCTGTGGATAGGTGGTCCCCTGAATCAGCTCAGGCCTGCCTGCCCTCCAAAACCTTTAGTCCTTTCTTTAGCAACATCTTTCTCCTCCATTTTTCCTGCATGTTAGACCTTTCTCTTTCCAAGTCCACTAGTGGGCCCCAAACTGATTGCATATCAGTTTTACCCAGACACCCTGATCCAGCAGCAGGTCCCAGCTGGGGCGAGGGCAGCTGTGCTTGCACCAGGGTCCCTGGCACCCTGTGCAGGCAGGCCCAGCCTTCTGGCTCAGCTCTCCAGTCCCCCGTTCCCTCCAGCCCAACCCAGGGAACTGCTGCCATCACTGTTCGGTATCTCCTTGGACCACGGACAGCTGTCCCATTCAACACTAAGCCTCTGAGTTGGGGGGTTCACTACAGACTCTTATCCAAGGCTTCTCAAATTTCCTGGGATTGTTGTTAACCAGGAATATTCCCAAGCTCACCTCCTGGACTACAGAAAAAACCTAGGGGGTAGGGCCTGTCCATTTTTAACAATCTTGCCAGGTGATTCTTTAGGGAGATTAACTTTGAGAACCACTCATTTTACTATTCCCAAATTCAGACAAATCCATCAATCACTGTTTAAGCAGTACCTTTTGCAGAAAATAATGGCAGCGAGTGTTGTCTGGGAACCTCTGAGCACCTAGGAGTCTCCTCCGTGTTACCTTCCAATCTACACCATGTTCAGAACTATGACAAAAGGCTACTGGATGAGAGTGACTACACCCCCTTCTAGAATGGATCCTGGAGAAAGCAAGGTTGTTCCTGCTGTTCTGACACACAGCACCCCTGAAAGTCTCTCTTGTGTACTGATTGATGCGAGAATCAGAGCTGACGTTGTTTTAGACGTTGCAGCGAAACCCACCCAGCAACGACAGGCCACCTCTCTGCCATGTCCTTGACCTGACAAAAGGCTACTGGATGAGAGTGACTACACCCCCTTCTAGAATGGATCCTGGAGAAAGCAAGGTTGTTCCTGCTGTTCTGACACACAGCACCCCTGAAAGTCTCTCTTGTGTACTGATTGATGCGAGAATCAGAGCTGACGTTGTTTTAGACGTTGCAGCGAAACCCACCCAGCAACGACAGGCCACCTCTCTGCCATGTCCTTGACCTTCACATTCAGAAACTCACTTGCACTCTACCCTGTCTGATCTCTAGGATGTATTTTACCACACTGTGTCCTCTCTTTAGTTGAAATGTCTTTGGCCAAAAATAATGAAAACTTCTGACTTGGCCTGCTAATGCCCAGGATGAGAGAATAGAATTTGTTGGGAATAAAAGAAAACTAAGCTTACAACTGAGGGCAATGATGCTCCATTCAGAGCTCGCTCATCTAGTTTCCACCAAATTGTGGCCAAAATGATCCTCGGAGAGGCCCCAGCTGGACATCAACACACTATCCATGTCCACACTCCACCCCGAGTTGCACCTGGGAACTTCAGCCATTCCAAACCAACACGGCATCCCTCACTCCCCTAAATCAAGGCTCCGAGCTTATCTCTTACCGGGCCATTTCCTTGGTCTCCTGCCGTGCAGTCACCATCTTGATCAAGTCCCTCAGAAGGGGCATCCCACCTTCTTTGATCAGCAGGGGGCAGTACTTGTCCGCTGCAGGGTAGGGACAGACAGCACATGATCAAGGCCTTCTATCAGCCTGTGACCTGGAAACCCACCCTTGCTGTGAGGACTACCCTGAGAGGGGCGGGATGAAGACACAGGCCCGGGTGGAAGGGCACTGCTGGAGGTGGGGATGAGCCATGTTTGCCCAGCCTCATGGGTAGGAGCTCCCATGTCCATGTGAGAGAAGCAGGTGGTTAGTCTTGGGAAAAGGCTCTTCCCTACTTTGGTTTGAAGTCACTGCATTTTTTCCCAGAGCTTGTCCTATGGAAAATATCACCCAAGACAGTGGCTGGCTCCTAAACATGATGATCTTCTGAGGAATTTTGTAAAGATGTAGATTCTTAGGCCCTGCCCCTAGATATTCTAATTCAACAGTTCCAGGGACCTATGTGTATTTATTTGTATTTTTAACAAAACACCACCAGGTAATTCTGGTGGCCAGCTAGGTTGGAACCACCTGGTGATATTCTGTCATGCAGAAGGCATGAAGGTTTTGGACTGTTGACTCATATGGAAGCAGAAGGCATTAAGAAAGCTGTCTGGAGTAACACCAAGGTCAAGGATTTGGTTCCCCATACCAGCTAGCTGCCAAAAAAAAAAAAAAGGGAAAGCTGTCTGGGACCTCTGGACTGACCATCTCACCAGCCAGGCCCCCTTCTGGTGAGGAGGCAGGGGCCAGCTGCTACGCTAGGAGTCCCACACCTACTGGAACAGCAGCTCTCTTGTGCTCCCCTCTGGGATTTGAGGCTCCCCGAGGGCACATCTGCTTTTAGCTGGGTTGAGTGTTTGAACTGAACCAAGGAGAGTGAGCACTCACGGTAGACAGACACGAGGTTGTACAGGGCCCAGGTTGCCCAGTGCTGGCTGACAGGAGAGATGCCCTGGGGAAGAAGGCGGAGGATTGGCTCAAATGACCTGCAGGAAGAGAAATCAAGGTCACTTCTGAGGCTGGGGGTTGGAGGAGTGTATTTTTTCTTGCCAGAGGTTTCTCCTCCCTGAAAGGTCCTGAGGGCAAACTGTGAGCAGACCCTTAGGATGCCAGGGACAAGGGGCATCTGGCCCTTTATCCCACTGGCAGGCTCCTAAAGTGAGCTCCCTTTGGAGAGAGGATAAAAGCAAGAGCATGTGAGGGAGGCAGGCAGGACACAGATTAGAGAGCTGGGAACCTCAGGAAGGAGGACGGACCCAGCCTGGGGGAAGAGAGGAGTACACCAGGAAGCAGAAGAAAGTGAGAAGGCCCTTCTTACAAGGGTCTGCTATGGGCCACCCTGGAGTCATGGGCCAAAAGCCCAAGAAATGTATGTGCAGAACCTGTGGGCCAGCGATTCCACTTCCCCTCCCCAGGAGCTACAGTACTGGGGGTGCCAGCAAAGCTACCAGCATGAGCCATTCCTCCACTGTGGCTTTCCAAATTAAATGTCCATCAGTACAGCATGGCACGTAAAAAGTGACTTGGTCATAAAATGACGAGGGAGACCCATGCCCGGTAACTGCAGGGTTTCATACAGTAAGAATTGAGGCCAGCTTGACTTAAAGTCATAAAATCTGTGCTTAGAAAAACTGCTGGAAGGGGAGACACCAATGAGATTATGAACAATCTCTGTCTGTCCTCTTGTGTGTCTGTATTTTCTCCTGTTTTGCTCCCCACGAATAAACATGTATAAAGTGTTTGCATAGAGCAGGCTTTCGGTACACGCAGGTGTTGATATGCATGAAAAATGCATCAAGCCGTCTAGATGAAACCTGTGCCCTGTCTGCCCTTTGCTGTTCATGGGCTATACCTCAGTGAATAAGAGCCAAAACCTGGCAGGGGCCTGGAAGAAAGGCAGAGAAAGGAACAGAGAAAGAACAGAGAAGGACAGAGAAAGAACCAAAACCCGGCAGGGGCCTGGAAGAAAGGCGGACCTTGTCGGGATGAGCGTCTTGCCCTGGTCCTCACCCCATTCCTTCCTCGCCCGCCCTGCCCCGCACCTGTAATTGATATTTCTCCGTGAGTTGATGTCCCAGCTCTGGATGGCTGCCCACATACGCTCCTCCACCTCCTCCCGTCGGGGTTCACAGACGCCCCAGGCCTCAGGTCCATCAAACATGATGTGGGAGAGAACGCCGCAGGCATTATAGGAAACCTCAATCCCGTCAGCCTTGCTCTCCAGCAGGTTGCTGCCCGGAGGAAGAGAGAAAAATGGAGTCCCACTGCCCCAGTCACTCTTACAAACCAGATGCCAGAGGTACTATTCATTTCTTTATCACTTACCGTTCACACTTAGACTACTTCTAAAAGGGAACTGAGGTCACTTTAAATGGAGTTGCAGGAGGACCATTTAGGGAGGGTTGAAAGAATAGGAAACCACATTATAGACAGAAGGTGACATTTGTAACAGAAACCTAGACTAAGAGCAGTTGCTGCACCTGAGCACAGACTAGAGCTCTGAGCATTCTGGCAGCCAACGCAAAAAGGGAAAGGTGAGAAGTACCAACCTGAAGACGCTGATGAATTGGGAAGTCATTAGCTGAGGCCGCAGCTCCTTCACCTCTGCCACATTCCCCAAGAGTCCCAGCATATTCCGATGCAGTTCCTGCTTCTCTGGGAATTCCTGGCAAAATGAGAGCCATTGGGGCCATATCAATCAGCACTTAGTTACTTAATTTCTGGTATGGTTAACCTAAAAGCTTTATGGGGCATCTGTCTGGCCATTCCATCTAGACCAAGAAGGGGTGCAATATGCTATCCTCCTACTTTCCAGTGCACCTACAACAGTGCTGGGTACACATGGTAAGGGATTAAAAAGGTAGGGGTTACCTGCCATAAAGACACAGGCTGAGTAGAGATCTGACCTATGGGACAAATATGGTTCTATTTACCAAAGCTCAAAATGTTAGTTTAAGAGAATCCCCTTAGAAACTAGAGCTAGAAAATAGAGGATGAACAGACCATCCTACTGGACAGAATTCTGTCCAGCTATAGCAATGGACTCCAGCCAGCCGTGGGCAGTCTGAGAAGTCACTGCTGGGAAGATGGGGCTGGATTTTCCCTTGGAGGAAGGACTCCAAAGAGGACCCAGCCAGGTCATCTGGGTCAAGGAAGGTCTCTGGAGTTTGTGTTAGCAGCAAATCTGGGCAGGTGGACCTGTGAGTTGACCCACTGCCCTGCCATGGGAACCATGGGAGGGGTATGACGGATTTGGTTGGTGGGGAGCCTAGGGACAGAAGATTAGCTGTGTGGGCAGTTGAGGCAGATGGACACTACCTTCAGGCAGTCCAGGAAGAGCTTCATGCCATTGAAGTTGAGGAACATCTCACAGTTGTCGGGCGTCTCATCCGTGATGTTCCATAGGGCACTCCAGGAGAACTCCATCACCTGGTCACACTGAGAGCGGAAGGCAGGACTCAGCCAAGGATCCTGGCACCTGGCAAGGGATCCCCTGACAAAACATGGACATCCCCCAGGGCAAACCAGTGCCCTCTCAGGCTGGGAGAAGGGCAGAGTGGCTCCAAGAAGACCTGACTTACTATCTTGTCCAGCAGCTTCTTCTGAATCAGCTTCAGCATGGTCTGTGGGCAGAGACGAGAACTTGCTAGAGAGCCAGGCTCAAGAACTGCCACATCCCCCAAGAACCCAAGATGGAGAGAGGCGAGTCAGTGATTCAGTTCCTGATTAATACATCCTGACAAGATCATATCTCTGTATCTCTGTATCTGAGACTGTTTGAAGATGTTCAATCCACAGATCCTTGGGACTTGGTCCTGGCTCTACACTCCCTGTGTGACTTTGGGCACAGCCCTTCCCCGCTGTGGGCTTGAGTACCCCAGATATAAAATGAGAAAAGGAGACTAGACACTCTTTACTTGCTTTCTAAGTCTTTCCTGCTTTTCACCAGCAATATTTATACCTCGCCACTGTGCTGCAGGCCCATGCTGGGACGTGCTGTGGACACAATGCACCGTGTCCTTCCCTATGGAGCTTGCAACCTGGGAGTGGGGGCTGGAGAGGCCAACATTAAACATACTCATTTAATCCAGCTGGGATGTATACGAGGGCACCAGTCTGGTCTGAGGAGGCAGAAGTGACCTGTAAAGTGGGACCTCATGGACGAGGGGAGGGGGTTAGGAGAGAAGGACAGTTTTCCAGGTGGAAGAAATCTTCGAGGTCATAAGCAACATTCACTATTAAGAAATTTTTCCTTTGGGGCCGGCCTGTGGCTCACTCGGGAGAGTGCGGTGCTGATAACACCAAGGCCCCAGGTTCGGATCCCATATACGGATGGCCGGTTCGCTCACTGGCTGAGTGTGGTGCTGACTTGACAACACCAAGTCAAGGGTTAAGAAGATCCCCTTACCGGTCATCTTTAAGGAAAAAAAAAAAAAAAGAAAGAAATTCTCCCTTTGGTCTAGCCTGAATCCATCATGCTTCAGCATAGCCTCCTCCCTACCCCTGACTCCCGGCCCCTGACCCTCCTCTCAGACTCCCACTCAAAGTGCTGTGGAGTGTGGTGGGAGAAAGTGGCAGCAGCAGGGTTCAGTAGGAAGGGGGACAGCCCTCCCACACGTACCACGACAAAGCCCATCTTGCCCACGGCCTCCTTGTGGTCATTGTCCACCTGGCAGACCAGAGCGTTGCACAGGTGCACAGCGATGCGCTGGATCGACTCGTCCTGCCGCGTGGGGTTGAGGATGCTGAGCAAGAGCTCGTTGACCCGACGGTACTGGAATTCCAGCTCCTCAGGGATGCTGAAGTTGCAGAGGGTCAGGCAGCAGTTCCGCTGCACCTGGGCCGTACAGGAGACAAGCGGAGCACGTTCAGGGTCAGAGGGGGAGCAGGGCTCCAGGGGCCCTCTAGAGGCATGAGATCATCCAGCGCTGTGGTGCCTCAAGAAGGCTTTCTGGAAGAGGAAGCTACAAGGCTTTTTCTCTTTAAACATTTTTTTTGTAATGTGAAATAGTCATATAGAAGTATGCCTAAAATGCAAATGTCGTTTTACAAATAATTATAAAGCAAACACCCATGTAACCACCACCTGGGTGGAGAAACAGAACATTGCTAGCACCCAGAAGTCCCCATATGCACCTTCCTGATCATAAGCCTCTCCCTGCCACTAGAGAACCACTATCCCAGCTTTTTTTATTTTTATTTATTGAAACATAGTTGATTGTTATCCCTGCTTTTGTATACAGATGATTCTATAGGTTTGCAAGACCAGCTGTTGTTATGTGTAGCTGAAAAGCACTGATTTTTTTCATTGCAGTACAGCACTCCATTGATGATATCCCAATTGACTCATGCATTCTTCTGCTGATAGATGTTGGGTACTTCCGCAGTTGGCTACTGTGAACCATCTATTATACATGCATCCTGGTGTCGATGGGCACAGGCTTCTCTGGGGCACACATGCCTAGTGGGACTTCTGGGTCATAAGGTCTGCATGTCTTCAACTTGACTAGGTAGCACCGGATGGTTTTCCAAAGCGGCTGTGCCAGTTCACACTCCCACCTGCAGTGTATGAGAGCTCTAGTTGCTCCACGTCCTCAATTTCTCTAATTTCTCTTTGCACTGCCTACAGGTTTATTTTCACTTTTTATAATATTCTCAGTGCATTTTCCTATTTATTTATTTGGCTCTGATTTATACTTTAATGGCTGTGCTGGTCCTGGTCCCTCATTTCTGCCACTCCTGGGTCCACTGCTCCACCCTGGGGTCAGGGTTTTCTGCTCAAAGGCATGGATATGCGGGAGCATGTCTTCACCAGCTGGGGTCTCTGAAGCAGTGTCTTCCCCTCAACCTTGGTCGACACCACCAGGACTTGGAAGCTGGACGTGCAAAGGCTGAGAGTTGTGTCCTCTACCTTCACGTGCTCTGCCTCCAGGTCCCCCTTGCAGCTTCTCCTGGAAGTAGTGTGGGCGCTGAGTTCCACTGTGGCAGCCCAGCAGGGACAAGTGGCCTAGTGGGGACCCTACCTAGGACACCAGCCACAATGCTTTCTTCTGCCTTTGCAGGAGCCACTTCCCCAGGGGGCTCCTACTTCGTTGTAATTTAATTTCC